>NC_047658.1:119220960-119548817 GCF_011762505.2 Arvicanthis niloticus | reverse complement strand
ATCTCAAGGGACTCCACCCCAAGGGACTCCATCTGAAGGGACTCCATACCAAGGGACTCCATCTCAAGAGACTCCACCCCAAGAGTCTCCATCTGAAGGGACTCCATCTCAAGAGACTGCACCCCAAGGGACTCCATCTGAAAGGACTCTATCCAAAGGGACTCCATCTCAAGGAACTCCATCCCAACGGACTCCACCCAAAGAGCAATCATTCCAAGATATACAAACCAAAGACACATCATCTCAAGAGACTCCATACCAAGAAACTCCATTCCAAGATACACTAATTCAAAATATACCATCCCAAGACACCCAATATAAAGAGAGTCCATCACAAGAGATTTTCTTCCGAGATTCTCCATTCCAAAATACTCCATCCCAGAATATACAATATCAAGATATATTATCTCAAGAAAAACTATCCCAAAGCTCACAAACCCAAAATACAGTACCTCAAGACATGCCATTCTCAGATCTTCAAATACTAAACACTCAAGTTCAAATCCAGCAATATCCAGAAGTATTTTATAGGGACATTCGAACAGAAGTTATGGAGCTGACTCAAGAATGGAAGTCTAATCAGGGCAAGAAACCCACAAGAAGACTTTCCTTATCCTTGCCAGGCAAACATGGGCAACCCTATCCCAAGAGACATTCTGTGGACCTGCAAGTCAAAAGTGAGAAACCAAGGAGGTATTCTGAGGACTTACAAAGTAAACGTTCAAGACGGAAATCCATAGATCAGCAAATCAAAGCCTGGATATCCCCAAAGAAAAATACCACAGAGAAACAAGATGCATATACCCAAACCACAGAGCAAGCTGAAGATCAGCAAGCTCAAGCTCAGCAGGCTCAAGCTCAGCAAGCTGATGATCAGCAGGCCAAAGAGGAGGAGGTCCCAGTACAACAATACCAAAATAAACAAATCAAAGTCCAAAAATCTGTACAGGAGCTATTACCAGAAGAACGTCTTAATGACAGAGAGGATGAAGATCAGCAGTCTGATAAAAAGCAACCTCCAGAAGAACAAGTTCAACTGGCTGAAGACCAACATCCCAAAGAGCAGAAAGCCCCAAAGACCCAGCTCCAAAATTGGCAGGGAGGACAACAAGCACTAGTAAAGAGAGCCCCAATGCAGTTGTATGATAACTGGGACTCCCAAAGCTTTCAGTGCACGGAAAGGTCATCATGTTCATTCTGGTCAACTCCATCCTGGCAGCCTATTAGCCAGAGATCCCAAGACTGGATAAGTCAAGGTTGGAGAAACAAAGATTGGAAAGCACAAGAATGGCAGTTTGAAGTGCAACCTTCCCTAGAATGGGAATCCCAAGAGCTATTAGAGAGAGAATCCTTAAGACAAAGGGCACTATACCAACAAATCCAACCCCACACCACCATAGTTCATCAGACCCCAGATCATCGATTGCAAAACTTTATACTTCAAGTAGGTCTGTGTCAAGGTAGTAGGCAGCAACAAGACTCTGGATCTAGTGTTTTAATAGAAGATGTGTATGAAGACGACATTCAGTCAAGAGACAGAGAACCAGGAGATACAGAAGATACATGCCAGAAACCAACAGACCAGCAGTCAGAAGACATGCGGCCAGATAATTATCCTGTTGCTTGTCAGAGCCTGGTTCCATACACATATGTAACCTGTTTATCCAACATAGCTTCAGAGCAAGAGGTGCAGAACAATACACCTTGCTCAGGTTCATCCAAAGATCTAAATGCCACTTCTTCCTCATCATATCAAAAAGATCAACAGCAATCTGGAGATTCAGACTAACATGCACATCTAACCAAAAAACACAGATACCAGATAATGGAACCAGATGAGGAGAAAGCAGTTGATTCTTCCCTAACCTCTGTTCTTGCCTGTGCTTGCTGTCTAATTCATACACCA
This sequence comes from Arvicanthis niloticus, assembly GCF_011762505.2. NCBI lineage: Eukaryota > Metazoa > Chordata > Mammalia > Rodentia > Muridae > Arvicanthis > Arvicanthis niloticus. The sequence continues at coordinate 119,546,911 of NC_047658.1, read as the reverse complement.
CAGATGAAGGACATACAGGACCTTCAAAGAACGTGTTCCTTTTTAAATCAAAATGACAACAAGCTAAATGTTAACACTATATCAGAACCTTCTGGGGTTGAAGGAATAAATCTCATGTAAACCGTAAACTTTTTGTTATCAATTTTTTTATTTGTGATCATCAGTTCATCTCACAGCTTACTACTTCAAGGATCTATTCTTCCATAATACCATTTTTTTTTCTTTACACACTTATTTTGAAGATATGTGTACTGTGTTTATCCAGTATTTGGTGAAATAGGAAACCTAGCTAGGGACAGAAGAGTAGAACACAAGGAAGGATGGACATGTGCATGTTATAATAGAAAATATGATAAAGTGGACTGTATTGAAAGGAGGTCCACTTTGTTCTCTTTCATGCATGCCTGCTCTCACTGTTTGGATAGTCTTAGGAGCCAATTTCACCTTCGGTGGTCGAAGGAATTGTGTTAGAAACTGTCTTCCAAGCCAATCACAGTTTCCTAGTCCTCTTTCTGTTTGATGTCTTTGACAAGATCTTGCTTTACTGTCAGTGCTAACGCTTTGTATTTGCTTGCCTACACAGTGTTTTCTTTGCCCTGGAATTGGGTCTGTTGCTTTCTTTCTTGCTTTTTAACTTCCAACTTCCTACTGTTTTTAAAAAAGATGTTCAATGCATTGTTTCCTATGTTGGTCATTTTTGAAGGACCCTCTACAAGAGATGCCAAAGCTCCCAAACTCATTGCTGGCATACAGCTGCCATCCTATACCTCCTGTCCATCATCTTAAGTGTCTGTCCTCACAAATGTATCACCTTATGGTACAGGTGTGTCTTTGAAACTCCCCAAGCTGGGTGAATAGATCTTGACAAACATCTAATACTTCAAAAGCATTTAATTCCTTCTTGACATTAAAACAAAACAGGTCTGACATTTTCAGTTTATGCACATGAACCATATTTTTACCTGAATTTCAACCAACCAGTGAGAATCCTTTTTAACTCTTTGTTAAAAAGACATTAAATGCAGAGGTTCTGCTTGATGAACATATATCAATAAATTAACCTAGATCCAACATTTTATGTCTCCAAAATTAGCCCTTATCTATAATATGTATTTCCATGTGTGTTCTCTAGGCTTCTATATTTATAGAGAAGAAAGCTCAGGTACTTTGATGTAGTCTAGCAAGCCTCCTGAGACACATTTTGTGCCATAAAGTTGGGGTGTGCAGTCAATTAAGTCCAGCTAAAGTACAGGAACAGCAAGGGTGGGTAGAGATGTGCCCTGATATGAAATAGTATGATCTGACACAGCAACTCCTTCAGATGAGGCCATCACAGTTTCTTCAGGCAACAGGAATTATTCACACAGATAGTAGGCCCTGCTGAAACAAACAGACTTCTTCTCCTGGATACAGTAGACTCATTAGAATTGAGGGTTCAATGTTTTCAGATTTGCAAAATCTTACCACACTTAGACATTCCAACTTTAGAATCCCATTTGTCCTTACCAAGGATCCCACTTTAATAGCAGTGATTTATAGAACAGAGAATTCAACTTGCATTGTAATCCAGCCAGTTGCTAAATGAGATTTTGTAGTTAGTTTTCAGCAACATTAACTCTGTACTAGAGAAAAAAAGAGGATCCTTCAAAAGACAGTAGTGGGTCATTTCTATTATGCTTGATTTGGGAATTAAAATTCCTGATCTCCTCCCCCTCTCTCCCTATTCTTCCCAGAAAAAAAAAGTGTCAGCAATCAACCTCATTATATTTATGCACTCCGAAAAACATTTTCAAGTATCATGAGCAATGAGTGTCATTCATACTCATCTATAAATGCTTAATTAAAAGCAGTAGGTACGGCGGGCGGTGGTGGCGCACGCCTTTAATCCCAGCACTTGGGAGGCAGAGGCAGGTGGATTTCTGAGTTCGAGGCCAGCCTGGTCTACAGAGTGAGTTCCAGGACAGCCAGGACTACACAGAGAAACCCTTTCTCGAAAAAAAAAAAACAAAAAAACAAAAAAACAAAAAAAAACAAAAAAAAAAAACAAAAAACAAAAAACAAAAAGCAGTAGGTACAGAAATTTTTGTAAGATTCTGAAGCCAGGTCAAGCCATGGACTAACAGTGCTCTAGGACTGAATATAGACTCATTAGCATCTTTATATTTGGTGGGATTGAAGAGCTTATTTAGAAATCTCCAGAACAAATGTGTTAAGAGCCACTCTTTTTAAAATAGTGACCATCAGGAAAGGGAGGTTATTCTGTTCCACAGGAGCTTTTCTTAGATCAAAAATCATATTAGTCATAGATGTCTGGGTGAACAAATCATTATTATATGGGTAGATGATAGATAGATAGATAGATAGATAGATAGATAGATAGATAGATAGATAGATAGATGACAGAGAGATGGTAGATGTTGCTTCATAGCATTAACCAAGTTAGTTATTTCTTTGCTTTGGACTGAAATATCCCATCTCTAAATTCTAATTCAGAAGCCCTAACTCCCAATGTTATAATATTGGAAATAGAGTTTTGAAGATACTAGGTTCAGATCAAAATTCAAGAGTGAAACTCTCATGATGGCAGTAGTGCCCTCCTACAGTAGCACATGCCTATAATTCCAACACTCTAGAATCTGAAGAATTGTGAGTTTAAAGGCAGCCTGGACTGGTAATCTTGAAACTAACTTGAACTGCACTTTGACATACATACATACATACATACATACATACATACATACATACACACACACACAACAGAGAGAGAGAGAGAGAGAGAGAGAGAGAGAGAGAGAGAGAGAGAGAGAGAGAGAGGTAGACTGAGACTATGCATAAAGACACCCAGAGAGCTGAGGAAATGTATAAAGGCATCAAAAGAAATCAGCCAAAAAGAGAACCACCATAAAAACATAAGCTTGCAGGTATAAAAACAATTATTTATAGATTGTTATTAGGGATTAGTTGTTAGGGCTACTTTAGTAAATTAGAGGTTATAGATTATCTCCCTATAGCCATGATTTCACCAGTCTGAAACCTAGATTTCTAGTACCAAGAATGGTTTCCCTCCTGTTAACTTGGTCTTATATATAATTAGCTTTTGGTTTCCACCAAGATTTGTGTACTACTACTGTACTTTTAGGATTACTGTGTCATACCAATTGTTGATGTGGTTCATTGCCATCATAGCTTGTTAGGACTGTTGATTACCTCCCTCTTTTGGAAATTTACATGGTGCCTGTCTTCTGTCAGCATGAAAGCTAGTCCTCAGGGAAGGGATATTCAAGTTGGTTCCAGATTACAGACAAGTATAGTCTTCCCATCAAGGAAACTTCCCTTTGCAACAGTCTCTGTCTACAGAAAACCATAATGACTCAAAATACAGATTTGTGGAGCACAGTCTCAGTGAAAACATACACAAAACAAAACCATATAAGGCTCAGAGAATAGTGTGGAAAAGTGGATAAAAAGTTTGTAAAAAGCCACATAATCAAGGAGTTTGCTGTGAGCCTGTGTCATATAGTAACATCAGAAATTATATTCACAAAGTCTTACCAATATGATTGCCCAAACATGAACTGAATGACGATGGTACCAATTGACATGCCAAACTGAGTAAGGTAAAGTCTCAACCTTAAACAAAGAACTATAGGCAACTGATTAGATATGGGAATGGAGGAAGGTCTTTTCCAGAGAAAGGGCACACAAAATGGTTGTCCAGTAGTGAATAGTCAGCCCTGAAAACATACATATAAGTAACATTATACAGAATGAACAGATTATATTTAGAAATATTCACTATTAGTGAAAAAAAAAAGAGGTCATGAATTTGAAGGAGAACAAGGATGGATATATGGAAGAGATTGTAGGGAGCAAAGAGTAGAGAGACATGTAATTATAACCTAAAAAAATTAAAAATATAAGTTTTCTGGCACTCATATTTTGTATTTTCTGTTCTCTAAAATTACAAATAAAGTTGTGTTGTTTAAATCACCCAATCTCAGGTACCTAATTATGGTGGCCCAAAAATAGTAACACAAATCTTTTCTTAGATAGTAGAAAGTGCAAGGGCATAAAAACAACAAAACTCTGTCCTCATAAATCAAATACCAGTTTGTCTTTGACAGCAAAATCCGTGGTAGTCACAAAGGAAGTATGATACAGAGAGCATTTATATGGATATACTGACCAGTCAGTGACTAGGGATTAGAAAGTGTTTTGTCAGAAGACACAGCCAGTGGGGAATCCCTAGTGTTTGCTCTTGGAAGTTCTATAAAAACAAGTTGCTATTTTTATTTTAAAATAACCTACACAGCTTTAATGCTGCAGCAGTATTACCTGACAGTGACAAGGCTTCAGTCCATTGACCAGCAGGACATCACAGTGTGAACAGTCAGCCCTATTGTGTAAATGGACCACATCTTCTGTATCTATTCCTCTGTTGAAGAACATCTGGGTTCTTTCTAGCTTTTGGCTATTATAAATAAGGCTGCTATGAACATAGTGGAGCATATGTCCTTGTTATGTTGGAGCATCTTCTGGGTATATGCCCAGGAGTAGTATAGCTGGGTCCTCAGGTAATGCTATGTACAATTTTCTGAGGAACTGCCAGACTGATTTCCAGAGTGGCTGTACCAGCTTGCAATCCCACCAACAATGGAGGAGTGTTCCTCTTTCTCCACATCCTCACCAGCATCTGCTATCACTTGAGTTTTTGATCTTATTCATTCTGACTGGTGTGAGGTGGAATCTCAGGGTTGTTTTGATTTGCATTTCCCTGATGAGTAAGGATGCTGAACATTTCTTTAGGTATTTCTCGCCCATTCAAGTTTCCTCGGTTGAGAATTCTCTGTTTAGTTCTTTACCCCATTTTAATAGGGTTATTTGGTTGTATGAAGTCTTGTTTCTTGTATATATTGGATATTAGCCCTGTATTGGATATAGGATTGGTAAAGATCTTTTCTCAACCTGTTGGTTGCTGCTTTGTCCTATTGACAGTGTCCTTTGCCTTACAGAAGCTCTACAATTTTATAAAGTCCTATTTGTCAATTCTTGATCTTAGAACATAAGCCATTGGTGTTCTGTTCAGGAACTTTTCTCCTGTGCCTAGGTATTCGAGGTTCTTCCCCACCTTCTCTTCTATTAGTTTCAGTATATCTGGTTTTATGTGAAGGTCCTTTATCCACTTGGACTTGAGCTTTGTACAAGAAGATAAGAATGGATCGATTTGCATTCTTCTACATGCTGACTTCCAGTTGAACCAGCACCATTTGTTGAAAATAATGTCCTTTTTCCACTGGACAGTTTACTCAGCTATTAAAAACAATGAATTCAAGAAATTCTTAGGTAAATGGATGGAACTAGAAAATATCATCCTGAGTGAGATAACCAAACAAAAAAGAACAAACATGGTATTCACTTACTGATATTTGGATATTAGCCCAGAAGCTTGAAATAGCCAAGATTCAACTCACAGACCACATGAGTTGTGCTCATGAGGAAGGAAGACCAAGTGTGGGTGCTTTGGTCCTTCTTAGAAGGAGTAACAAAATACTCAAGGGAGCAAATATGGAGACAAAGTGTGGGACAGAAACTGAAGGAGGGGCCATCTGGGCACCATTCCACCTGGGTATCCATCCCATGTGCAGTCACCAAAGGTAGATGCTGATGTGGATGTCAGGAAGTGCATGCTGACAGGAGCCTGATAAAGCTGTCTCCTTAGAGGTCTGCCATAGTGTGACATATTCAGAGGCAGATGCTCACAGCTAACCATTGAACTGATCATGGGGTTCCCAATGTAGGAGTTAGAGAGAAGACTGAAGGAGCTGAAAGGGTTTGCAGCCCCAGGAGGAGAAGAACAATATCAACTAACCAGAGCTCCCAGGGTCTAAACCACCAGCCGGGGAGCACATAGGGAGGAACCCATGGCTCCAGCTGTATATGTAGGGGAGGATGGCTTTGTCTGACATAGGTGGGAGAGGAGATCCTTGGTCCCATGAAGGCTGGATGCCCAGTGTAGGGGAATTCGAGGGTGAGGAGGTGGGAGTGAGGGTGAAAGGGTTAAAATTTTTCAAAAACTCCTAGTAGGGTGAGCAGAACCAAGAGTGCAGGTCAGCCTAGTCGTGAGCTCTGTGTTTCAAGAACTTGGCTAACCACAAGATAGATGGTTGAGTACGAATAGACTCTTGAGAACAGCCTATACAAAATGTTCCCCATGACGGTTCCTTGGACCCTGTCACAAACTGAATAATGGGTTGGGACTTTTCACAGGTACTCGCCAATAATCCCCCTTCACTCCCCCTGGGTTGTGGTTTTCCCCCCTGGGTTGTGGGTTTTTCCTTGTGGTTTTTGCCTTTAAATTCCTTCTGTCTCCAAAGCCCAGGGGTCAGAGCCCACTGCCCCTGCATGGGTTATGGGTCTTGACCTCAGCATGCTGATCGAAATATACCTCTTGCTGATTGCATTGAGTTTGGTGTCTTGTGAGTTACCATGCTTGGGGAAAAATAAAACTGAAAAGGCCCACAGCAAAGTTAAAACATGAGTATGAAGGTCATGCAGTGCTTTACAAAATATATTGGCCCAAATATTACTTAAGTCAAAGGAAATGAAACAAACCCCCAATGATTTTAATGAAGAATAACCATTAGCATGCCTCTGTGTCCATTTAAGCTAAATGTAAGAAACATACACTCAAAAAGAAACTGTGATATATGGATATAACCTTCAGCTACCAAGAGGCTGGCCTTGACAGAAAATTTAATTAAGAAAGATGTAAGACCAATAGAAATTAACAGAGCATGGCAATATATATATATATATATATATATATATATATATATATATATATATCCAACAACATAGTGGGACAGATAACTATAGTTAAGAGCACTTGGTGGATCTGATGAACTCTTCTGGCCTCTGCACGTACCTTCACACAAATTGCATACATTCACAAAAACAGGAGCACATGCATGCACATGCGCATGCACACACACACACACACTTAAAAATAATAAATGCATCCTTTCTTCTGCTCATTTATGACCTTGCAATTTGGCAGCCAGATCCACTGATGAAGATGCAAGACTGAGGCTATCCCCACCTATCTAATTCTGTACAATCCACTAGTGGACCACAGATGTGTGAGAAAACTTGGCAGGGGTTAATAGAACAGTATTGGCCAGAAAAACTAGTAACGTAACTGGCAGAGAGCCCACAAAACAAAACTGTAGTTCTTTGAAGCCACTCTACTTTAGAGTAGTATATAACGTAAGTCTGCTAAAATGAAGTTGACAGCAAAACACACACACACACACACACACACACACACACACACGAAACCTTTTAAGTGACAGGCAACACGAATAATATGACTGATTAGTTCTAAGGCTTGAGAAGGCTTGTCCTCTCTACACCTAAAACGAAAAAACTAGAAATTTGGGAACTAAAAGATTTGACAGGTGTGTGTGTGTGTGTGTGTGTGTGTGTGTGTGTGTGTGACATAGTTGTGAGAACAGAGAAGTATGTGACTTGCCAAGGACACAGTATTTTCTGATCAAACCAAGACTACCTTTTCCAAACAGATAAACAGACATGGGCACTTTAATTCTTATCTTTAGGCTCTTGGCCATTCCTGAAATTCTATGACTTTGTGACTTTATGGTTCTATAATTCTAAGCCAGAGTACAACAATGTCAGTGCTCTAGACAGCTTCAGTACAGGAAACGAACATGGTCTAAATGGGAGTACCAGCTATATCCTTTTCTTCCACTTTAAAAAAACCAACTGTACCATCATGGATTCAAAAAATGTGCATAGTCCCATGTTCCTGGTGTTTCCTCCAGAGGTCATCACTCCAGAAAACCAAACAACACAATTTACAGCCACAGCCTACGATCCCCAAAACCGAGTGCAGAAAATCCTTATTAGAAAATTGGAGATCTTAGGGGTAAGTAAAATGTGTCCCTATGTATAATATCTGGTGGTACACAATGTCCAATAGGAAACAACTCCATATGTCATTGCCACTCAATTCAAGAAGTATGAATTGTGCTTCTACATGAATAATGAACAAGATTCTGTGAACAGGAAAATACAAGATGAATAAATTCAATGTTCCTGAACTCTTAAAAATCACAGCCACAAAACATTATCTTTGAGAATTTTCTATTCAATCTCAGAGAGCAAAAGGGAAAAGTAGACATTAGGCTAGATTCCCTTGCTTAGCAAACTACAGCATACACGTTTACAGTTTCCCAAGGAGACCTCAGAACTCATAGTTTTACATAGTATTCATATATATATACTTATATGCATTCATGTATATATGCATGCATATATATTCACATATATACATATATGAATGCATATAAGTATATCAAGATCTTTAGAATAGCCTCTTTAATTTTTTAAATTAAAAATATAAGTATATCATCTCCCTCCAACTTCATTCATGGCCCCTGCCCCATTGCTCCCTCACAAACCTGTGGTCTCTTTTCCTTTGTTATTTTTTACATATGTGTATAAATGCCCAAATATATAAATACAACTTTCTGAGTTTGATTAGTGTTGCTGACTGATTGTACTTGGATAATCGATTGGAGGTGGGGTTATCCCTAGAAAAGGTCAATTCTCCCTTTCTCAGAAACTTCTAAGAAACTGAAGTTTCTTTGTCTAGGGTTAAATGGACCCTGGCAAACATTCATTTCTCCATCCATCAACTTGTCATTCCACAAAAATTAGTCCTATTTATCAAACCTTTCTTAGGATAAAGACAGGTAAAAAGTAGTCAGATATGTTTGAGGTAGTAATATTACACATATCTTGGAGAATATTTTTCCATTTGAACACTAGCCTCTCATAATGGAAAATAGAACATAATCCTTTCCAGGACAGAAAAATAAAATAAAACCAGAAAAAAGAAAGATCATTCTGTGGTATATGGGGAAAAAACTAATATAATCTGCTTCAACGTCTCTTCAAATATGATGGACTTCAAGCTTGAATGAAATAGTTTGCTTTAACAGAAACTGAAGTAGGTGCAAGCAACTATGTTGGATGATGTTTTTACAGAAAAAAAAATACAAGCTAATTTTTCCTCACTTAGGAAAATAAAAGTTTCATGAGAAAATAATAAGGCAATGAAACTATTAAGAATTCTATTTCAATGGAGTACCTAGAAGGATCATAAATGGTGACAGCGGCGTGGGAATGCTCACTGTTAGAACAGTTGTTCCAGTTAAAAGGAATGAGCAAATTCCACAATGAATTGGGTATTTCATATGGACTCTGAAGAAATCATGGAATTTCAACAAGTAGAAATAAAATGAGGACACAGAAGCACAAAAGATGCAGTAAGCTCTGGAAGCTAAAGAATGGGAGGCATGGGGAGTGGGCAGTGGAAGAGAGCTGGGAGGGGCCAATCTGGGCTTTAACGATTTAAGAAGACTAATAAAAGAATCACCCTGCTTGACAAATTAGTCAGGTCATACCAATACAATAGAATAGTGTTCTGTAGTACAAGAAATTAGCTAACAAGCAGAGAGGAAGCATGAAGAGTCTCATTTGCATATTGTTACATGAAAGAATCAGTGAGTGCTCTAGGTGATGATGGATGATGGAGGAGTATCTACATATCCTCCGACATGTAGGAGAAACGTGAAAGCTATGAAATAAGCATCCTAGTGGTGTCTTCAACAGGAAAATGGGTTAAAAGTCAAATATATAGTTTTTTAATTCTTCTGCCAGATTGCTACTTATATTTATACATGTATTTATTCATTTGTGTGTGTGTGTGTGTGTGTGTGTGTGTGTGTGTGTGTGTGTGTGTATGGTCATGCACATGCCATAGCACATGTGTGGAGACAGAGAAGAATTTGCAGGAGTACATTCTCGCCTTCCACCAATGTGAGTTCCAGGGAACTCAGATTGAACTCAGATTGTCAGGCTCAGTAGCAAGAACCTTTACTTGCTGGGCCACCTTGCTGGCAGAAGAATGCATGATTTCATGAGTAGAAATAATACAAAAGTTAGCTACTCTGGGATTGTTGCCATTAAGAAACTTGAAAAGAAGAGATGACCCGAAGACCCGAAGGCCTAGAAAGATGACAGCATCAACAACAGAGAAAAAGAAGTCAGGAAATCAGGCTTAAAGGAAGAAAGCAAACCCATTTTAAGACATATGGAATATAAGCTGGTAATAGTATATTCAAGAGGGATAGTCATGTTGATATGATGAAAATGCACACAATAGCTCTTAGGACTCAGCCACTCAATGTTGGTATAATAACAAAAGACATCACCGAGGAAGTGTACAGAAAAGGTCACAGAGGACAAGACCCTTGGCCATAAGCCTTCTGCTCTTTTTGTCATTCTTGCCAGGCGTCTCTAGCACCCATCAACACCCTGCCTAGCATTAACAGCATGTGGAGACTGTGCCTCACAAGCACAGGACAGGGATCGAACAGCCCGTGAGGGATGCTCTGCACCTGGCAATGCAGCACAGCTTCCAAAGGCTCAGAGAAACATTCACATTCAAGAGTGTTACCTTTAATTTTAAAAACATGCTACTTCCTTGCCCAGTGCCGCGGCCTCGAACTCTGAACTCTCCTGGTTCCCCTTGCTCCAACTCAATTGCAACCATCCTCCCAATCCAGGAAATCTGGGAGCTGCTGTCTGCAATCTAAAGAACTCTCTTGACTAGCTTCTCCAAACCAACCAGCTATCGCACCATCTTCTCTCTTTCCCCTGTCCACCTCCTCCTTTCCTGCATCCCTTGGCTTCCTTTCATGATCCAGAAATCCCATCTTTTTCCTTTTGCTCATTTGGCTTCTGCCTTCTTTATTGACACAATCAAGAACCAATTAGAGAATCATATTTTAGTATCAGCTCTTCACTCTACTCAAGAGGATTTCCCTGGGTGTCCAGTTGAGGTCAGGCTGATTCAGTAATTTAAAAGCATTCATACATATGTGCTGATGAACTGACAATTTTAGTTAAACAAGAATAGGACCTGGAAGCTTCCACTCATGGCGCAGCTTACTCTGAGATTGGGAGCACTGGGTTAGACTCATTTTCCTCTTAGTAATTATCAGATGAGAGTGGGGGTAAGAAACCATCAAGGGATATCATAAAGGAGTATTCATTATCTTTCTCTTGGCTATAAAGAGGGTAACTGCCAAATCCTTGACCTAATGATTTACGTAGAATTAGCCACATCCCCACAAGTGCTGACTTTCCTCTCTATCTGCAGACCACCCAGATCCTGTTTGGAATCATGAACTTTTCGATTGGAGTTGTTCTCCTGTTCACCTTGGTAAACCCATACCCAAGGTTTCCTTTTATATTTCTCTCAGGATATCCTTTCTGGGGTGCTGCTTTGGTGAGTATAGTGTATTTAGTTCAAGTAAAAGTATGTCAACCAGGCATACTAAAGTATGTTAGTAAATGGATTCTTAGTTATGAAACAAGATAGATTTGGGTGTGTGAATCAGCACAAAATGCCACTAAGACATTACCCTCATGTCAATTAAAGCAAGCTCTCTGCTCTATTGAATCACCAGAGTTGATGGTAGCTCATCTTTGAGTCTTGAAATTTGGAGGGAATATTCCTTTAGGTTTTATGGTGGTTTTATAGTCCATTAATTTCATCCAAAGTTACTTGCAACATATGATAAACCGTATTCACAGAGCAAGACAATGAGGATCCAAATTTTAGTACAGTGATTATCCTCCAGTAGGCATTAGTCTAATAAGAAAGAAATCATGCCATGAGATCAGCATACTTCTTACATCTATGTGGTGTTGCTTCTAATATTAATAAGCACTTTACTCTGAAGTGAAGGAGCAGGGACAGCTCCCAAGTGTCTGAGCACAAAGAGATGCTTATTTAATAGTATGCAATCTCTATTAGCTTAGTACCTACTTAGCTTCAGAGAATGAGCAGGTTGTGAGGATTTAAGAGCCAGTTCCCAATAGCAATTCCTCATAGGGTGAGAAATACTGAATGACACAGGACACAGAGGCTGCTTCCAGAGAAAGGGGCAGTGTTCAGAGTCATTTCCAGCTGGACCAAGTCTTAAAGAATGGGGAGTTGCCTAATTAAAGCATCTACAAAGGATGGCAACAGGGTTGTCTGGGTAAAAAGGGAAGTTTTCATTTTCTGTCAGAAGGTCTGGGAGAGCATTCTCTACTAATGGGTCTGAAGGAAGAGGCAGGAAATTTAAACACAGCTGGGCTAAACTCAGATTATAAGTTTCTGCTAGACAACGAGGCTGCCATAACTGACCCACCTCCATGAAAATTAGTGTGTGTGGTTTCTTTTCTTTCTTTCTTTCTTTTTCTCAATTATCAGTCTGCTGGCTGAAATTGTGCCTTATGTTTCCATCCAACAGAATAAACTGGTTGGACTATGATAACTATATGGCCTTAGTGCTCATAAACTGTTGACACTGGGCATTTGGAAGCTGAGTCATGATACCAATAACAGATCAACAACAGGAAAATGAATAAGGATATAAAAGCCCAGTAAGGTAGAAACATCCTTTTGTTCAAAGATGAGGCTCAGACTAAAGATCCAGCCTTTTTTCCTCTGCTCTGTGAGGTGGTTCACCCACCTCAATTCCCTGGGGTTTCTATGAGCTTAGAAGGAAGACATAGAAAAGAAGTGGTCAAAGCCTTGACCTGAGAGACCCTCAGCATCATCTTATCATGTCCATCATTAGGATATTTATTGTTGATTTTTCTTTTTTGTAGTTCATTAACTCTGGGGCCTTCCTGATTGCTCTGAAAAGAAACACTACGGACACTCTGGTGAGTTCTATGTCTACCTTATTAAAAATTATAATTGTTAAGTAATTTTCCAAAAAATCATCATAGAATCAGAAGCTATTCATATTGGTACACTTTTCCAGATTATCATGTCAGAATCTCATGTTCTACATGAAGATATTGAGGCACAGAACTGTCTAGTGACTCTGTGCTTGGTCCCCAGTTGTTAATGCAGAGTAGGTCTCAGTAATCTAGTCACTCACTAATTTGTTCTTTTGATGAGTATTTTTGGTGCCTACTGGATGCCAGATGCTTTAACAGGCTATTGCTTGACTCACAGGAAAAGTACAGTGTGCATAACCTAATTAAATCACAAGCAGATTCCAGGAGTAAAGAATACATTGCTGATCTATGTATATTTGTAGGAGTAGAATATTCTATCTTACTCAAAGAAACAAACACATTAGATAGTAATAAGTCAGTAAGTTATTTTCATCAAAGAACATCCTAAAATTTTGTAATTTTAAAATGTATTTGCCTTTATTTATTAGCTATGTGTATGGTGAGGGATGGGGGAGATACATTTCCATGCACAGTGTACCTGTGGAGATCTGAAAGATAGCTTTTAGGACTTGGTTCTTTCCTACCATGTGGGTCCCAAGGATAGAACTCAGGTTGTCAGGTGGCAGGTGCCTTTATCTGCTGAGCCATCTCATCAGCCCTAAAGTTGGTAATTTTTAGGGAGATGTAAAAGTAATGGAGAAATGCAGTGCTTAGTTAAACACAGTCTTTAAATGAACATTTAAATAGGCCATAGCTACCTCTATTTGAATGGAAGTTAACCCAGGCACAGAATAAGTTATATATGTGGTAAATATATAAGTATATATGGTTTCCTGGCATTGTGAAAATCCATCTCTCCAGTCCTCCACCCCCCACTGCTCTGTCTGTGAAACAAGGCAGGCCTAAGTCTTTTATTTTCTGATTCTATTGCAGATAAAAATAAGCCAAGGGATGAATTTACTTAGTGCCCTGGGAGCAGCAACTGGAATCATTCTCCTCATATTTGGCTTCCTTTTAGATAGACATTTCATTTGTGGCTATTCTCCAGATGGTATTCAGTGTGATGCTATTACCATTCTATTTGTTGTAAGTATCCTGTGCCATTTCTAGAGTGAGAAGCAGATGGTTTGAACAAAAAGGTTATTGCCCAGTCAGCACCATCCAGATAGCATTATAGACACATGTGTATTTCCTTTTCCTCATTCAAAAGCCCATTGTATTAGACTGGCATTATACCACACATTGTGGAATAGAACAATAAATACTCAAAACTTACAAAAAGTATAAAATATGCAAGTAACTAAGGAAATATAAATATAAAATGATTCTAAAGGAGAGGCTTAACAGTGTCCTCATGGTTCATAGTTCCCAGTACATTATAACTGTGTGTGTCTATGGTTTTTATTTGGTTTTAATATTCAGGTTAGATTTCTGATAAATTATGGTAGATTGAAAATTGACATTTCTTCTTTGTCCAAAGTACTATGATAATTGGTGTAAGATGGTATGAATAAATCTATAAATAAAAAAAATGACAGTTAAGTAGGCATATTAAATATTGATAACATACAGATGCAGATATTTGCATCCAAGCATTGGACTGAGGTCAGGGACCCCCATGGAAGAGTTAAGAGAAGGACTGAAGGAGCTGAAGGAGATGACAACCCCATAGGAAGACCAACAGTGTCAACTAACCTGGATTCCTGAGAGTTCCTGGAGACTAAGTCACCAACCAAAAAGTATACATGGGTTGGTCTGAAATCCCTGTTCCTTTCCTATTTTTGTCTTTACCGTGTTCCTATCTCTTGACATTCTTCTTTGTCCTTCAAGAGACCACTTTTCTGATATGCATTCCTCTGTGTAGGCTATACTGACAAAATGGAAAACTTCTTGCATATAATTTAGCAAACATTCTGTTTGATTTTTCTTAAACAATTTGCTATGCTATGGTATCCTATGCTATGCTACACTATGCTACGCTATGCTGGTACTTATTATACTCCCCTTATCGTTCACTAATTTGAGAGGTGAAGGTTTATTATGTGGTAATAACGTGATGACTTCGTGGTGATCAGAAAATCCTTCACTGTCCTAATAGAATGACTCCATTGTTTCTCTCTGTTGCAGGGGACTTTGGTTATGTTGATGATCTTCAGCATTGCTGAACTGTTCATTTCCCTCTTTTCCTCAGTTGTGGGATGCTACTCAGAAGAACGTGGGGGATGCTGTTGAATAGCACTGTACAAGTAAAAACACAAAATGATACAACTCAGAGGCCAGTCCTGCTTGGGAGAAAGAGCCAACACATGTACAGACTTAAAGATCACAATTATTTGAAGGAAAAATGGGTTGGGAGTGAGTCATAGGAGACCATTTTGGCTCGTGAAACACATCCTGTTCCCTGATAATGGCATTTCCTCCTCCAGTAGAATGATCACCTTGGTGTAATCACCCCCTCTTGCTCATTGCGACATGGCCACTTTATAAGCAAAGATAAGAACCAAAGCTCAGACTCAGGGGTGACCAAGTTATTTGACTTTGCTACTGGTGACAGTCTCCTGATGAGTCCCCTATGAGACTCTACACAAGGGCTCCTGCTCCATGAAGCAGGAAGACGAATTGGAAAAAAAAAAAAAAATGGGTTGGTCAGTAAACCATGCTTTAATGTCACAGGATTGTCAAATGTTGTGAGCCAGACATCTACAAAAGTAACTGTACTGTTACTGGTTGGTTTTTATTTTTAACTCAGCATTAACTAGAGTTACATGGGAAGAAGAACTGCCCCTATATGTTTGTGGGACACTGTAATGACTGATGTGAGAGGGGTCATGTCACTGTGGGTGGTGTCAGGTGGGGGTTCTATATAAAAAAAAGTTAGCTGGTTATATGGAGGCCTTAGTTTGGGTTTCATTTGCTGTATAGAGACACCATGACCATGTCAACTCTTATAAAGAAAAACGTTTCATTGGGGCTGGCGTATGATTACAGAGGTTTAATAGTCCATTATCATGGTGGAAAGCATGGCAGAATGAGCTCAGAGTTTTACTTTTGGATTTATAAGCAGCAAAAAGGAAGATTGAGACATACTTCCTCCACACATGCTCCAACAAGGCCCCACCTCCTAATAGTGCCACTCCTTACGGCCTACTGTGGGGCCATTTTTATTCAAATTACCACAGTGAGTAACAGACCAGAGTAAGCAGCATCCCTTCATGGTTTCTGTTCAAGATTCCTGCTTTGAGTCTCTGACCTGACTTTACTTAGTTATGAACTGTTATCTGAAAGTATAAGGTAAATAACTCCTTTTGTCCCCTAAATTTCTTTTGGCTGTAGTATTTACCATAGCAACAGAAGCAAACTAGAGTAAATACTCAAATCAATAATCAATGGTGGCAATTATTAGTGGAGTCATTATGTCTCAGACTTTGTGCCAAATGATACAGCTGCTGCATATTTGACCTCACAAAAATACTAGGGGCAAAATTTATTATTCTATCCAAACAAGGAAGCTGATATGCAAAAAGGGTAAGATTTGTTCAAGATCACGGGCTTGTAGTGATAGGTCCATAGCAACAGGTTGTCTGGTTACACAGCCTGAGAGAGCTCACTCCTTATCTAACAATATCTATCTCTTTTTGAGTCTCTGAACTAACCCCTTTATACGCTTCAAAATTAAGAGTCATTACATGTCAACAGAAATAATGTTTCCCCCAAAACAACTATATTTTCTAGAGTAGCATAGAGAATGGCACTGATTTTATTTCTAAAACCATTTAATGAAGTGTGTTACAGACTTGGTCGCATATTCACATCATCTGAGAAACTTCCAGGATCCCTGGTTCACCATGGGCACACATCGATTACATCAGAGTGTGGAAAGTGGGAGCCATGCACTTGATCAGTTTTCAGAAAGAGATTCATGGGGGGTGATTCCATTATATAGGATCTCTGGAAGAGACTGGTTTAAGACAGCATTATGGGAAATGGGGGCAATTAAATACTTTGGAGAACTCTTGCCTGTAGTCGGTCTGTCATGTCTCATGCTCTATAACCTGTGGAATGCACCAGTATGATATAGTAAAAGAGCTAAATAAGATCTTAATGTGGGAGCTGAAAAGATGGCACAAGTTAAGATTATTTCCTGTTTTTCTATAGTTGGGTCCAGCATTTACAATGGACAGAACACAACTACCTCTAACTTCAGTGTCAGGGTCTCTTACACACTCTTCAGGCTCCCATGAGCCCATCTCTTGCAGGGTCTCTGGGCTACTTCCAGCCATGGCTTCTACCAAAAACCAAGACCCCTTTCACAGCCCCACAAAGGTGCACATATGCCCATGCAGACAGACAGACAGAGAGAGAGAGAGAGAATAAAAACCTTTTTAAGGTCCTTGTGTTGTATTGAAAACACTTCTGCACTTCTGCACTCACGGATCCCAGAAAGGGTCTGAGGACCTCAGAAGCTCTCCAGTCCTCACTCTGAGAACCACTACATTGTACTGCATTGCACCGGCTACATCTAAGCACTGAGGAACTTCATATGTCACTTCAACTATTATGGCTGCCCATTGAGGGAGGTGTGCCTTCAGTCACAGACATGAAAGTGAAACCCAAAGCAGCCAACTTTTCTAAGAGCACAAAGGGTATGTCACAGGATTTGAATTAAGATGACTACATGCAAGTCTCATATTTTACACTGCCTTGGGAGTGTAAACTTGAACCAAATCAGCAAAGAAAACTTAACTTGATCATATAAACTGAATTCGAGATAGTTTGGGAGGGATTCAAATTGAGCCAAAGTCAAGTAGCTAGAAAGACTAGAAAAATAAACAGCCTAAGACCGGAGGAGAATGGGTCTTGGATATGAAGATCAGGTTATGTATCTCTGAGTCAGGACTCTCAAAGGCCATACATTTGCCATACTGATCCCACATGCAGTACACCAAATGTATGTATTTCCAGCCAACCCACCATGCCTGGATATAAGTCTCATATAAGTCTGGGCCTGGACAGCTCTTGTTTGGACACACTCCTAAAGATCTTAGATTAGAAAAGTTAATTCCCAGTGTGACAATGCTGAGAAGTGGGTCTTACGTGGTGATTCGTCATAGGACTCTGCCCTTATAATGCTAACACTGTTACACTGACAACTAATTAATACCCATCCCCAATCCCCTCCGTGATTGTGTGTTCTCTTGCCAGTCTGCCTGGGACATCAAAGCATGAAAACCCTGGACATTCCAGACTCCTATACCTTAACAAATAAGCCTCTGTTGTTTATAAATTCATAAAAGTCTTAAGATGTTTTACTGAGGCAGCCAAAACAGAATCTGACATTATGTCATTATAACCAACACATTGCAACAGATACAAAGAGAATCTCAACTAGGATCCTGAATGGATGGTGGACCTGCCCTTTTTACTCCCCTCCTCACTACAGCATTCCTACAGGAGACTGAGAGTCTGTGACCTAAGTTTTCTGATAAACAAATTAACTTCAGCAACTTCAGCATTTTTGTTTATGTTCCACCAAAACCAGCCTCTCCAGAAACACTTTCTACTCAGTGGTCATAATCATATGGCTCTAAACCATCTTAAATGACAGAGAGAGCAGGAAAAAAAAGGAAGAAGAGAGGTGAATAGCCTCATATTAGTTTGTATAGTTACTGTGTTTCAACCTTTAGGTAAAATGGAGAAAGTGCCCATTTGAGTGAGCTAACTCAGACTCAAAAAGGACATGCATGGTATGTACTCACTAGTAAGTGGGTATTAGCCAAAAACATACAGCATACCCAGGATACAATCCACAGAACTCAAGAAGGTTAACAAGGCGAAGGGCCCAAGTGATGATGCTTCAATCCCATTTGGGATTGGAGAAGAAAGCAATCATGGGGGCTAGGGAGGGAAGTGGGAGGGAGGGATCTGGGTGGCAGGAGGAGGGGGAAAGAGGAACATGATCAGGTATTGGTGGGGAGAAGCCCTGAAGGCTAGTAGAATGCATAGAAATATGCAACCGGGGAGGGGGGAAAGGGGGGTTCATCTAGAATGTACCAGAGACCTGGGAGGTTAGAGACTCACAGGACTCAAAGGGAGGGACCTTAGATGAAATGCCCTACAGTGGGGAGAGGGAACTTATAGATAGAGTCCACCTCCATTAGAAAGACAGGGCATCAAGTGGAGGGATGAGGTTGCCATCCCACAGTCAAAACCTCTGACCTAGAATTGTCCCTGTTTAAAAGAACTGCAGGGACAAAAATAGAGAAGAGACCGAGGAAAAGGAGGTCCAGTGACCGGCCCAACTTGGAATCCATCTTAAGGGGAGCCTCCAAGGCCTGACACTATTACTGATGCTAGGGTGTGCTTACAGACAGGAGCCTAGCATGGCTGCCCTGAGGGGCCCAACAAGCAGCTGACTGAGATGGAAGCAGATACTTACACCCAACCAAGGGACTAAAGTCAGGGGCCCTTGTGGTTAAATTAGGGAAAGGCTGGAAGAAGCTGAGAAGGAGGGTGACCCCATAGGAAGACCAGCAGTCTCAACTAACCCAGACCCTTGAGATTTCTTAGACACTGAGCCAGGCTGCATACACTAGCTAGTCCAAGGCCCCTGACACATACACAGCGGAGAACTGCTTGGTCTGGCCTCAGTGAAAGAAGACTCACCTAACCCTCAATAGACTTGAGGCACCAGGGAGTGGAGAGGCCTGGGGGGTGGGCCTGGGGAGGGTATAGCATACTCTTGGAGACGGGGGGGGGGGGGGGGGGGGGGGAGGGAAGGAATGGGATGTTGAACTGTGGGAGGGTGGACAAGGAGGAGTTAATCACCAAGCTGTAAACAAAATAAATAATAAAAGACAAAAATAGTTTTAAACCAAAAATGTTTTTTTTTAAAGTCTAACATGAGGTTGTATATAGAAGAGAGGGTAATAGTCTTGAGAAAAATCTAATATTTGCCTCTCAAATGTTTATAGGCTTTCCCCACTCACCAACTTCTTCCACCTCCCTACTTGCTCTAACATTGAAGTCAGCTCTATGCAATACTGCAAAGAGAGGGAAGCAGGAAGGAGAAGGGTAGGCTCGTATGTACAAGTGCTGTCTCGGTTCATAGCACCCGAAATGGGAGCTGAGTCTTGCCTGATGCTTCTGGGTGCATGTTCCATGGAGACAAATTAGATTTCAGGCTATTTCTGCTAAATTTGACATAAAATTTACATGGCCCTCTAGAGCTTTGAGTATGAGGAACTGATGGTACTGTTTAAAATCCAACAAGCACAACACTCCCAAGAGTACCTGAGCAGGGATTCTGAATTTTTGCATGGGTGCCTCCCCCACCTACTCAGCCCCAAAAGTGAAGCATGAAGGTAAGGTCAGTCCCTAGCAGCCCATCTCTGGAGAATTTCTAGCCCTCTTCCAGCCCTTAGGGACCCACCATCCACACCTGCTTACAGGGTGGAGGCTACAGAAGTTCTTCTAATTAAGGTAGCATGAAGCACACCAGGCAGTCCCCAGGGTAATTTTTAAGAAGTGAAACCTCCTGGTAAGACAGAAACTTTTTTGTATATCCTTTATATCAAAGCAAAGTGATTGGAGCAAATCTCAAGGTGGCAGAGGCTAATTTCCTGTCACCTGGTGTCAATCAGAGGTACCACTCCGGGCCTGGTCTATCTCACTCATCTTCAAGTACTTGAGATAGAAGCAGCCAGCAGCCAGCTGATCTCAGCAGTGAGCAGCTAAATTGGCTCTTGAGCCTTGAAGCCTTGGAGACGCAGGTAAGGATTGAGCTTGCTCTGTTTTAGTGACTCTGATATTAAAAAAAAAAAAAAAAAAAAAAAAAAAAAAAAAAAAAAAAAAAAAAAAAAAAAAAGGCTGGTTGAAAACAGGAATGGTTTTAGAGACTGGAAAGTCAACTCTCAGTCTGGGGTGTCCCTGGTAAGACTTTCAAATGGCAGCATAATTTAAAGTGTGGTGATTTCAAGGCTGCATGTACTACCCCCCTCCAATTGCTCCCCCTCTCAAAAATGACTCTGGGCAATGGGTGGTGAGCGGATTCTAACACGGAGATAAGGTCTCTATAATGTTGTACTCAGCCTGGGGCTCTACTACATAGAAGCTGCATAACCTTGGATAAGTTACTAAACTTCTCCATGCCTCAATTTCCTCAGCCATAAAATGGGATCAATAAGTGAGGCCCTCTACATCATGAAAATTAAACCTAAAGATTCTTCTTTTTAGGACTGCTTGAAAACAAATTAGATAATAAAAACTAGCCACAAGAATCTAACTCCATTCCTCTTGCTTCAGCTGAGTTTATCTCCAAAGATAAAACTTCAATGTAAGCACCATCATTGATGGTATTAAACCTTACTATCTAACATCTACATGGCATTGGGACACTGAGCACAAATCCTGTTTCCTGTCTATAATCTAAGAAGCCAAGGACGAAAGTGGGTCCTAGAGATAGGATAGAGGGATTGACTTGAACCAGGTGCTAACACACTCCTGAAACTAAACAGTAAAATAATGTGTATGCGGGTGCGAGGTGGGTAGAGAGAGGCAGAGACAGCAGACAGATAGACACAAAGACAGACTTTTCCTCTTTTCCTTATAATGGTTTTGTTTTGCCGATGGTCAGGTGAAGTGGAGGTTATCACTTTGTGAACAGAAAGCATCCTGAGCATTTACCTGCCGAAGGAGGAACCTGAGATGATCTGAGACTGAGCTCACAGCAACCCAGGAGGTAGACTCGACATACAGTCCTGCACAGTTCCCTTACTGGATTGGCACTGTGTTTCAGGAGTTACATGTCACACTAAAATAAAAGTAGTTGTAGAAAAGTAATAAACATGAACAGCTGTTGACTTCGAAGTTCTTACCATCGCCACGGAATAGCCTGAGGTAACTGGATGGTCCTTTTGTGGAGGTTAACAGAACATGGATGAGCTCAAACCTTTTGCAGATACAGCAAAGTGGCAGAAGATGTGTCCAAGCATGACTTGGACACGAGCTCTGAAAGTCATCCAGAGCTGGACTGACTTGAGGAGTCAAAAGGGTGTCTCAAGAAAGCAAACAAGAGTTAGAGACAGGCAGGCAGGTTGGTGAGAGCGAAGCCCAGGAAGAGCACAACTTAGAGATTTAAGGTGATGTGTCTCAGTTGCTTTGTGGGGCATATATTAGAAAATGTATTGAAGGAAAACAACAACTATAGCATTTCTAACATTTCTTGCATTTATTTGCTTATTTATTATTTAGTATGTATGCACACATGTGCACATATGTGGAAGTCAGAGGACAGTCTGCAGAAGTCATTTCTCTCCTCCTACCATGTGAGTCCTGGGGATGGAGCTTGAGTCATCAGCCTTAGCAATAAGCCATCTGTCTAGCCTGATCCACCATTTTTTTTCTTATGCGATACCAAGAAAGGAAATCAGAATCAAGATATAGGTGATACTAGATGTAGGGGAACGGTCCATGTGTAAGAGGTGTTACGGAGGTGGAAATGCCATGATTTTGCTATTACCTGAATATGTAAGAGAGCTGAAGGAGCAGGAGTAAAATCTGCCTCCAAGCCTCTCTATGTGTGCATGTGTACATGCATGCTCACACACACACACACACACACACATAAACTCACATGTGGAAGACAGATTAATGTTAGATACCTTCTTCAGTCACAAAACAAGGTCTCTCACCCAACTTGAAACTTACAAATTTGGCTAGACTGGTGGCCAGCAAGCCCAAGGGATCTGCCCATCTATGCTTGCTCAGCACTGAAGTTACAAGTGCATGTTACTGCAGCCGACATTTTACGTAGATGCTGAAATCCATACTCAGGTTTTCATGCTTGTGAAACATGACAGAACCATCTCACAAAGCCCCTAGTTCCAATGTCTTAAGTCTGAGCAATTAGCAAAATAAAGTGACCTGAAGCACTGTGCCCAGAAAAGGCCACAGCACAACCTTTGTACAGAGGAGTTTCCGTCAAATGGCAGAATCTAGTTGAAGAGTATCGGGGACTGTGTGAGTGAGGAGGAAGTTGGGGGAAAGGGTAGAAAGCAAAACTTTAAGAAGCTGAAGTGAAGAAAGGGGAAACGGGGTGGTGATGGGGGACATTGCTGTATTTTAAAATGAGAGTTTGGGGACCAGGAAACAAGGTGACATAATAAGGGTCAGTAGTAATAATTACTCTTTGAATATTTATTATCGTATCAATCACAGGACAACTACAACTTATCCTATTTTACAGAGATCACAAATGTAGACAGCTTTTTCTACTACATACTGCCACACAAGGAGTGAGAGTAGGTCCCAGGAAGAAGGGATTTCTGGAAAGAGCAAACATCTAGTGGGAGAAAATAGAGTGAAAGAGTTAAGAAGGAAAGAATGTAAGATCCATCCACAGCCATAGCGTGGGGCAGGGAGAATAAATGCAAAGCTATTTTAAGTAGCAAAGGGGGAAGTTGAGGTTGGGGGGCCTCAAATGTCTCAGAAGATGATGGAATTATTGGACCTAAGAGTCATTATTTAAGCACAAACCAGGGAGGATACTGTTAGATCTTCAGGGGAATAGAGAAAAAAATGGTCATGCTTTTAGAAGTCAAAAGGGTTTGTGGGAGCTGCAGTGGGTGATGGAACAGCGCGTGAGCAAAGTCATCATTTCAGTATCAATACTGATTTTCATATTTGTGAAAATAAACCCCATATTGTCATATTTGACCAATGTGATCACTCATCCTACCAATCTACCAAGCAATCTTTGCTGTGAGCTGGAGTCTATTGAAGCAATTTTGTATGATTTTTTTTTTTAAATAAAGCAATGATGCAAAAACCTACATTTGTGGGAGAATGTGGACCAGCTCTAATGTCATCTGTTGCCATTAAATGTAATTTCATTGCACCAACCTGTAGTGCCCTCATGGGTGTGAGAAAGGGAGGGAGGAGGGGAGATCATTAACATAAGATGGCATATAAAAGTAATTATTTTGACTATAAAATATTATTTTGTAGTAATAGTTATTCAACACTTTGTGGAAATACAGTTATTACAAAGATATTATTCTAACAGAAAGATATTCTTCTCTCCATACTATTACTGCCAATAGGCCATACAGAAACCCCCACTAGACTTTGCCTAAATAAAAGGTTTATCTCAGTAACAACACAGACCCAAGACTTAATGAGCAGCTGGTAACTCTGGTGGAATAATAATGGTAGTCCAATCATTTCCTTCACCTTGAACAATTAATGACCCTGCATTTATAAGTCACTATCACTAAAATTAGTTCCCTAGAATGGAGTGAAGTGACTTCTAGCTCATTCCATAGTAGCCAAAAGATCTTGGGAAAATAACTTATGTGAACCTTGATGGACACATCCACTAAAAGGTGATACAATGCCTCCTGGGAGGGAGGTATGAGAAAAACTGGAACTAGCACAACTAATATCCCTGAGACATAGTACATGCTCAAGTAAACAACTGTGCCTAGCAGTCCACAGAATGAGGTATAAGGTCTTTGCAAAAGGATGCCCCGTATCCAGGGGAAGGATCCTTATTTGTGACATGAGCAAACTGGTTTCTGAGATTTTTCTAGTTCTAGACCGGTATTCATTTGCAAACTTCTTGGTGGGCTATGTAAATAAATTTCTTTTGGTTAGTGGTCTCATGGGGTGGTTTGTGGCATGAAAGAAATTCCCCTGGGCCAAGTGACAGCTGCTAATTTAGAACAGGAGGGAAATCACGTAAGAAATGCTTCCCTAAGGCCCATGTCACAGACAGGTCACACTCTGTGTTGCTTTAAGTCATTTAGAGTGTGCAAATTTTGAAGGGAAAGGAAGAGAAAAGGAATTGTTCCCCACAGGAGTCAAAGCAGTGAGTCTGCACTTCAGGTGACAAGTTAGGGGCTTCTTTTCAGATCATTAGTAATTATATAACTTCAAGGGAGTTACCTAACATATCTGTCCTTGTCCCCTCCTCTGTAAAACAGAAGCAATGATTCATCCCTTGTATCCTCTGCTGGGCAGAGAAGAGATGTCCCAGGAGGAATTTCTTTGTACTTATAAAATAGGATAAATTATAAGAGATTCACCTGCCCAGCCCTCCATGTCTTTAGTGAGATTCTGCAACCTGAGTAGACAGTCTTAATTCCACAGCTTTCAATTAGCCACATGTGTGGCACTACAGAGGGATATCCAGCGTTCAAAAAATGGCAATGAAATTCAAATGTGTGGTTGACATAACCAATGGATGCATACTCCCAACACAAGATGTGAAGAAAGATAAGTAGCCTTAACTTGTCAGAGCTAAAAAGAATGTGGTTCATTGGCTCATCACTTCAGAAGCAGCTCATGATCACTAGCAGATGGTACCCACTGTGCTCTTTCCTGTCCTAGGCACATATGTCCACTGACTTCTTACGATAATTCTATGGAAAGGACACTGTTCTCATTTTATAGATGCATAAAGTAAAAACTACAGCTCAGGTGTGTCTAACAAGAATTTCAACAAAGCAGCTAATATTTATTCAGATATGGCTGCTCTGCATAAATCCAGCATCCCTTTCATGTTTATTAAGAAGCTATAACATGTGAGTATTGTTTTATAGCCTGGTCAAGAAGCAACATCGTTTGTTTCTGTTGAGAAAGAACTACAATAAACTTGAATATAAGGTAATTCACCACTGTTATAACTGAAATGAGGTGACTAGAACAGGATGTGTTGAGGCAGGGAGCACACACAAGAGCATGTGTGATAGATAGGGGGAGGGTTCAGAGTGGCCTCTGGGTATAGCAGATGTTTAAGCTACACCTGAGTTTAAAAAAAAAAAAATGCCAACATGAACCGTCATCATCTACCTCCTGTAACAAGCTGTGAGATAAGGATTATTACTATTTCCAGTCTAGAGCTGAAAAATCTGAGGTCCGGGTAACTTGACCAACACCTCAGAGTAACTAGAATTACTGTTTAAACCCAGACAGTCTGGCTCACAGGCTGTGATCGTACATGTGATAACACAGAATATTCTTAAAGTGACCTGCTCAAAGTCAGAGTCAGAGGGAAAGAGAGGCTTAGACCATCCCTCCTGATTTTAAGGACAGTCCTAGCCATAATCAGGAATGACATCTCTGGGCCATTACACTGTTCAGAAATGTGAACAAGCCAATAAAAATATGCTTTGGAATATTAAATTATAAGAACACTCAAGTAAAAACCAGCTAGACAAATGCATAGACAGATGAGACTCAGTGGTGTTTTCTTAACATTCACCAGGCCTTGGGTCTAAGCCCCAGCAGAGAAAAAAACTGCATATGGACATCCAGTCATGGTGTGTCCTAAGAGGATAGCTCACTGGTACAGTAATCAACTACATTGTGATTTCTTGAATGTTAACATGTGTCCAAACATAATTATCATTCTAGCTCAGATTCCGGGGTCCATGTGCCCTTGCCTGAGATAGCCTCCCCAGATCCTTTCCTATAACATAGGTGTAGACCTCTCCTTACCTCTGAAGCTACTAGGAAGAGGACATATCTCAGTGGCACCATCAAGGGAATACTAAGAAAAGTATTAGATGATGCCAGAGGGCAAAATTGCCAAAGGCTCTGTCCTTGATCTCACCTTACTGTTTTATTTTCAGGAGTCTGAAAACAGAATGACAACACCCAGAAATTCAATGAGTGGACCTTTCCCAACAGAGCCTACAAAGGGGCCCCTTGCCATGCAACCTGCTCAAAAAGTAAACCTCAGAAGGACATCTTCCCTGGTGGGCCCCACACAAAGCTTCTTCATGAGGGAATCAAAGGCTTTGGGGGTAAGACTGTTTTCCTCTATTCCACACTCGGAGATACTCTGGCCTGCAGACAATGATGCTTCAGATTGTATATGAAATTCAGTCTGTCTGAATAGGCAGACTTTAAGTAGACTCTGAGTAGGCAGGTTTAAGTGGCTGTGTTCTTAATGTTTCTCGAAGCAGGTGATGCCAGAGGGTACCAGTTAGCATCTGGATCACTGCAGAATGATCTTACATCATCTCTTGGTTTGAAGGACCAGGCTGGTCCATTGTTCAGATTCCAGACATATCTGATCCTTGAAAATGCCCTGTATGGCGGGAGAGATAGATCTGAACAAGAAGGAGGCAAAATTCTGGACAGCGCTACCACTCCTTTCAGGACCTTTGCATGGTTTCACTCAGTTCTCAGGTTTCCCATGTTGCCTTTAACCCCTACCAGTGAATTCAGTTCACCACTAATGCCTTTCTTCTCTCCCCAGGCTGTCCAAATCATGAATGGCCTCTTCCACATTTCCCTGGGGGGACTGCTGATGATCCCCACAGGGGTCTTTGCACCTATTTGTTTGAGCGTATGGTACCCTCTCTGGGGAGGCATTATGGTAAGTTACAATAAACAGCAACAACTTTTGAGACGTTGAGGGAGAAAAAAAGCCAAAAAGATCTAGGTTGTTTCTGTGTTGAGGAAAGTAATATGGGCTGGAAGAATCCTATGGGCTTGGCATAGTTAATCAGGAAGAAGGGTAGACTACACTATGAGGCCCTGTGGTTGAAGGTGGCCATGTTCCATGTGGATTCACAGAAAGGAGCTCTGCCAGCTCTTCTTAGGGAAGGAAGACTGAACAAAGCAGTCTCTGTATAGCCAGCTAATGCAGGTTGTGAGACTCCAGATATTTGGCACTTTAGAAGGAAAGGAGAAATGGAATATCCTAAGTCCTTCCATGTCTCTACAAGTTTATTAATTACTGTGGCACCTGATAAAATTATTTTCATCTCCAATAATCTTTTGTACTTACGAGTTCAGCAACACTTCTTTGGGCTACTTAACATGCATGTTTCCTAGCCTTATAATTCTGTGGGTGACGTGAGACTAGGTAGTGTTTATTTTGCCAGGATACTTTTCATGACTGTGTCTCTCTAAGAGTGAGTCCAGAATTGAAGCTTCTATGAACCAAGGTAGATTGGTTGTAAGTGTTTTCTGCACTTTATGGCTTGAACTTTAGAAAACTGAGAAATAATCACTTTTACTTCCTGTAGCAATCGATGATGTGGTGAAGTGTATCATATTCAAGCCCTGCCTTCTACACGATCACTCAGTGGCATCAAGGCTATTACGTCACTGTGCCCCCCCACACATGTGAACATTTTCACTAATTACAATGAGACAGATAGGCTGAAGAGATAGCTAAGTGGTTAACACCGCTGCTCTCCCAGAGAACCCAGGTTCAATCCCCAGTATACACATGGCAGCTCACCGCCATCTATAATACCAGTTCCAGAGGAAATCAGCACTGTCTTCTGGCCTCCTTAGCCAGTCATGCACTTGGTGCACAAACATGCAGGAAAAGAAAGCCACACACATAAAAATAAATACATTTCATTTCTTTAATAAAAAGGAGAGGGAAATTTTGAGGTTTTTTTTTTTTTTTTTTAAGATTAATTTATTTTAAGTATGTGAACACACCAGAAGAGGACATCAGATCCCATTACAGATGGTTGTGAGCCACCATGTGGTTGATAGGAATTGATGTTCTTAACCTACTCTGTATGGGAGTGTGTTCATGATCTCTTTCTCTGTACATTTGTTGTTGAAAAATATGAAACCTATCGATGGTGCAAGTTGTTTATGTACTTTGCTGAGTTTGTTTGTTGTTTCTAGAAGTTTTCTGGTAGACTTTTTGGGATCATGTCATCTGAAAATAGAAATAGTTTCACTTCTTTCCTTATCCGTGTCTTTTTAGTTTCCTGGAAAAATTGTTTTTATTCACACCTTCTCTCCTACCTGTGCTTCCTAGGCACCAGGCCTAATTCTGTTTTTAAAACTAGAGGCAAAGTCTAATTGTAGCCTATGTAGATAAGGAATGAGTCATGTTATTGGTGGTGATTTCTTATGTTTCTATTTGATGGTATGGGCCCTGTGGGTTCTCACTGACAAGGAAAAGTGTGAATTCTGTCTCTCTTTTCTTATTCTACTCCTAGTTAATGGTCCCAAAGGTTGAACAGCACAGACTGCATATATGAATCTAAATAACAATGAAATATAGCTGCCAAGAAATGATTTAATGTGATAAAAATTTAATGCATAGTTTAATGAAAGATACACAACAAAAATATATATTATATAGATATAGATGATATATAGATATAGATATAGATGATATAGATATAGATGGTTCCTTCGCAACCAATTGTCAGTGAATAACAGTCTCCCTTTCTGTCTCTTCCCTTCTGCCCCTCCCTCCATTCCTGCCCACCTCTCTCTTTGCAGTACATTATTTCAGGATCACTCCTGGCAGCCGCAGCAGAGAAAACCTCCAGGAAGAGTTTGGCAAGTAATCATATGTCCTTTCCCACACACAAGACATACAGCCACTTTCTCAGTAGAAAACAAGCCCAGGGACCCTCAAAAGAGCTTTGCAGTCACAGACTTTTCTGAGCAATGGATCCTATGTCATTCTGGTTGTGATGTAGATTTTTTTTCACAAGAAACTCAAAAATAGCATCTGCCTTAAGTCTGTCCACAGTGAGGGGATCAAAAGCAGGGTCAGAAGACCAGACATAATACTCTTTCAGTACTAAGATCCCTTTGGAGAGGACATACATGGCATATTTTGAAAGAATGTTCCTTAGGAAATGACATACCATTTAGGAAAATGATCCATATGCTTGAGTTGGGTTCCAGTCTGATCGTAGTCTTACAATTAGACTCAGAACCCCAAGTAAGTACAGGAGTACCCCAGAGTTTTTCGCACCCCCATGAACAGAAGTGCTAGTCTTGAAACAGAAAATCAATATAAAGATGAGATAGGGCATCGGGTGTGATAGTGTGGCAGAGTGTAGCCATAAGACCTACAGCAGGTTGTCCATAAGATTTATTTTTATCCTCTTAAAATAAGTAACCTATAGAATTCCTGAATCTGGGTGGGTGACCAGAGCGCACCACCAAATTTCTCTCTAGAAAATCCTCTAGCAGTATTTATATTTACTAAGTGCAAGTCACTTTGAGTTGGTAAAGAACTAAGTAGATTGAGGTGGTTCTTATTTATAAATTATCTGAAAATCAATTTAGGGGAATTTGCAAATATCAAATACAACCAAAACTACCAAATTACCATTAATAAGTCACATAGCTAGGAGTGCAATATGTTAGTGAAACACATCAATAATGCCTCACCATATGGCATATGATATATCAAGCTTTTATCACCCGCACAGGTCAGAGCAGTCCTAGCCATGTCCTCTGGACTGTGCTACCAAGAGAAATTTGCCCTAATGGATGACATCAGTAGGGAGCAGTGCTGTTATTATTATGGCTGATACATTTTATTTGATGGTTGTCTTAGTCAGGGTTCCTATAGCTGTGACAAAATTCCATGACCAAAAATCAAGCTGGGGAGGAAAGGGTTTGTTCAGCTTATACTTCCACATTTCTGTTCATCACCAAAGGAAGCCAGGATAGGAACTCAAACAGGGCAGAAACCTGGAAGCAGGGACTGATACAGACACCATAGAAGGGTGCTGCTTACTGTCTTGCTTCCCATGGCTTGCTTGGCCTGCTTTTCATAAAACCCAGTACCACCAGGTCATGAATGGCACCACCCACAATGAACTGTGCCCTCTCCTTTCAATCACTAGTTAAGAAAATGCCTTATAGCCAGGTCTTATGGAGGCATTTTCTCAATTAAAGTTCCCTCCTTTCTGATAACTCTAGTTTGTTCATAAAGTCAACACAAGACTAGCCAATACAATGATACAAACCTAGAAGGTTCTATTTATATCTACTTCAATGAGATTTAGTCATGATGTAAAAGCTTTCTTACCCCTATGCCCATTGTGTTATTATGCAAAGAGGTAATGATCCAGATACCATTAATCCTCACTTGCCCATTGTTTACTGCATGTCTGGGAAGTCCATGGCAATGAACAAGTTCAGAGATACAAAATGTGGGTAAAGGATCACGGGAATTTTGGTTTCATAAATTGAATGG
This sequence comes from Arvicanthis niloticus, assembly GCF_011762505.2. Lineage (NCBI taxonomy): Eukaryota > Metazoa > Chordata > Mammalia > Rodentia > Muridae > Arvicanthis > Arvicanthis niloticus. The sequence goes on along the minus strand of NC_047658.1, from coordinate 119,516,094 downwards.
ATAGTGATGGCTTAAGACAAGGAGCCTGGAAAAGGGGGGAGAAGGAGGCTAAACACACTGACAAAGAGGCTAAAACCCATAGCAAGAACTGAACTAGAACTCGGGGTGGTGTCTTCATGAGTCAGGGGAATGATGGCTGAAATCCCATATCCTGCTTTATGTCTTCCAAACAGAAATCAAATCTAATGAACAAACCTGCCTCTGTTTCAGGTCAGAGCGAAAGTGATAATGAGCTCTCTCAGCCTCTTTGCTGCCATTTCTGGAATAATTCTTTCAATCATGGACATACTTAACATTACAATTTCTCATTTTTTAAAAATGGGGAGACCGGATTTTATTAAAACTTCCAAGCTATATGTTGATATCTACGACTGTGAGCCATCTAATTCCTCAGAGAAAAACTCCCCATCTACACAGTACTGTAATAGCATGCAGTCTGTGTTCTTGGTAAGTATGAAAGCAGTGATTCTTCAGAGAAGAAATGTGCTATGCTTTATTATGAACATCAACTCCAAATCCAGGTACTCTGTGGCTGCTATTTCTTTCTGCATGTGGCTTTGGACCAGAACCCTCCTCATATACTTCCTCCATTTCATTAGATGTAAAATAGAGAGAGTGATACTATGTATCTCCTGGGGTTGATTTGAGAAACAAATTAGTTGCCGTAGGCAAGGCACTTAGAACAGTGTCATTTGTATAAAAGATTCTATTTGTGACTTTATCACTTCTTTTTCTGAGGAATGCTCTTGTCTAGTCCTGTGTGGTCTAATATTGTCTATTTAGCCTAGACAAGCTTCAAATTCACAACAATCTTGCTTCTACTTCCTGAATGCTGAGCTTACTGGCACATGCCACCACACTAAGCTTTATGTGTTCATCCTTGTTAATATCATTGATGACATTAACAATGACTATTACTAATATAAAATGGAAGAAATTCCTAAAATGTCATTGACATACTAGTCATCATTGAATTTTGAATGCAGAGTTTAAAGGGGAAAGGAAATACATCTCGAAAGTGTTGTGGAGTTTCCTCACTGTGATATCACATCCTCCTAAAGATGATACTATTTATTGTGAGACAGAGTCTCATGTAGTCCAGGCTGGCCTTCACTGTACTGTGTTGTCAAAAATGACCTTGAACTTCTGATCTTCCTGACTCCACGTCTCCTAGTGTTAGGATTTTACGAGGATGTGCCAATATGCCTAGTTTACATAGTGGGACTGGAACCCAAGACTTCAAGTATGCTGGTGTGTAGCCTACCAATGAGCCATGGTGCCAGGCCAAGCTGAAAGAATTTACTGTGCGTCTCTTTCTTTAGAAGAATTGATTTTTCAGTTTCCTATTCTCACCTTACTTTCTTGTGCCTGAAGATGCTATCTCATGGCAACCGCTCCCCACAGCAGCTCAGTTTACTCACCTAAAGAACTGAGCTGAAGCGTTACTCATTGAGTTCCGGTCATTTGTCATCGTTGTGCATTGTGCACGTCCATCTGCTGTTCTCTCACCTCTGCCTCTGTGCTGTTGGTTTCCAGGGCATTCTGTCGGTGATGCTGATCTCTGCCTTCTTCCAGAAACTTGTGACAGCCGGCGTTGTGGAGAATGAATGGAAGAGAATGTGCTCCAGACCCAAATCAGTAAGTTGAAGATACCTGTCCACAACAACCTAGAAAATTAATATCTACAAAAACTGTTTACATAGAATATGATCTGGTGAAATTTTGGAACTAAGAGTTTCATTGGAAAAAAATAGTTTTGTTGTAATTTTTTGGAAACCAGAAAACACCAGTAATGACAGCAAATATTTTGAAAAGTAATTGAGTCTATGGTTAGACAGATGCTACAGTTCTACATGTGCACAAGTGTGCCTGCCAACCAGCCTCTCCCTCTACTTGACTTCAGACTCCCACTCCCACTTTGTCTTATTGTTCTACTGCAGTGCAATAATGAGACAGCATGACCAAGGTGACTTACAAAAGAAAACATTTCTTTGGGGTTTACAATTCCAGAGGATCAGTTAGAGTCTGTGACCATCGTGGGGAAGAGCATGGCAGTGGGCAGTCAGCCATGGCTCTGGAGAAGTAGCTGAGAGCTTACTTCTGATCCACAAGCATGAGACAGAGAGAACTAATTAGAAATGGCTTTGACTTTTGAAACCCCAAAGCCGGTGATACATCTCCTCCCACAAGGCCACACTTCTGACCATTCCCAAACAGTTCTTCCAACTGCAGAGCAAGTATTAAAAATGTTAAACCTATGCTGGAGCTTCTTATTCACCCCTTGAGTAATGCCCTCTCCCAGCTTAATGTGTAATATAAGATGGTGGAAGGCTAAAGGCTGATGAAGTCACTGGTTCTTGGATTTTTTTAGTGTTCCCTTCTCCTCCTACTCCCTCCACCTCATTCCACTTCCAAAACAATAGCATTTCAAAGAGTCTTCAAAACTGGGAAATGTGAATGTTCCAATAGTACCTCTATTATAAACTAGCTCAAAGTGACAGACTATAAGATTTAGCTTATAATGTAGGTGTCATTACTGATTGCTTCATTACAAATATCTAAAGAAGGTGGAATGAGAATAACTTCACCCAGGTTATAAACACTAAAGGCAAATCAGTTCTAGAATCAAAACTCCTCTATTTCTGACATTTTGTTTTTTTTTAATGTGGTATGATTAGTCCAGGCAAAATGCCAAATGCCTGAAGACCTTAATGATTTACTTAGACTTGAGATTTAATGAGTTGGTGATTTGATAAGAAACTGAGCATCCGTGGAGCCAATCCTGGTATCTATAGTATATGGTTAACTAAACAAAAAGCCTGAGAATAATTTGGCATTTGGATACACGTAGATTGTTGGAAGGTGTGTCAAGGGTAAAAGTCAAGAGGCATTTGTTTATGTTCTAGAATGTGGTTCTGCTGTCAACTGGAGAAAAAAAAGAGCAGACAATTAAAATGAAAGAAGAAATCATTGAGCTAAGTGGAGTATCTTCCCAACCAAAGAATGAAGAGGAAATTGAAATTATTCCAGTGCAGGAAGAAGAAGAAGAAGCAGAGATCAACTTTCCAGCACCTCCCCAAGAGCAGGAATCCTTGCCAGTGGAAAGTGAGATTGCGCCTTAAACTCTTCTTTTATAAGCATTATTGTTTAGAGAGCTTCCAAGACACGTAGTTACCCTCATCTCTGTGGCCTTCTGCAATCTAGTCTCCATAGTTCCACTGCTTACATTCTCTTTGCATAGAGAAGCCACATCTAGCTCGCCTTCACATTTGGAGAATGCAGTGATTATAAAAGGCTGTCTTTTTTCCATGCTTAGGGAATCTTACACTGGCAGAAATGCTGAAGAACCCAATTCTAATTCACCTTTTCCTTGGGTGAGTGTCTCAGTAGTGGTAATGCTTTTTCTCCATTTCTTCCATCAGCACTTAGAGCAGAGGGAAACGACACATGATTGTTCCATTCATCTCTGAACTCTCTGACTCCTTCTACAATTTCAGTAGAGTCCCTTTTGCATTATTGTTTTAAGGAAAATGGTAATAATAATGAGAGAAAATGAGATAACTATATGCCTGTGGGAAAGGCACACATGTTCTTCAAGTTTCTGTATCCCACTTGGGAAGCTGTGAAAGGCCTATTCCTAAGCCTGTCTCTGTGCAAAAAGCATAGCTTACACATAAGCAAGTCTCTGTGTCTTAACTTTGCCCAACTCCAGTTTCTTGCTTCTGGTCACATCGTTTATGTACTTGTATTCTTTAGTCAAGAGAAGAAAGAATGGTGGGACAGAAATGTCATTAATGGGTAAGCAAGAGCTTACAAGATGCTTTCCAGATGACAGAGTAGTTTATGAAATAGTTTCACTTGGTCTTTCATGACCACAAAAGAATCCCTATCACTATTTTGCAATTAAGTTGAAAGTAAGAAGCAAGCCAAGGTATTCTATAATAGTTGTGAGGACTTGAGTCAGACCAAGCTCTTCAAATTCTAGTGATGTTTGAAATAACCAAATTATCTATGCCCATATGTCTGCATAAGCTATATCAAAGAGCATACTCTATGAACAATGTGTTGAGTTACAAAAAGAGTCAGAATTGGATTTGACACCATATAAAGACACCCAGAATCTTACAACATTTGGAAAACTAGTCATGACATTAATGTGCAATAGCTGGTAAGTTACGTGATGCACTATAAATACATCTTACATGCACTATAGGTGACCACAAAAAAATCATGCTTAGAAACTACACAGTTAAAATACCCAGTCTCAGGCAACCATACTTTCCCACCCCTGTTCATGTACAAGGATGCTAGCACCTGACCTAGAAACACTGTTAGCCTAAGATCTCACCAAAACCTATTATTCAGATACCATGACCAGTCTACTTCTAGGCATGGCAGGTATATGAACAAGTTAAGTTATATTCCTTGGAATATTTCTATTTTATTAGAGGCTACTGGTGGGAGATATTTCCTGTAACTACAAAGAAAATGGAAGTAGAACTTTTCCCCTGTGTGTTGTCTTCAAACAAGCTCTAAGTAAATAAAACTTTGTGTCCGTGCCTGCAATGGATAACTCCACCTTGAGTGTTTCTTTCTTCTTCATAACATCAAACAATGGGATGCTTCTGCAGCATAACACTAATCTGTGTTTGAATAGTGGCACATCCAGTCATATTGAGCTATTCCTACATACCTGACACATGCTCCCAAGGAAATTATTATCCAGTAGGTCATTACTAAGTACTGCTCACTCTTGCAAGCCACAGAATGATTCTCCATATGCAGCACATGGAAGGTACCCTAAACTAAACATATGGAAGTGCCTGAAGAAGGTGGGGAGGTGAGAAGGGGCATGTCAAGCTAAAGAGTTTTTAAAACAGTATTCAATTTGAAAAGTTTCCCCTCTCTGGAACTCATTTCTTTAAGGATTTTACTTTAGCCATTGTTAGCTTCTCAAATACTTAATCTTTAACAATTTTTCATGACTATGAGATAATTTTAGTGTCTATTTAAAAAGAATAAAAATTTCTCATGAGCCTCCCCCAAGAATCTTCCATCAATGTAAAATCCAATCGCATTGCCCAGTAGCAGACATGTTTATCAAAGCAGAAGGTATTTAAGTTAGATTTTCCTCTCACTTTTTATTTTTATAAAAACAATTTTATAACCATAAAATCACTCGCACCCACTGACTAGACACCCACCTCATCAGTGAAGAGACTGATCAGCTCCCATGGTTTGGGGGAGAGTAATAAGGCAGAATAATAGGAAGCAAAGAGGCATGTGGTATCACAAAGCTGCCCACCCTGTGACAACTCAGAAGCAAAAAGACAGCTGCAAAGGTTTGGGTCCCAGTAGCCCTTCAAAGGCATTTCAAGCTTTCGCAGTAGATATTTACATGGTATTTAAGATCCAAATCACAACATGTGGTAAGGCATACTGTTAAGAAAGTTAGGAAACCAAGACAGAGATCCACAACTTCAAAAATGTTAGTGCCTGACTGAAGACAATAAAAATGTGTTCAAAGATAATGAGTTTGACTCCAAGAAAGGAATAACTATATCAACAAGTGCTCATGAAACTCATGATAGCTACATAGAATTAAATATATAAACTGGAAGTTTACCTCACACAGTATAAAACAACTTACTCAAAATGGATCAGAAGCATAAATGTGAATGCTACCATTAAAAACTACCTAAAAGAAAAATACGGACTTAAAATTTGTGACCCTGAATTAGACAATAGTTTCTTAAATATGATAGCAAAAGAATAAGCAAGTCACAAAGGTTAAATGCCATCAAAACTTTAAAGTTTTATGATTGTTTTAAAGGTTTTCAAAACCATTTTATTTATGTGCACTTATGTGAGCCTGTGTGAGTTTATTTGTAGCACATGTGTGCTGGAGCAGAAGCCAGAGGGAAGGGTCTTAAATCCCCTGGACTACAGATAGAAGTGGCTTTTGGGCTGCCATGTGATGCTAGGAACTAAACCCAGGTCCTCTGCAAGAACAGTAAACACTCTTAACCATTGAGCCATCTCCTAGGCCCTGAAAATTTATGACTTCAAGGACACAAATTTTAAAAGTGTAATTGCAACTCACATAAGGGGGAAACATTTACAAATCCTGACTCTGACAAAGGTGCTGTCACCAGTATTCAGAGAGAAAGCTTAAATTAATTTATGGGGGGAGGGTAAACTAAACTTTTAAATTAGCAAATGATTTGAACAAATACTTCTCCAAACAAATTGTACATATTGTACATATTGCTTACTGGCCAATAAGCAAATAAACTGTTCACCATCATTATACACTAACTAGAAAAATATAAATAAAAACCTCAATGCGGGGCAGCTTCACAGTCATGAGATTGGCTATCAACAGCAAGAAACAAGCAAGTGTTAACGAGGAGCTAAGGGAATTAAAATGCTCATAGAATACTAATACACAGATTCATGTAATCTCTTTGAAAAATTATTTTCCAACTAGTAAAAATGCTAAATGTAAAGTTTCCACTTGACTCAGGAAGTTCACTACCAGGCAGATAGAGACCCAAGGGAGATAGAAATGTGAACACACCAACTTGAGTACAATTGTCAATAGACAAAATAACTAAAAATTGGAAACAACTCAAATATCTACCAAATAATGAATGAACAGGAACAAGTATGAAAAAATGACTCATCTATGAAAAGAAGGCACTCCTCATTAACTCAAAAGACATCATCATGGTAAGGAACAAGTAGCCAGTTTTAAAAGTTCATGTTGTTCGATTCCATTTACATGCCCACAATGGCTTCCTAAGACCAAAGGTATTGGAAAATCATGAGTGGATACTAATTGTTTGAGGAATTATACAGTGCTGATATTTCCTCAGTCCTGTGAATCACATTTTAAATGCCCGAAGGAGTTAATTTTATGGTATTTGAATATCACATTGATAAAAGTGCGTTTAAAAGGTGTCATGATATGAGAGACAGGCAGGAATAAGTAACAGACACAACAAACCCCACTGCAGAGCATCAGATAATCGTTCGATGATATAGCATAGGCGGGAACTCAATGAAGGTGGGATATGACAAGAAAACTTCATGAAACGGAGAGTATTCTGCCAGGGGCTAACCCAGCATCCAGCTTCCTGAGGAAGACAGTGACAGTGGGCATGCAATGATTGATAATGATGATGGGGCCAAAAGCTACCGGCTTCTGGCAATGTAACTCCTGCTGATAGCATCAGGGATTAAGAAAAAAAGATTAGTTACTTGGGTTCTTTTCTCTCTGGATCATAGCTAGGCTAGAGGCTCAGAGTTCATTAACTCCTCATGAACCAGAGATAAAAGAAAAGAAAGGAAGGAAGAAAGTCAGGCACACACACACACATACACTGGCCAGGCCCAACCACCTGTTTCATCAATTTCAATTTCACAAGTGTACAAGCATGCATATATGCATATATATATATGCATATATGCATATATGTATATATATGCTTATGTATATGTATATACATATATGTGCATGTATGTGCATATATGTGTGCATATATATGTGCATATATATGTATATACACATACATATATATATGCACATATTTGTATTTACATACATATACACAGACAGATTAAATATACATATACACACAAATACATATATTTGATAATAAATATATATATTTGGTAGCTGGAGCAGAGCCCCAATTGTCACACTTTATTTCTTCTCTCAGCCTTTTTATACCTTCTTAGACAAAAGTTCTTTATAAAATTACATCATAGATAAAATGTTACACAAGAGGGGAGTTACAGAAGAATGTTGATACTACATTCAAAGCAGTGTTTCATCCTATAAGCTCCTCATGAATTCAAAGCAACAGCATCACATGGCCTTGCTTTATCGTGGTGCACACCTGAGACTGTATCCTTAGGCCCAACCTAGAATGCATGTTTTTCCTTGACCACAAATTTGTCCCAAGCCTATTCTTCCATTTAGTGGAATTTAGTTCATTGTATTCATTATTATACTGCCTTTACTTACTGTTCTATGGGAACAGGCCATTCTAAATGATTCTAGTCTTGATTCTAAATTTATTACATCTTTCTGGCAAAACAACCAAAACCATCTCCTTAATCCCTTTTTCCTAAAATTATTTGAATTGAACCAGGAATGCTATAAAGTCATTAATTCACCTAAACATTAATTCATGATGATCTTCAGGAAATTTGCCCAATAAGTTGGGCTAATGCCCAAGAATCTGTGGGAAATAATGGCAGAAAAAGCATATCAGCAGTGAGAAGCAATCCTGGGATGAAGTCTCTAGGGCTGTGCCTCTCCAGAGTGCACCAATCATAGCCGTGCAAAATGGTGGGCCATCTCCAAGGGACTCACATATTTGCTGTAGCCTTTCCTAGATGGCTTCCATTAGTATTCGGTTCAAATTTGAATTGAATCTTAGCAAATAGGTGTAAATACATGGAAAGAGGGAAAAAGAAAAGACTGGCATACACAGAAGGAAAATGAAAGTACATGAATTAGTCACTTGATATGATTGGGTGGATGAGAGTCCCCCAGTACAGTGACGCTTCATTGGGAACACCTGCATTTACCTGTCAGCAAAAGAACAACTTGTGAAGGTGCAACTGAGGCCATCAAAGAAAGTAAGGCAAGGACTTAGAAGCATCTTAGTTCCTTTCTACTGCTATGATAAAGCATCATAAACAAAGTAACTTATAAAATAAATAGTTTAAGTGGGCTTATGTTTCCAGAGTTTATGATGGTGGATTGAAAGTACAGCAGCAGGAAGCTGGAGCAGCAGCTGACAACTCACACCTTATCTACAAACAGAAGGCAGAGAGCACACTGGGAGAGGCTAGGGTCTTTTGAAACTTCAAAGCCTGACCCCAGTGACTCCACGAAAGCCATGACTCCTAATTCTTCCCAAAAAATTCCACTAACTGGGTTGCCAGTATTCAAACATATGAGCCTATGATGGCCATTCTATTCAAACCAGCACAAGAAGCTGAGGAGCAAAAGCCTCAAGGGGCAAAGAAGAAGCAGAAAGAACACTGCTGCAGAGAAACTCTTAAGAATGAGAGCTGAGCAGAGGCCATTGGATCCAGGGTTAGAGGAAGCAAGTTTGGGAAGGCATTAATAAGAAAAGACAGAGTATGGTTTGTGGAAAGCAATGTGCTAGGGAAAATTCACACTGAGAGCTGACGCTGACTTTGGGATGTCTTTACTGTAAAGGAGGGTGATGGGCAATGGTTTGCATAAGAATCTGGGCAAGAAATTGCTCAGAATAGATAGGTACAAGGACACTTCTTTTAGCAAAATGAATGAAATATACTGCCTGCTACCATGTGGTGTCACTCTGAGGGCAGAGACCAGATGTGAATACTGCCAACTCCATTGGGTCTACAGAATTCAGTTGTGTTAGTCTGCATCTTCCTGACAGTGGTTAAAGCAAGGTATGTAATGCATCTCCGGCACTAAAGATCAGCCATGTCACTCCTGGTTTATTGATATCCCAGTGACGTTTTGACAGCAGCATGTGGCATTCACCACGTGCTCAGTCCTCAGCTTTGACAGGAATAACCACTATGGCTATACAGTCAAACTAAAATTCCAGGCTGTGGCATCAAGAACAAGGACACAGCTCCAGGGAGCATCTGAGAGGTGAATAGGTGCAAAAGGTTCAAAAGCTCTTGTCATGGAACAGTTCAGACATGTAACAGCTCAGACATGTAACAGCTCAGACATGTGACAGCTCAGACATGTGACAGCTCAGACATGGCTCCTCATTAGCTCCCACAGTAAGGGGCCACCCACAGCTAGCCAGAGCAGCTCTGCCCTCATCTTTGGAGGAAATGAAACTTGTTAAAAATTGGCTTTTGCAATTTTACAGGAAACAGCTGCAGTGAATCTCAGCATATGACAGGAAAAGTGTGTGTGTGTGTGTGTGTGTGTGTGTGTGTTGCAATATGTTAGAAAATTTTATTAAAACTTCTTAAACCAACCAACACAGAAAATTTTCTTTTAAATAAATTTGATTCTGGTGCTTGTTAAAATAATAAGTAAAGCTCACTCTAGGATGTATTTATAGACACTTCACCACAAAGAACTGCAAGAGAGTCATTTGAACATTTTTTTTAGATGAACTATATTGAATTAATTTTTAACTTTTTCTTATACTGTAACATGTTTAAAATTTTACTATATTGTAGGTGAAATTTTTCTATCTTAGAGTTAAGCAAAATAATGGCATATCTTGACAAACCTACATGAAAGAGTCAATGAAGTATTTAGGTACATGAGTAACACTTGAAAAAAAAAGTGCTAGAAAAGATATTTAAATAATGATGTTAATGATAATAATAATAACTTAGAGCCAGATTTTCACTTTACTGAAAGGCCATAACAGAAAAAGTTCCTAAGAGGAGTCTGTACCATCTTTACCTCTTCTGCAGAGAACAATGCATTGTATGGAAGTGAGAAGGTGTTTGATGATGCAGGCCAGGGATGTCCCTATGTCTAATCCCTCACTTCTATTCTCCGACAGAAAGACAGGACAGGGCTCCATTCCTTTCCTGCCAATCCCAAAAAAGAATAAGAAAAATGACTACCCAGACTCTGGGTTCTTGTTCTTTTTAATAAGTGGGGCTCAGAACTGGAGAAGAATCTATGAGTGTGGTGGTTTAAATGAGAATGACCCCAAAAGTTTATACATTTAAATGCTTGGTCCTCAGTCGGTAGAACTGCTTGGAAAAGATCAGGAGGTGTGGCCTTCTTGGAAAAGGTGTGTCACTGGGAACACGCTTTAAGGTTTCAAAAGACCACACCATTCCCAAATAGGTCTCTGTCTCAGGATGTGAGCTCTCTGCTACTGCTCAGCACCCTGCCTGCTGCCTGCCTGCTGCCTGCCTGCCGCCTGCCTGCTGCCTGCCCACCTGCCCACCTGCCTGCTGCCTGCCTGCCTGCCTGCCTGCCTGCCTGCCTGCCTGTCTGCCTGCCTGCCTGCCTGCCTGCCTGCCTGCTGCCTGCCTGCCCGCCCGCCCGCCTGCCTGCTGCCATGCTCCCTACCATGATGGCCACAGACTCACCCTCTGAAAGTGTAAATCCCAATGAACTGTTCCTTCTGTAAGGTGAAGTGGTCATGATGTCTTGTCACAGCAATAGAAACGTAACTAAGACAGGGAGAGGGTACAAAGAAGACACTCATGGCCAAGAGCATGTGTAACAGAACTAAATTCTGCATCTAAACCAAGGATCGCTCCTATGTCAGAGAGAGTCCAGGCCTGGCATCTCAAAACAAGGCTGGTGCCCATGTTCAGGCTAACAGCTGCTGAGAGGCTGCCCCTGCTCCAATATATTAGTACTGGCAACACTAGGTGGTCGCAGTCAGTTTTGATAAAGAGTTTATGGACTTTGGAAGGGACATCTGTAGGAGAGGGGAATGGGAGGCAGGAGAAAACCAGGCAGATTTAATCAAAACACATTATATGCATGTATGAACAGAAAATTATATTATAGTTTCCTTATTTCACTTATGTTATGGACCTTATTAAGTTATGGACCTTATTAAGAGATGGCCATCTGTTTGCTCTTTATTGCTGTAATAAAACACTAACTGAAACAAACTAGCCGAGGTAAGTCCATATTTGGTTTGTAGGTTACAGTCCATTACTGAGGAAAGTCAGGGCGGAAACTCAATGCAGAATCCTGTAGGTGAGAACTGAAGCTGAGACTGTAAAGAAACATTGTTTTCTGGCTTACTCCCTGGCTCCCTTTCTCATACGGACCCACCTGCCTAGGGAGGGTGCTGTCCATTGAATGATTGGTTGAGCCCTTGTGTATCAGTCAGCAAGTCGAGAAAATGCCCCACAGGTTAAGAGCACTGGCTGTTCTTCCAGAGGATATGGGTTCAATTCCCAGCACCTACAATACAAGTCAAAACCATCTGTAACTCCAACCCCAGGGGATATGATGCCCTCTTCTGACCCCTACAAGTATTCATGCACACAATGTGCAAACACATGCATGCAGAACACCCATACAGCTAAAATTTAAAATTAAGAAACAAAAGAAGGGAGATGCCCACAGATATGGCTATAGACCGATCTGAGGGAGGTGATTCTCCAGCAGAGGCTCTCTCTTCCCAGGTTGCTATAGGTTTGTGTCAAAATATCAAAAGTATGTGCATGCTTACAGGCTAGGTTCTTATTTTTCCACAGAAATTACTCCAGTGAGAAAGCAGCCCATGTAAGGAATGAAAGTACTCACCACGTATGTAGAGGAAGGACTCCTGAGGCCTTATTCATCAGCACTTACTAACTGTAGTCTCCTGAGAAAGTTAACTTCCTATGACTCACTTCTCGAAAGTAAATCTGTAATAGTCTCCCAATAAGTCCTGTCTGCTCCTAGTAACATTAGCCATGTGGCAGCATTCACAGGTGCTAAGAATAGCGACAGGACACTGCCACCGGTGTAACTTTTCCAAGCTAGTTAGTGATACTACTTTAATGTAGGAAAAAACATTTCCTAAAACCCTGATTGACCTAAAGACTGTTCCAGAATTCTGTATGGTGAGCTATGCAACAGTTTGAAAAAAAAAAAAAATTTTCTCTGTGTGCGTTTACAGAAAGGAAGGAATACACATTTTTATGTCAAAACCTGATGTTTATTGACACCAGTCACCTTAATGTTTCACTCGGTTTTACACAGGTGTTTCTACACTTGGCCGCCGCCTTACGGAAGAGAGTCCCTACCTGCAGGTAAGCCTGCAAGGCCAGCAGAGGGGACACAGAGGATTTAAAGAACACTGGTCATTGTCCATGTCACCCCCTTACTACCCAGCAGACAGGAATCAGGCTGACCTCAGGGTTCCTCTCAGACAGCAACTCTGAGTCCTCTGTCCTGCTAAAACAATTCCGATCTCTTCTTCCTTTAATGATGCCCATCTTTGAGCAGGACCGTTGACAAAAACTGTCACGTTCTAAGGTCCATAACATCACAAGCATTCCAGCATCATGTTGTCTCCTTTAGAAAAATACATATAAATACAAATCCACAAGAGAAAGGAAACCACCATTAATACACAAAGATATATTAAAAAAAAAAAAAAAAAAAAAAAAAAAAAAAAAGTCCTACTCCTAGCCAGGAAGCTAATCACTATTGATGCTGCTGGGAGAAGGGAAATATGTTTTCCTCAACAGAGTGGCCCTGGGTGCATCAACCATTCTCCAGGGCAGGCCCGATGCACAGGAGTAGTTGACCGACTTGGACTCCACAGTTGCTTGGTTGGTTGTCCATTTTTAGAGAGAGAAAGAACATGAAGTCAGGTGGTTGGTGGTGGTGATAGGGATCTGGGAGGAGTTGGGAAAAGAAAAAGAATAAAATACTCTTTTCCATATATATTAAATGAGCATATATTGTATGAAATTCTCAAAGAATAAATAAAAACATTATTTTCAAAAACCATTCTTTCCTAACCATTCATGTGGTAGTGGTGGTGGTGGTGTGTGTGTGTGTGTGTGCGTGCAAGCATGAGCATACATATGTGCATGCATGTGTGTGCGTGTGTGCGTGTGTGTGTGTCTGTGTGTGTATGAAAAGAATTGACACTGACCCTACTTTCTCTTTCAACAAACACTCAATGGATCTCACCACATGTGAAACTTGACAGTTGTGGGGCTTTTGGAGGCAAGAATACACATTGGATCTCTGATCTTAGGACACTTGTTTGTACCTCTGAGACACAATTGAACATGAATAGTTAGAATGCTTCCAAAATTATAACATGCCAGTATTGAGAATTATAAGGGCTGATTGACATGTAAAGGTGTTAATGAAATAGTAAGTTAAAAAGGTGTAGTATAGAAAATCTACACAATCTGACCTTAATTTGGTGAGTTTTTACAAAACCATGTACATCTGTATGTAAAATGAATCCTGACGTACAAAAGTTTGCAAATCCTGATGACTTATTCTCAACAGCAGTGTCCAGGTGTCCAGAGCACAGGCACTTTGCTCCTCCTCTTTCTGTTCGTCACTGTCTGCATTTTACAGTTGTACTTGTCTATTTTAAAAGGCAGTAGAATGTGGTGTGGCACTGCTTTGGTGAGGGTCAGAAAGCAACGGGGCTGGAGAAAGGAACAGGAAGTGTCTGGGAGCATCAAAACACACTTCCCAGCATAAGTGAGTCAGAACACATTTCCCAGCATAAAGTACAAACAACATCATACTCAAATTTACAAATGGGGTGATAATGAGCAATGAAAGGACTTTGGAACTATATAAAGATGGGATAGGCTTATTTGAAGCAAGGAAGTAAAGGTACTTATAAACTCCAGAAAAATATCCAAGACCAGAGCAGAACTTGTAGCTGAGAAAGAGAAAGCCCCGAGGTGCTGGGGAAGCTGCATAAATCCACTGAAACCACCCTGCCTTTCCCAGTGGGTATGAAACGGGGCTGAACTGTTTGGGTGGGTTTGCTGCTGCATTCTACTCTCTGGGTTGGAGAGGTGAAGCCCATTCTTGAATCTGTATTGAGACAGTTGAGGAATGAAAGAAAAACCCAGAGAGAAACAAGACAATTGTTACAATTACTACCAAAGGCTCTTTAAGTGCATCTATAAACAAATACCCATATATGTAAATCTAATGCTAAGGGTAGTAGATGCAGGTGTATGAAGTTCCATAAATAGTAACGGGCAAGCAGGAACCCTTGGTGATAATGTTGTGATCGAGGGTCCCATAACAGAGACACGAAAACACATAGTTTCTGAATATGATTCACTAAAGAGGCTTCTTTGCGGAAAGTAAAGGCTGGGAAATCACCCTTCACTGGGTCAGCATTTTTCAATATGTGCTGAAAGATGATGTTTTCAGACGTATGTCTGCATGACTCTGTTGGAAGTGTAATGTTTCATTATATGCTATATTATACATTCTAAACAATAGTATCACTTTCCTTCTGTTCAAACAAAGGTGGAAAGGAGGAAGAAAGAAATTACAATCATATTTTTCCCCATCTTTATTTGAAATTAGCTCATCCGCTGGTTTTTCTACTATTGCTATGGTCCCTCCCTATGCTTTATAATTCATCAGAACTTTGGTGTTTTTATGTGTTCACATGCTTAAAAATAGTTTGTGGTAGTTCTCATTTTTTAGAAAAAAAAAAACCCAACTGGTTGTAAATAGCTTATCATTTGCTAAGAGAAAAAAAATGTGCTAACTCCATTTAAAAAAAAAGAAAGAAAGAAAGAAAAGAAGCTATGAAAATAGACTCAGCATTGAGCTGACTGTCTTCCCTTTATATGGATCCTCATTTTGATTGGAGGATCAGTTTGGGTCCTCATTTTGATTGGAGAATCAGTTAACCCTGTTTCCCTGGCATCACTTTCATATCTACATACTGGGTCATTTTGATATGAACCAAAAAACTGTAGAACTGGGTCATTTTCTAATCATTTTCTAAAACTTCAGCAGATTGGGCACAAATCCATCCTGAGATGGGTTTTCCAGAGTTAGGTATTAGTAGTCTATGAGAAACTTCCATGTTCAAAACCTAGATAGTAGATAAAAAATCAGAAATGGAAAAGTCTTTAAATTTCCCTAACAAAATTATCAGAGACAAAATATACACTCTGTGTGTGTGTGTGTGTGTGTGTGTGTGTGTGTGTGTGTCCCTCTGTCTCCTTCCCCTCTCATAGGAACATTTAATTCTATACTTTTTAAAGCCCAGGAAAATTCTTGTTCTGATTTTATACACCCGTCTCCTGTCTCTTTGCTCTTGGCATTGACCAGTTGAAGTTCAGCCCATTTTACCAAATGGACATGCATCCTCTACTTGGAATAAGCTAGAAGGCTTGGAGTTCTAATAACACAATAGTCACTGCCATTCAGCAAGCTCTTGACCTATGCTGGAAACTCTTATAATGGCTTTATGAAAACTGTCATCATTCAACCTTTATTCTAACCATTTTAATGGCACATCTGTCCTTTTACAGTTCAGGTACAGGAACTAACAGGAATTTAACTGAAAAAGCTACTCAAGTTAGTGAAGTATCAAGTTGGAGACTAAAAAGAACTGGAGTAACATTTAGTCTTAGAAACTGGATCTACAAAATACATGGCTCCTGTTTCAACAGTTATTTCCATGTCATGAGGATCACGCCTCATAGGCCTAGAGGAAAGGTATTCTTTTATTGTTTTTAACACCATATTGCAAACATAATAGCAAAGAAAAGTTCAACAAACTTGCTAAACACATAGCTGGTATCAGAGCGAGAATTCTAAGCCCAAGTTGATATCTGTAACTAAACACAGTACAGAGACCCTGTGGTATTTCATGAATGTTATTCTAAAGAGCTCATTTGAAGCCTGCTGAGGAAAAGCATCACTATCTTACTGTTGACCTGTTATATCGACAAACAGAAACTATACTGGTGTCAGTAAAACAGTTTGGTGGCAAGGAATGTGGTCCAAGATTAAAATTATTTAGTAGGGAAAGTTGCTAGCTCACATACGGCCATTCATATTAGGTCTCTCTATTTCTATTTAAATAAATTACTCTTGAGGGTTCTTACCCATTCAGCATCTCAGGCCCAAAGTGGCCAAGGGAATTTTGTTGGAAGTAAATCTCCATAATTAAATGTGGACAAAAATCACTAGTAATCCTTGAAGAAGGAAGACAAAAACTCCTCACCAAAAACACTGTGTTCAGTATCCTTAGATTCACTTTTGAGATCTTCTCTGCAAACCATCTTCTTGTATTTCACAGGTGTCAAAAGAGCCCTGGAGCAGGGATGTCTTCACCCTTTGTCTAAAGCATAAAATAAACAACCTACATGTGCATCAGACCACTGGCATTTTAATAGGGGCACTTACTCAGACCATGTATTCACAGAGTCCTGACATTTCAGTCCCCTTCTGCCTTTCAGAAGCAACAGACTCCGGAAAACACACACACACACACTAAACTAAATATAAAGAACTGAAAACTAGATCATCTCCTCCTTTACTTCTTTTGAAACTTAGGATATATGGAATTACAAGGTCAAATGAGAATCATATTTCTATTACTTGTCACTAGCCAGTATCTGCTCACTTGCTCTCTCCTATTTGCATAAAAACTGATGACAAGATATCCTTTAATTTCTTTTCCTGATAAATGTGTTACTTCTGTATGTTTTTTACTGCTTAGGGGACACAATGGCATCTTCCCAGACTGTCTACCCTGGAATGTGTGGCACCATCCCGAATCCTTACCCACCAACAAGTTCCATGGCTCTTCATCCTCAACAACCTCTGGGGTTTTTAAATGTAAGAAACCAAGTACAGACTGGGCAAGTTTCCTTCATTACATCTCCAGGAATCTTCCCTAACAATCAGCTGGGTCGAGATGTGCCAACAGTAAATCCAGCTCCAGGAGCAGCAACAAGCAACGTTAAAGATGCAGCAATAGCACTTGGGGTGAGTGTATTTGCCACTTAGAATTTTAAGATTGCATTTGCAAGACTTTTATGCATCTGCCAGTTATAAATAGTATATCATCCAATGAGCAAGCACATGTAAGTACTATTACATTAACTGTGTCTCTCTCAGAAAGAAATGGTCATTCTGTGTATGAGTCACACTAGGTTAATTTATTTTAGATTCAGACACAAGTCTAAGAGTTGGCAGAAGGCTCTCCCTAGCAGGAAGATCTAGACAAGAGCCCGACTACTTCTTGCTTGAGCTCACTACCTCTGAAAGTTTTTTTAGACAAGTTATTAACCTATATTTCTATAAAGATTAATTAACTTTAAAGCAATCAAAGTTGATGTGAACTGGAAATCCACAGTCTTGTTTCTCTAAGCATTGTAAGCACACATGACTTGTACTAAAGATTAAACATGCCTAAACAGTACTGACTGTCATAGTTAAGCTTTCCCATGCCTCTTCACACACTCCCACCAACCTGTGTCATGCCTCTTCCTGTGTACAGCTCCAAAATACTGGCTACAAAAGTCAGTAGACCCATCTTACCAGCTAGTGCTTTGGGTAATCTAGTTAAGTCACAGTGTTTGAAGCAAGTAAAAATGATCAGTACCCAACCCTCCACTCAAGCAGCCAATCTACACTGGGAAGGTGGCTCCTTGGATCTTCTCCTGCCAAGTGGGGCACATTCCCTGCAAACTCATAGCTCACAAAGCCAACCCCACACAGCTGCTGAAAATATCTTGAAGCACATGCAAGGCACAGTCTCTGCCTGCAGGGAGCCTATGGCCCAGCTAGGGAAATCAGGCAGTACACACAAGGATGTAAACTAGAGAATATGTTAGAAGGTGATACTGAATGAGGTGACCCAGGCTTAGAAAGGCAAAAATCTTCTGTTATCTCTCATATGCACATCCTACCTTTTACTGTTTGTGTGGGGGGGTGTGTGTGTGAGTAAGGGTGGCTACTAGCTAGAAAGCTAGAAAGGAGATCACAAGAACAGAAAAAGATGTTGAGGAAGGGCAGCTTCTGAGAGTGGGAGGGTATTAGAAGGATGCGGGGAAATAAATAAGAAGAAAAAAGAAAAGACATAACAATGATTTCATTTGTAAATGCCATAATTAATCCTAGTACTTTATATACTAACTTGAAAATAAAGTAAATAAGTAATATTCAGAGTGTAAGGAGGAAAAGAAGCAGGCAGTGAACAGATAGTGACTTGAAGTTGATCAAGATGGGCATTTCAAATGCATGGAGTTCAGAGTGAGACATACAAATATCAGAACAAGAGAAAATGACCAATATGAAGTCTTCAGGTGAAATGTGTATGATGTATTTGATGAACAAAAGAAGGACAATAAAGTGCAGCAGAATGCTTAAAGCAAGGAACAGTGAGAAGATGGCCAGAGGGGAGACGGGGAGCATACCTGGTGAAATCCCTGGAGCAGACAGCTTTGGATTTTACTGTGTGGAACAAAGATCCATTTGGAGCATTCTGCCTTGTACAAAAGACATATGTGATCGAAATAAATTTAAAGAAAAGATAAAGTTCTACTTTTAAAAAACATGATTGGCAGAAGCTGGGTCCTCTCTATGAAGACTGTGAAGCTACAACCCTAGTTGTCATGATACTCCAGGGGCCACAGATGGTTGAGGTAAATTATCTGTGCCCTTCACTCAAAATCACTGTGTTGATCAACTTTAATTGTCAATCTGGCACAACCTAGAATCACCTGAGAAGAGAAACTCAATAAGGGACTGTCTGCAATATGTTGCCCTTTGAGGGATTATCTTAATTAAGTTCATTGATATGAAGGGGGTGGATCCAACCCACAATAGGTGACACCATTCCCTAGGCATGGAGTTCTGGACAATATGAGAGTGGAGAAATCAAGCTGGGCATGAGTAAGTGAGCAGGTGTACATACTCCTCTATCTCATGTGATATGACTAGTCCTTTGAAGTTTCTGTCTTGCCTTCCCTACAGTGATGGACTATAAACTGAGATTGTGAGCTGAAAATAAACACTTCACCCCCTAAGTTACTTTTTGGCTAGGATATTTTAACACAGCAACACAAAGGAAACTGGGGAAGAACTCAACAGAAATGAAACTAGGAAAATCACCAAAAATATAGAACAAGTTGACTGTCCAAGGGTTAATCAGTGAAGTACACAGCCAGGGCTATAAGGGTAGAAAAGAGGGGCCAATGGGATCACAGCTGCAGCGGCTTCTCATCAAGATGAACGCAAGGATGGGAAATTTACATTCACATTTTGCTCGTGGAGAACAACTGTGGGAACAAATCTGAAGTTAGATGTAGGAGTTTCTAATCTAAGATGTAGCACTGGCTAAAAGTGGATCCATCACCTCTCAGAATCTGTGTCTAAAGGATGATATAATTTGTAGGTGTACAAGAAAAACTGTTCATCCTAAACCTGACAAAGAACTTCAGCAAAGTGGCTGGTTATAAAATCAATTCAAACAAATCAGTAGCCTTCTTCTACTTGAAAGATAAAAAGGCTGAGATAGAAATTAGGGAAATGACACCCTCACAATAGTCACAAATAATATAAAATAGCTTGGTGTGAATCTAACCAAGCAAGTGAAAGATCTGTATGACAAGAACTTCAAGTCTCTGAAACAAGAAATCGAAAAAGACCTCAGAAGATGGAAAAATCTCTCATGCTCATGGATTGGCAGGATTAATATAGTAAAAATGGCCATCTTGCAAAAAGCAATCTACAGATTCAATGCAATCCCCATTAAAAATCCCAACTCAATTCTTCACAGACTTAGAAAGAGAAATTCTCAAATCCATTTGGAATAACAAAAACCCAGGATAGCAAAAACTATTATCAACAATAAAAAAATTTCTGGAGGAATCACCATCCCTGACCTCAAGCTGTACTACAGAGAAATAGTGATGAAAACTGCATGATATTGGTACAGAGACAGGCAGAAAGATCAATGGAATAGAATTGAAGACCCAGAAATGAACCCACACGCCTATGGTCATTTGATCTTTGACAGAAAAGCTAAAACCATCCAGTGGAAAAAGGACAGAATTTTCAACAAATAGTGCTGGTTCAACTGGATGACAGCATATAGAAGATTGTAAATCGATCCATTGTTATCTCCTTGTACAAAGCTCAAGTCCAAGTGGATAAAGGACCTTCACATAAAACCAGATACACTGAAACTAATAGAAGAGAAGGTGGGGAGGAACCTTGAATACTTGGACACAGGGGGAAAGTTCCTGAACAAAACACCAATGGTTTATGCTCTAAGATCAAGAATTGATGAATGGGACCTCATAAAATTTCAAAGTTTCTGTAAGGCAAAGGACACTGTCAATAGGACAAAACAGCAACCAACAGATTTCGAAAAGATCTTCATCAATCCTACATCTGATAGAGGGCTAATATCCAATATATACAAAGAACTCAAGAAATTAGACTGCAGACAACCAAATAACCCTATTAAAAATGGGGTATAGAGCTAAACAAAGAATTCTCAAATGAGGAAACTTGAATGGCCAAGAAGCACCTAAAAAAATGTTCAGCATCCTTAGTCATCAGGGAAATGTAAATCAAAACAACCCTGAGATTCCACCTCACACCAGTCAGAATGGCTAAGATCAAAAAAACTCAGTTGATAGTAGATGCTGGCGAGGATGTGGAGAAAGAGGAACAACATTTTTGGTGGGATTGCAAGCTGGTGCAACCACTCTGGAAATCAGTCTGGCAGTTCCTCAGAAAATTGGACATAGCATTACCCCTGAGGTCCCAGCTATACCACTCCTGGGCATATACCCAGAAGATGCTTCAACATATAACAAGGACACATGCTCCATTATGTTCATAGCAGCCTTATTTATAATAGCCAGAAGCTGGAAAGAACCCAGATGTCCTTCAACAGAAAAATGGATACAAAAAAATGTGGTACATTTACACAATGGAGTATTACTCAGCTATTAAAAACAATGAATTTGAGAAATTCTTAGGTAAACGGATGGAACTAGAAAATATCATCCTGAGTAAGGTAACCCAATCACAAAAGAATACACATGGTATTCACTCACTGATAATTGGATATTAGCCCAGAAGCTCACAATACCCAAGATTCAACTCACAGACTACATGAATTTCATGAAGAAGGAAGACCAAGTGTGGGTGCTTCAGTCCTTCTTAGAAGGAGTAAAAAAATACTCAAGGGAGCAAATATGGAGACAAAGTGTGGGACAGAAACTGAAGGAGGGGCCATCTGGAGGCCATTCCACCTGGGTATCCATCCTATGTGCAGTCACCAAAGATAGATGCTGATGTGGATGTCAGGAAGTGCATGCTGACAGGAGCCGGATGTGGCTGTCTCCTTAGAGGTCTGCCAGAGTCTGACATATTTAGAGTCAGATGCTCACAGCTAACCATTGAACTGATCAAGGGGTTCCCAATGTAGGAGTTAGAGAGAAGACTGAAGGAGCTCAAAGGGTTTGCTGGCACCATGAGGAGAGCAACTATACCAACCAACCAGAGCTCCCAGGGTCTAAACCACCAGCCTGGGAGCACCTAGGGAGGGACCCATGGCTCCAGTTTTATATGTAGGGGAGGATGGCCTGTCTGACATAGGTGGGAGAAAAGATCCTTGGTCCCATGAAGGCTGGAAACCAAGTGTGGGGGAAATCATTGTTGAGGAGTTGGGGGGGTAGGTGGGGGCACATCCTCATAGAAGAAGGAGGAGGGGGGATGGGATAGGGGGTTCCTGGACAGGGGGTGGAGGGGAATGGGGTAAGGGGATAACATCTGAAATGTAAATAAAATAGCCAATTAAAAAAATTTTAAAAAGAAAAATTAAAAAGTAAAACTGTTCAAAGAGAAGGTTCATGGCTTTCACAAGGTTCAGTGCATTTCAACAATATATTATTGTTTTAACATATTTATGAAATTGTTATTTTTCCTTTAATTCAATTTAATTTTATTTGGTACATATTAATTGAAGAAATAAACACAGAGGTTTCTGTGGCTACAATCTTCCTGGGTAAATAAGATATAATCATAAACTTGGGACAAAATGAACTATGGATTTGTTTCTGAGCTTTGGACCTATATAGCAACTGTTGTTTCTCAGAAATCCATGTGTACTCACTCTACAAAGAAAGTTGTGATAAGAGTTACAAAGTAAAAGATTTAGCCCTTAGCATTGGTAAAATACCTCTTACGTGGTATAACAATTGCATTCCAGCATTTAAAAAACAAGCAATAGGAGGGTAGGAAAGACTGTGGTTAAGAGTGCTCACTGCTCTTGCAGAAAACATTCCCAGCACCGGCATGGTGGCTCATAACTGTAACTCCAGTCTCAGGGTATCTGACCTCCAACCCCTTGGGACATCCTTGAGCATCGCCAGGCACACTTGTGATGCACAGACATTCATACAGGCAAAATATCCAGGTACAGAAAATAAAATAATAATTTTTGAAGTTAAAAATTATGAAATATAAAAGCAAGTAATGTCACGGGTTTTACATTTTAAAATGTGAGAGGAATTTACAAAGCAAAAAGCAAATCCATTTGACTAGTATAACAATCAAGACAACTCAGAACAGGTGGAACCAAGCTGAGCCTGAAAAGTTCAGATTACAAATGAGTTTTGGAGTCAGTCCACTGTCATGCACTCTAGGCATCTGCCCCTTCATAACTGTGTACCCTTGATTTCTTATGGCTTTGTGTCTCCATCTCATTGTTGGCACACTGACATGAAATAATATATGCAAGATATTTACAGTGTTATTGGGCATGTGGTTAATACTCTAGGAGTGACTTCATTTCCATTGATTCCTTTTCTCATGACTAGTGTTGCCTGGACAGAGAACTGCTTTACTTATGCAAGACAGTTTCTGTCACCTCCAGTCACAGCTGTCTTTACAAACAAATATACTCATGGGGGATACTAGAGATGCTTAAGTAGTCATACTTTCTAAAGACTTCTTTGTAGTTCATTCAGAAATCAAAGAAAATGTATTAAAATGTTCATCATGTGTGTGCATGTGTATATACATGTGTGTATGTGTGTGTGTGCATGCATGCATGGGCACATACATGGAGGTCAGAGGGCAGTTTGAAAGACTCAGTTATTTCCACCATAAGGGTCTGAATAACATACACTTGGTCATCAGACTAGACAACAAATGTCCTTACCCACTGAACCATCTCACTGGCCCCTCAAACAAAGGTTTTACCTGAGCCCCTTCCTCCCCTGCTGTTTCAATATACATCAAAATATTCACTGTTTAGGCGAATTCTCGTGGATCCTGGTAAAATGGACAGTAAATAAACAGGAATGACTTTGATTATAACGTTTCACAGGCTATTAATAAAGAGGTTATTTTAAAATGCCTCTCTGCTTTCTTTTTCAGGGAGTCCAAATCACAATCGGATTGATGCACATTGGCTTTGGAGTTGTTCTCGGGTTGTTGAGCCCCTATTACTATATGACTTGGGCATTTTCCTCTATTGCTTTTATCGGTGGATATCCATTCTGGGGTGGAGTCTTTGTGAGTAGATTGCGAGAATACCTCTCCCTGTGCAGGATGGGTGTCCCCAGCCCGTTCACAGCAAGGTTCTTGAAAACTTCTGTGTCTAATGGCTGGGGAGTTTTTAGAAATAATGGTTCTGATTGAGCAGAAGAAAGGGGGCCCATCGACCCCCACTTCAGACTTAACTCCACTGCAGCTTAAACTCATCCCTAATGCAGAACCAATGTGTTGGATGGAGGGTCTTGAAAGGGGATGATCCAAAACATGACAAAGATAGACCATTGACAAGATGAGGCTGAGAATAAGACGAAGTTGAGCAGGAGGCTCAGCCATGCAAACAAACTCGAAGTCATCTGTTAGCAAATTCTTTATATGCAAGGAAACGAGGGTGGGCAATTAGAGATTTGTTCCCAAGAGTTAATCTAAAGAAAAATACTGAGGTGTGTGAGAGGGAAACAAATGAACATAACTAGACCAACGTCTTGTGCAAAGAGACATTCCCAGGCGCAAGCAGAGAACCTACCATTCACAGATTTGTCTATGCCCACAGTTCATTGCTTCTGGCTCACTCTCCATATCAGCGTTCAAGAAGTTCTCTCACTGTCTGGTAAGTTAGAAAACTTATTTCTACTTCTTAAATGCCTTTAGAGATTGGTTTGATTTACTAGCAAGGGAAATCTGAGATGGTAGATTGGAAGAGTGTGGGTGGAAGGAAGTTCTTTCTCAAAATACCTGCCAGCTGCTGGGTAGTGCCTGCGCTGGAGCAGGGGATCAGAGCATTCCTTCTGCTGCTGGGAAAGGCAGAGCACAACATTCAGCTCTTAAAAGCACAAAAGTGGGAATCAGTAAAAGTAAGTGTTGTTTATGTTTTCACCCGCTGGCTCCTTGGTTCTGTTGGATCACATAGCATTCAGAAAAAAACAAGAAAGAATCTAGAAGCCAATAAACCACCACCTATGAGCCACTTCAATAACAAAGTCCTGGTGTTCACTGCCATTCCTCAGCTCCATCTTGTATTTTCACTTTTCACTGTAACTCCTATTCTCACTCAGACTGTCTCTGTTGTCAGTTCTTTACATTGACATGAGAGTGACCAGTTCAGAGCATAAGAAGAGCACACAGAAATGACCATAGAGACTGGGCTTTGATTCTCCCAGTCACAGTACGCCCCTTGTAATTTCCTAGTTTAATGGCAAACCAGGAGAAAGATATTTTTTTTGCATAAACCTAGATCAGAAATGGTCTCAAAATTATATGAGGTTGTGCACAAGAACAAACGAGGGGAAAGATAAAAACATGGAATCATATTTTCCATGCTCTCAAGATAAAACAGTGGATTATGCTAGAATCAGAATCAGCTTAGTCTGATCAGTTGCATCTACTATAATCCAAAACAAAACAGAGCTTCCTTCTCTATATAGGTCCCACCCCTCAGAGGCTGTGTAGAAAGAGACTCTACCTTTGGGGGTTGTACAACTACATAGGAAAGTATAAAGTCAGATACTAAGACCATCTCATTCGTGGTAGCTGTTAAGAGTTGAAAATTACATCATTTTAAATATATAGCAAAGTATCTATCACAGAATGCCAATTAAAAGTCTGTTAAAAGTTCTTGCAGCTGAAGAGATGGACCATTAGTTAAGAGCAGACTTAAGTTTTCTTCTAGAGGACCAGGGTTTCATTGCCACCACTTACACAGTGACTCATGGTCTCTGTAGTTTCTAGGGGAGAGGATTCAATGCTCTCTTCTGGCTTCCTTGGGCACTGCATGCTCATGGTACACAGACATGCATGCGAGCAAAACTCCCAGATAAAAAATAAAATTAAATAAATTTTTTTAAACCTCAAGTTTGTTCTTTTATTGTTTTTACAAAGTAGAGTTCTTTTTTCAATTTTTACTTCAAATCTTTCATAAAATATATTTTGAATATTTTCTCTTCCTTCTGCCAACTCCTCCCAGATCTTTCCAACCTCCCTACCCATCCAGCTTTGTGTTCTTTCTGTCTTTAGAGAGAGGAGAGGTAGGGATGACTAGATCTTACCCCTGGATCCTCAGCCTTGAGAAGAGGTTGATGAAGGTGTCCCACGCAGAACTGAGTGCTCCAAAATCTCTCACTCTCTGCACACTTTCCAGTTGTGTAGTAGAGATGTTTATTGTAAACAAAGCTGTTACATAAATGTGTTGTATGGCATTCTGCTTCAAATTACATTTACATTGTTTTTTAATATTTCTATTACTTAAAATATTTACAGCTTCTTGGGGGTGGAGGAGCCTGACAGCTAGGATACAGTGTGATTTTCACAACTACTCAGAAGGGCAGAAGAAAGACTTTATCTCAACTTCGAATATTATTCGAATATTATATGCTAGGGATACAGGCCAGTGGTAAAGCACTTGCCTAGGATGCATCAGACCTTGAATTCAACCCTCAGTACAATCAAAACTAAAACAAGATGTCAAAGATTAAGAACTATGAATTTGGAAAGACTCCCACTCCCTTTAATTCAGTTGTCTTTTACATGGGTTACTGTTCTTATTACCTCTATTAGGTGAGGAGCACCCTGATAATAAACATTTTTAGCACCATCTCTGCCTTTGTTGGAGTGATTCTGTTTCTGTTTGATCTGAACATCAATGGCCACCATTATCAAAACTACTGGATGGTGGTAAGTGTCCTGCCATTGACCACATGACTGTTCTCTCTTCACTGCCAGATTATATCCATTGCTGGCTCCTATTTACTATACAGTGGCTCTGTTGAGAAAGTTCTATTTCCAACTCTACTCCTAGGGGTGTGATTGCTAAGATACAAAGTGAAAAAAATTATATTTGCAGATAGATGAAGTCAGAACGACCATCCCATCACCATCACAGGAGCAATGGACAGAGCTCAAATTTTTTATTTTTTAAGGCAGAAATAACATTAAACATTTTACCTTTTGTTTAAAAAGAAGAAGCAAAAGTGACTATTTTTCTCTTGACAATATTTAATGTTGTGAGAAACAAGTAGGTTTGAGGTTTGACACCTATATTTGTCTATTTCCATGAAGAAGTTGAAATAGTTTAAAACAAAGATAATATAGTTAAGTGACCTATCAATAGAATTCATTTCCTTCAGTAGAATTAAAGTCAAAAATGAAAGTGTTTCCTGTCTAGTTCTTTCTTCTTCCTGTTGCAGGACATGTGAATAAACTTCACAGCTCAGAGCCTCTACCATGAGCTTCACTGCTAAACTGTTGTGTGCTCTCTTAAACCATGAGACAAACTAAGTCCTTCCTCAGTCATTTCTGTCAGGAATTTTGTCACATAATTGAGAAATTTACTAACATAACAGGCATCTGCAACATGGGACACAGCCCCTAAAAGCCTTGACAAGGGTTTCATAACCTCATAAGTAAGATTTCCCTCAGTCCATAATGAGAACTAGAGCTGTGCATATAGTGAAATAGCAGTGCCTTCTCTAGAGACACTATCTTTTTCTGCACTTTGAAAGTCTGCATAATTACAATAGCCATGTTTTAAGTGGCTTTTTTACAATGAAAACAGGAAGATTGTCTGTTTGTATGCAATCACCTCCTAATTGTTTCTCTATTGTCATCAAATGCTTATTTTGAAGAAATACAAACTTCTTTTGATTTTTTTCTTTAAAATATCAGAAGACTTTTCCTTTCAGCAAATAGACTATTTAGGAAAAATGGAATATATAAGTGGTTTTTTTTTTTTTTCTTGGCAACAGTCTTCTTATTGTTATAAAAAGAAATGCCACTCACAGAGTGAGTTGAACATTAGCAAGATAGCACTTTCAATGAATGGACGTGTTTCTGACGTCCACCCTGAGACCCTCCAGTTCAGCCTAACTAACGGTCTATGTATTTATGATTTCAGCTTTCTGGGAGAGGAATTGCAGGTGTGCTGGCAATATTTTCCTTGTTGGAATTCAGCATAGCGTGGGCCACGGTCTACTTTGCATACCAAACTATCCTCCATGACAAAAGAGTAAGTTGGTTCTCTTCTTTGTAAAACTAATCTGAATACATACTGGAGAAGTGTGGGCTTGAGTGTCTGCCAGACCCCACTGTGAGCTGACTACTAAACTCTCTGTCCTCCACTCTGCTGGGACAGAGGAGAATGATTGGACTGTGTAACAACTCTGCTTGTTTTCTCTTACCCTTTCTAGTCTGTCCCGGATGCTCCAAATGTGTATACGGCCAACCCTTGGATGCAAGCGTCCTCGCCAGCTTCTCCTATATATGACAACATTCCAGATTATGCTCCTAGGCAATAACAGGCAGAAAGAATCACTGGTACAATTTCATGTAGTAAACCTCTGAATTTTTTTTCTTACAAAGCTGTTATTTTGGTGCCCACAGTGTGAATATATTTAGTGCCTATATTTGGAATTTGTTCCTAGGCTCATGGCTAACAGTCACTGGATTTTCAACCAGAGCCTTTCAGCCAACTTCTTACCATTACTGCCATAGAGGCAGAACAAGAAGGTTGAACACTAACTCTGCAATGTTCTTAGCATTAGAAACCTTCTATTCTCATTATCTTTTTTCACAATAAAACATCATGGGGAACATAAGCCTCTTTGGGTATCTTTTTTGCATTTGTTAGGGTCTGATATTGGTTGGATGAAGTACATCTGACAGACAGCAGCAAGGTTTATATTTTTACAAGGTGAAGATTATTACAGTGTCCAATCACTGGAATTCCTGGGTCATCTTCCTCATGTTCTGTTCAGAAACCACAGATCCAATCATGTTTGTTGGGGCCCATGTCATTTTATATATCAATATTGTTGCCAACTAGTTGACTGATATTTATATATTTTATTAATTTTTTATTTTATAAATTACCATACACAGTATTAAGTATCTTAAAAGTAATCTGTTATAATTCACCTGTTATAATTGTTGCCTCAGAGGCTTACTACTGAATAAGCATACCCTTTCTAGTTCTTCCTAAACTTTAGCTGGCTGATTTAACTCAGCTAGCTGTTCTGGCCCAAACTCCTCTCCAAGCTGACTCATTCAAACTGGCTTCTCTCAGCTTGTGACTGAATTGCTGTGCTTGGCCTCATACTAACTCTGGCAATCTGTTCTAATCTTCTGGTTTGTTCTGTCTTCACCTGCAACCTGTCTCTGTAAAACTGCCCCAATAGAATTGCCTCTGCTGATCTGCATGGAACTGCACAAACTCTCAAACAAACTGAACTCCACTGTACTCTACTCAGAGATGTACCATGCCTAACCATATTCAACTGGACTGCCTCTCTCCCTCTCTCTATGCAGCTCTCTTAAGTCACCTTTCCTTCCTCTGCTGTTCTCATGAGAGCCGGTTATATCCTTTCTCTGACTCATTCAGTCAAATCTTTCTCTGATGTGTCACTTTGTCTTCCCCTCAATTAGATGTCACTTTTAAACAAAAATGGCTGCTTCCATCTATAAACTAACCTTACTTTCATTGTTTAGGATTAAAGGTGTGCATTAAGAGTGCATCTGTATTCCAGCCAGATCATACTGTAATCCATAGCATGTCTGCATTCCAGCCAGATTATATAGACCTAGAAGGTATTTGGATGTAATCCCTTGCCAGAGCAACCATGTTGCTGGATTAAAATTTCTCTACAAATATCACTATGAAATTAAGGGAATTGTTTTTAATACATCTTTAAAATATAATTACATCTCTTTCCCTTTCCTTACTACAGTCCCTCCTAGGCCTCCTCTATTTAACTTTTCCCATGTCCCCTCCCACTCTCAAATGGATAGCCTCTTTTGTATTACTGTTGTTACACATAGATGTATATATATATATATATATATATATATATATATATATATACACATATATACACATACACACACACACATATATATATACATATATATATATATATATATATATATATACACATACATACATATACAAATATATAACAGTAACCTGCTTAGTCTTATTTGGTTATTTGTGTGTATGTATGGTTTCAGAATTGATCACTTTGTATGGCTAACCAATTATGGGGTTCATCAATGAGAAAAGCTAATTCTTTGTCTATGAGTAGGACCTCATCAGATTTCCCCACTTCCATATTAACATGTCAATTAATACTGCTTCTGTTCCCATCTTGTTTATGTAGCCAAGGTACCACTGCACAAGCTGCTAAGAGAGGGAAGCATTTAATAGTCCTAGCCAATTGTGACAATTATGAATCACAACAATGGCATGATATTC
Source organism: Arvicanthis niloticus (assembly GCF_011762505.2). Taxonomy (NCBI): domain Eukaryota; kingdom Metazoa; phylum Chordata; class Mammalia; order Rodentia; family Muridae; genus Arvicanthis; species Arvicanthis niloticus. Next base: position 119,485,852 of record NC_047658.1, on the reverse strand, counting down.
ATAAAGGTGAAGTAAATGGCACTGACTATTGGTGGTAACCCACAGCTGCCTAACTGGACTTAGCCCCACTCATAGAAGACCTATTCATGGATTTTAGAAGAGAATTGACTACTATCACTTTAAAGGCCAGCATAATTCCTAACCACATTCTAAATCGTATGCTTATACTCACCAAGTAGCTACCACCCCTCATCAAAGAAGCTTATCTTTGCAGCAAATGGAGACCATCACAAAGAACTACACCTGAGCACAATGCAGATCAATAAATCCTGGGTGGTCTCTATCCCAGTGGATACACCTTTATTACAGCATCTATGGCTCTGGGAACAAGGTGGAAGAGGGAGTGGTAGGACTGTTAAGAGCCACAATAAGTCTGCTGTGAAACAGTCTCTCAACGTGGCATTTTGGACAAAGAATTTTTAATAGAGTTGCCTTCTCCCACTACCCTTGACTCCTCCTTGTGAGTTCTTCAGTTTCTTTGCCTCTTTGTGTCTGTCCCATGTGCCCCTTTGCTTACATCTATCCAGCCTCATCACTTCTCTCTCTCCCCTTTCTTGACTTTACTAATCTGCCCAAATCCTGAGCTTCCCTTACTCTATGCAGATGGAGGCCATGGAAAAGCAAAGGTTGGCTTCTTCAACATAGGAAATTCTGGGTCTTTGAATGCCAAAGGGCAGTGAACTGGACTATTTGATCCAGAGACTTATGTCTCTTAGTCCTGAAAAATAAAGGAATATGGATCCAAGGGAATGAACTTATAGTTCTAGGTACCCAAGCCAGGGGCTTATGGCTCTGGGTCTCCAGTGTCAGTAACCCCATACTTAGTGACCAGCAATCAATGGCTCTCAGCAGCCACTAATGGGCAAAGAAAACCAGTGTTTTGGCTTTCAGATACTGAGGCTCCTAATAGCATTTATCGTTATAGCTCTTGGGCCTTGGAGATCATAACCTTGGCCCTTTATGACTTGTGGCCTCTCTGGACCTCTTCCAGCAACTGGGGACCACAGTCTCTCATAACCTTTAACTTTTCACAGCCTTCCACAGTCTTGGCTTCCGAGTTCTTTTTGCTTTCTTCCACCATCCTGTGTCATCTCAGCAGCCTTAGTTCCCTCCTGTTTCTGCCTCTGGTTACTCCCGGTAACTGTCCAATTGTGTTCTCTACTATGGCCCCACCTCTTTGTGTTATCAACTCAGCATGCTCTACTCACAATAAAGATCACAAGTGGACAAGAAAAGATCATTCTAACAGAAACTGCTTGATGGGGTCTACTGTTACAAAACAAGGGTATGGCACATGAGGTACCCTTGGGCTGACTTGAAAAGTGAGCCAAATATCTTAGTATTGTATCCAGAAGAGTGGTGTGACATGCAAATTAAGCAATGTAATTTCCACCAATCACTGCCCAGCTTCCACTTTCACCAGTCATGGGACTGGGGGCATCAATTAAGCCCTCCCATAATGCCTAAGGAAGAACAGCTGCTGGGAGTACAGAGTGATCAGGGTTACCAAAAGGGCACTCTTGTCTTTTCTTGAGTGATGCTTTCTTCATGACTGGAGCCAGAAAAACAGGGATCATGGCTTCAGTGCAATGTTCCTTGCAGGTGGAGAGTGTATCCTCAAAGTGTCATCAGAGCATTCAAGTGCAAAAGGAGTCCCTAACACATAGGGCACTCATCATCAGAAGAGAGGCTGTTGATTGACAGTTCTCTGTGTGGCAGCTTAACACAAGGGAAGGGTCTGACAAAGGTCAGACTCTTTGTCAGTTCCAGACTAGCTGGAACCAGAGACTTCACCTGTTTAAAGAAAACTGTGTGCCAGCAGCTGTTTACAAGGACTTGTCGCTTATATCCTTAACAGGGTTAACAGTGCTTAACTCTGTCCAAATAGCCTTAAGGGGGAGGTAGGTCACTCTGTCTGTCTCACCATCAGCAAACATGTTGCCTATTGTATACATCTACAAAAGTTTTCTCGGTACAAAATATTTTCATAGACATTAAAATGATTTTCAATAAAACAGCAGAAGGATAAACATGATGAATAAATTGTTGTCTGTTTTTTAATTTTGGTTTGGGGTTTTTGTTTTTCCAATGGAAGGAGGGGCTGACATGTTTTAAAGTCTGTAGTTACAATCCAGGTAAGACTGAATGGATTTATGAGAGTTTATATTTTCAGACCAAAGGCTTAGATGGAGGACATGGGCTAAGCCTTGAAAGTAGGCAGTCTTGTGTGTGTGTGTGTGTGTGTGTGTGTGTGTGTGTGTGTGTGCGTGTGCATGTATATTTAAAATTAATTCTTTGAGAATATAGTGTGTTTTGACCATATTCATTGTCCCTCCCCCAATTCTTCCCAGATCTGTACCTCCTTCCCTTCTCACCCTACTTGGTGCACTTTTGCTCCTCTCCAGGCCAACTGTGCTGCCCGAATATTCCTGAGTGGTATCATCCACTGAAGCATCAGAATCTTTAACACTCTTTAAAAAAACTGGCTCTTCCTCTCCCAACAGCTAGGAATTGCCAGTTGCTCATAGATTAAGACATCTCTTCAGAGAAGTTTCTGTGGGCAGTAAATGGTGGCTAATATGGAGGCCTACAACCAGCTAAGGTGCAGAGAATAAGAGGCTGCAGAATCTTCAGCCATAAATGGAACATATATGCCACTACCCGCCTCCAAAGGTTCAGGAATCATTGTGGAAGGGGAGGCAGAAGAGTGTAGAGCCAGAGGTGGTGAATGACTACAAAGGTAGGTTCTCTACACCACAGAATGAAAGGATGATGCAGTTGCTACAAGTAGCCACATGGTGGCAGTAAGGAGGCTTCCAATATGATGGCTTCTGTCATCCTTGTCAGAAAAGTAAAGACAATCCCAAGATAGAAGGCATGGATAGAACCAGAATGCTGAACTGTTAGATGAGGTAAGGTTTAAAAGCCATGAACGTGAAGAATAAATTGGTATATATACCAAGGGATAATTTCTAGGCTCCACTGATGGCATATTTGAGGGGAAGGGAGGAGTGCACAGATTCACAGTTCAAACAGCTGGGCTTGAGTGCTAACGTGAGGGTACTGAAACTGTTTCTATTTGATGTCATATAGTAATAAGAGTTTGTCTATATAGTATGATAAAATAGCAGAAGACTCAGCTGGAAGCAAAACATTTCTACAACCTCTTCTGTAAGAATAAGCCTATCAAGCCGGGCGGTGGTGACACAGGCCTTTAATCCCAGCACTTGGGAGGCAGAGGCAGGCGGATTTCTGAGTTTGAGGCCAGCCTGGTCTACAGAGTGAGTTCCAGGACAGCCAGGGCTACACAGAGAAACCCTGTCTCAGACAAAAAAAAAAAAAAAAAAAAAAAAAGAATAAGCCTATCAACAGCCAACCATGGATGAAGAAGGGGCTTAATGGTCCCTGCCCTCCCTCCTCTCACTGAACTAGTGACCACTTATGAATATTTGGAAATGGTGAGTCATTGCCATCAGTCAAGTAAATATTGGTAAGTATACCAGGCTCTACTGGAGAGTTCCAAACCCGCAGTCATACAGGAGGCCCTGGTTAGAAGACTCTCTAAACAAAACAGAGACACATAGAAGATATGGAAAGTGACTTCAGGAAGGATATAGAGTTGATGGAGGTGGAAGAGAGGCAAGAGAGTAATGGGGTTGAGTAGTCAGAATACAGTTAAATACACATATAAATATATCAAAGGACAAATTTAATAAAAAATAAATACAATAACCAAGGACCAAGGAAGCTTAAGGGAATGTCAAAATGTTACTCAAAAAATAGAATGTGGGATCTGAGCTGTACGAAGATTGAGAGGTGAATCCTGTGAAGAGCAAATGAATGTTTGTTGAAAATGGCCAAGTGTTACTCATATTTGCAGTTTAAAATTTTAAAGTCACATGAGGAAAACCACACACATACATATGACAATATATGTATGAGGAAGAACAGACAGAAAAAATAATATCATGGAAGAAGTAGATAAGAAGAGGAATTTACATCAGGAAAAGAGGATGCATTACATCAGGTAAGACCAGCCATTTAACAACACAGGTGATCAGGAATACTGTGTCCATCATGAAGACATTCAAAGCCCAGCAAAAGTGAGACTGTATATCACGGTAATTAAATGATGGACTTCACATATATAAGAATGATATGATATATGACTAGACATATAAAATAACTATAAAAGTAGCGCTTCCCTCAAAGAACAAAATCTTCAGCAAGACTGACTTTTAAAATAAGCATGTGATATATTTTATATTTCATGTTTCTTTAATAGTCATAAGAATGATATTAGCAAGTATTTAGCTCTCTGTATGCACTGGTCACATTCTGAACACATATCTATGTCAGTGTGCTTGGTACAGCAACACAGCAGGGTTTGTTCTATGATTACCGTGTCTTTAAGATGAGAGAACTCTGATGAAGAGGTTTGTGACCTTGTTCTAACACATGTAACAAACAAAAGTTGAAGAGCAAATGAAATAATGTTGGATGGAAATGGTTTGAATATACATGAGACTTACCTGTTTTAGAAGTTTTAAAACCTAAAACATCAGTAAATAGACATAAATAGATATAAGTGTAGTTATATAGATGTACATGAATAAGACTAGGTTAGATTAGATAGGTATAAATATAGATACATGATAGATGTGATAGATGGATAGACAGACAGACAAACAGACAAGGTAGAGAAATAAAAGTGATGGGAGAGGCAGATGAGAAATTTTGCATCTGGGAAGTAAGATGCATTATTTCAAGGGAGAATTACTTTGTACCCAGTAGGATTTGAACACAAGCAGTCTGGCACCCACATACATCCATTTCTCTTGACCTTTAATTTTTCTTATTTAGAAACAATCAAAGTTTTATAGCTATGAAACAAATAAGTGGACAAACACAGTTTCCCTATAGCAGACTGTAGTAACTTTGGAAGGTCTAGCCCTCGCTCCTTTGGGGTGGTTATATTGAGTAATATGTTACTGCTGCCACATTTGTTTTCCAAAAGCTACCATCACCTGTGAATCACTTCTCCTGAGAGTTTCCAGCCTAGATAGCTTACAGAGTGGTTCTCAACCTGTGAGTCATGACCCCTTGGAGATTGAATTACCCTTTCACAGAGGTCACCTAAGACCATCAGAAAACAAAGATATTTACATTATGTGTTGGGGGCTGACTTTTAGCAGAAAGCAGCTATCAGCTTTGCAGCCATCTTGAGCCATATACCCTGACATGAGACTTGGATTACAATAGCCTACAACAGCTGAGCACACTCCAATAATCTTGGTTTAGATACCTTGAAAGGTGTGTGAAATTAAAGGTGCGTGAGATTAAAGGTGTGTGACTTAAGAGTATGACTTAAAAGTATAGAGATCAGAGTTAGAGACAAGACCTAAGGACATGATTAAAGGTGTAATTTAGAGGCGTGGCTTAGAAGTAAGACATATAAAAGGATAGAGGCAGACAGAGAAAGTAACAGATTACTTGAAATCAGACAGGAGACACTTAGAGGAAGAGAGACTGAAGAATAAACGGGATTGAATCACACCCTGTCTGGTCTCCATTCTTTGAGTCTGCCCTCACCCTTGCTCTTGCTGAACCCCGACCTGCAGACTGGAGCGGCAGCTTGGGCCGGGATACAGTGGCCACCCAAACGTGGGTCGGCCGGGCCTCAACATTTTGCCTGGGCTGCGACGTTTTTTGGCCTCCCCAACGTGCGGCTAGTGTGGACCCCAACATTATTTTGGCGCCCGAACAGGGACTCGAGCTTGGGCCCCAACAATTATGATTCCTAACAATACCAAAATTACAGTTATGAAGTAGCAACAAAATTTTATGGTTGGAGGTCACCAACACATAAGGAACTATATTAAAGGGTCGCAGCATTAGGAAGGTGGAGAACCACTACCTTAGAATGTCAAATGGCCAATCAATCGTCAACTTACCAACTTCTCTTTGTACTGGATTATCAAAAGATGTTAATAAAGTTGGGTCTTAAACATCTAAGATTTTTCAGAGTAGCAAATTAAAAAATGGTGCTGACACACTTAAGATCACAGGTTCACAGGTCCACAGGAGGGATGAGCTCCAGTCAGAGACAGCAAGACCAGATAACACCAGAGATAATCAGATGGTGAGAGGCAAGTACAAGAACATAAGCAACAGAAACCAAGGCTACTTGTCATCATCAGAACACAGCTCTCCCATGACTGCAAGTCTCGGATACCCCAACACATGGGCAAAGCAAAATTCTGATTTTAAATCACACCTCATGAAGATGATAAAGTGTCAGGAGCCATAATGGGACAAGCTAATAATTAGCAGATGATCATCCTGAAATGCTTGCCTCGGATTATTATATAATCTGCAACGAGTGTGTCCCATTAGCAAGGTTGTGGCAGACATAATTTTAGGAAAGATTCCTGCTATTAATATGCTTTTCCTATTATTATTAATATTTATTATTATTATTAAACGTATGTAACAATCACTAAGCAATAGCATACCCCTTTGGAGCAGATCTCTGCAGATCCACAAAGATGTACTGTCTTGTAGTGATACTATATAGAAAAATAGATGACTTCTTATGTCTTTATGATGATCCTATAAGAATTCCTAAAATTATAGCGATGATTATTAAGCTCTTTTATAATGGGACTGCTATTAGGTCCCTCTCTGATTAGTCAAAACTGCAATGAGAACTCTGCCAGTCTCCCGAGTGTTATCAGTTAATTGCCCCGAAATAGTAACCAGACTTTCTCCTGTTCAGAGCACATTCCAAGAAGTTGTAAAACAATTAACCAAAGGTCACTAAAAGAGAATTCACAATTTATTATAGGTACCAGGACAGAAGAGAAAATATTGCCTGGGTTTATCTATACAAAACTTCACTAATTTCTTAAGTTATAGTTTCAAACTTTCAGCAAACTTGTGGAGCTAGACGGGTGATGAATGTCTAGCTAGATAATGGATATGCATGTAAACATTCTCTGTTGTAAATTTCTATTTCAATTTATGATTTGAATTTTGGTGTGAACTTGTGATGAACTTTGTAACATGTGACCATGTACTCTGAAAGATGCATACGTACGGAAGACAAAGACTAAGAGAGTAGTAGAGCAGTCATAGATGTAGACGTTCATTAGGAGCCGTTCATCTTCTTTCCTTTTCCTCTGCCTAGAATTTTTTCCCTTAGAATTTTTCCTTTGTTAGAATTTTTTCCTTTTCCCCACTTAGGACCTTTCCTTCTTTCCCCTCAGATAGCTTTCATAGGATACTTTTTACAATTAATAATAAACTCTATAGCAACTTCTTTAAGTGTCTTTTCTTCCTGGGACCTCAGCAGTTCCTGCTGAGATAGAACAAAGGCCACATTGCTTAATCCTCTGCTGTTAGGCTACAGGTGTTAATCACCCTAGCCTGCAGTCTTTTACCCTCAGAAGTTTTTAAGACAGTACAAGGCTATTTTCCTAATCCTCTGCTGTCTTTGAGCTGAGGTGCTAGTGCCAGAGGCTGTAGTCTCTGGTCAGAGGATAGCAGAGGGCAGACCAACTACAGTAACATAACCCTAGGTCTTACCCCCTGCCAATGACTTTCCACCTTCCACCTTCCCTCCCCCACCCCCACCCCCGGGGCTGCCTCAAGAAGAACTGGATGAGGAGAAGCAGCAGCAGCTTCTCTTCCCACCATACTGGGGCTGGCTCCCGGCAATAGAGAACTTTAAGAAGGACATAAATAACTCCCTTAAAGAAATACAGGAGAACACAGGTAAACAAGTAAAAGCCCTTAAAGAGGAAACACAAATATCCCTTAAAGAATTACAGGAAAACACAACCAAACAGATGAAAAAATTGAACAAAATCATCCAGGATCTAAAGATGGAAATAGGTTATGGCTAGATGGAAATAGAAACAATAAAGAAATCACATAAGGAGACAACACTGGAGATAGAAAACCTAGTAAAGAGATCAAGCATCATAGATGCAAGGATCACCAACAGAATATAAGAGATGTAAGAGAGAATCTCAGGGACAGAAGATACCATAGAAAACATTGACACAACAATCAAAGAAAATGCAAAATGCAAAAAGCTCTTAACCCAAAACATCCAGAAAATCCAGGACACAAAGAGAAGACCAAACCTAAGGAAAACAGGTATAGAAGAGAGCAAAGATTCCTAACATAAAGGGCCAGTAAATATTTTCAACAAAATTATAAAACTTCCCTAACCTAAAGAAAGGTATGTCCATGAACATACAAGAAGCCTACAGAACTCCAAATAGACTGGACCAGAAAAGAAATTCCTCCTGTCACATAACAATCAAAACATCAAAAGCAAAAAAAAAAAAGAAAGAAAGAAAGAAAGAAAGAAAGAAAGAAAGAAAGAAAGAGAAAAAGAAAGAATATTAAAAGGAGTAAGGAAAAATGGTCAAGTAACACATAAAGGCAGACCTCTAAGAATTACACCTGACTTCTCACCGGAGACTCTAAAAGCCAGAAGATCCTGGCAGATGTCATACATACCCAAGAGAACACAAATGCCAGCCCAGGCTATAATAACCAGTAAAATTCTCAATTAACATAGATGGAGAAAACAGGATATTCCATGACAAAACCAAATTTACACAATATCTTTCCACAAATCCATCCTAAAAAAGGTAATAGATGGAAAACTCCAACACAAGGAGGAAAACTACACCCTAAAAAAAAAGCAAGAAAGTAATCTTCTTTCAACAAACCAAAAGAAGACAGCCACACAAACATAATTCCACCTCTAACAACAAAAATAACAGGAAGCAACAATCACTTTTCCTTAATATCTCTTAACATCAATGGACTCAATTCCCCAATAAAAAGACATAAACTAACAGACTGGATACGTAAACAGGACCCAGAATTTTGCTCCATACAGGAAATGCACTTCAGTGACAAAGACAGACACTACCTCAGAGTAAAAAGGCTGAAAGAATTTTTCCAAGCAAATGGTCCCAAGAAACAAGCTGGAGTAGCCATTCTAACATGGAATAAAATCAACTTTCAACCAAAAGTTATCAAAAAAGATAAGGAAGAACATTTCATACTTATCAAAGGAAAAATATACCAAGATGAACTCTCAGTTCTGAACGTCTATGCTAAAAATGCAAGGGTATCCACATTCATAAAAGAAACTTTACTAAAGCTCAAAGCAAACATTGCACCTCACACAATAATAGTGGGAGATTTCAACACCTCACTCTCATCAATGGACAGATCATGGAAACAAACTAAACAGACACAGTGAAACTAACAGAAGTTATGCACTAAATGAATTTAACAGATATCTATAAAATATTTCATCCTAAAACAAAAGAATATACCTTCTTCTCAGGACCTCATGGTACCTTATCCAAAATGAATCGTGTAATTGGTCACAAAACAGGCCTTAACAGATAAAAGAAGACTGAAATAATCCCATGCATCCTATCAGAACACCACAGACTAAGACTGGTCTTCAAAAACAACAAAAATAATGAAAAGCCCACATACACATGGAAGCTGAACAACACTCTACTCAATGATAAATTGGTCAAGGAAGAAATAAACTAAGAAATTAAAGACTGTTTAGAATTTAATGAAAATGAAGGCACAATATACCCAAACTTATGGGATACAATGAAAGCAGTGCTAAGAGGAAAACTCATAGCTCTGAGTGTTTCAAAAAGAAACTGGAGAGAACATACACTAGCAGCTTGACAACACACCTGAAAGCTCTACAACAAAAAGAAGCAAATACAACCAAAAGGACTAGATGGCAGGAAATAATCAAACTCAGGGCTGAAATCCACAAATTGGAAACAAAGAAAACTATACAAAGAATCAACAAAACCAGGATCTGGTTCTTTGAGAAAATCAACTAGATAAACCCTTAACCAGACTAACCAGAGGGCACAAAGACAGTATCCAAATTAACAAAATCAGAAATAAAAAGGGAGACATAGCAGCAGAAACTGAGGAAATGCAAAAAGTTATCAGATCCTACTACAAAAGCCTATATTCAACAAAACTAGAAAATCTGGATAAAATAGACAGTTTTCTAGACAGATACCAGGTACCAAAGTTAAATCAGGATCAGATAAACCATCTAAACACATCTAAACAGTTCCATAACCCCTAAAGAAATAGAAGCAATTATGAAAAGTCTCCCAACCAAAAAAAAAAAAAAAAAAAAAAAAAAAAAAAAAAGCAAAGCCCAGAACCAGATGGGTTTAGTGGTTTAGTGCAGGAATTTATAGTACTATCTGGGGACCCAGCTATACCACTCCCAAAAATGTTCCAACATATAACAAGGACACATGCTCCACTATGTTCATAACAGCCTTATTTATAATAGCCAGAAGCTAGAAAGAACCCAGATGTTCTTCAACAGAGGAATGGATACAGAAAACGTGGTACATTTACACAATGGAGTACTACTCAGCTATTAAAAACAATGAATTCATGAAATTTGCAGGCAAATGGATGGAACTAGAAAATATCATTCTGAGTGAGGTAATCCAGTCACAAAAGTGTGGGGAACCGACAGAAGACGGCTATCATCCTTGCAGCTATCTTGAGCCATATACCCTGAAAAGAAATTTGATTACATCAGCCTACAACAGCTGAGCACACTCTGATAACATCTTGCTTTGGATACCCAGGATTTTCCCTTGGGTGTGTGAGACTTAAAGGTGTGTGACTTAAGGGCGTGACTTAGAGATCAGATTCAGAGACAAGACCTAAGGGCATGATTAGAGGTGTGACTTAGAGGCGTGGCTTAGAAGTGAGACATATAAAAGACTAGAGGCAGACAGGAGAGTTCAGAACAATTTGGAGTAACAGAGATTCAAACACTAGGAGTAGGAACAGATTATTAGGCACTTGGAGGTACAACTTGGAACTAGGAATTAGGTTAGAGAGTACAACTTAGAGTACAACTTGAAGTAGGAATTAGGCATTGAGGAAGAAGACACTTGGACTAGAGAACTCAGAAGAAGAATTATTAGTTATTAGGCACTTGGCACTTGGAGAAAGAACTTGGAACTTGGAGGCACTAGGGACTAGGAACTAGGAACTAGGGACTAGGAACTCAAGACTTGGGACTTGGAAAGAAGAGAGACTGAAGAATAAACGGGATTGAATCACACTCTGTCTGGTCTCCATTCTTCACATTCGTCCTCACTCTCTCTTGCTGAGCCTGGACCCACAGACCGGAGCAGTTTGGGTCAGTGTGGGCTCTAACAATTTAACCCCCAAGGCTTTTGGCAGTGAGGGTTCAAAACTGACAGAACGGGCCACAACATTTTTGGCCCCCAACATAGGGCAGAGTGGTCCTCAACACAAAAGAACACACATGGTATACACTCACTGATAAGTGGATATTAGTCTAAAAGCTCAGAATACCCAAGATACAATTCATAGACCACATTGAAGCTCAAGAAGAAGGAAGACCAAAGTGTGGATGCTTCAGTCCTTCTTAGAAGGAGAAACAAAATACTCAAGGGAGGAAATACGAAGACAAAGTGTGGAGCAGAGACTGAAGGAAAGGCCATCCAGAGACTGCCCTACCTGGGGATCCAGCCCATAGACAGACACCAAACCCAGGCACTGTTGCTGTTGCCAAGAACTTGCTGACAGGAGTCTGATATAGCTGTCCCCTGAGAGGCTCCACCAGAGCCTGATAAATATAGAGATGGATGCGTGCAGCCAACCATTGGACTGAACATGGGGTCCCCAATGGAGGAGTTAAAGAAAGGACTGAAGGAGCTGAAGGGGTTTGCAATTCATAGGAAAAACAACAATATCAACCAACCAGACCTCCCAGACCTCCTAGGGACTAAACCACCAACCAAAGAGTACACATGGAGAGACCCATGACTCCTGCTGCATATGTAACAGAGGATGTCCTTGTCGTGCACCAATGGGAGGAGAGGCCCTTGGTCCTGTGAAGGCTCGATGCCCCAATGTAGGGGAATGTCAGGGCGGGTATGCGGGAGTGGGTGGGTAGATGAGGGAGCACCCTCATAGAAGCAGGGGGAAGGAGAATGGAATAGGGGGGTTCCTGAGGGGAAACTGGGAAAGGGGATAACATCTTAAATGTAAATAAATAAAATATCCAATAAAAATATATTCTGTAATGAAATACTAGCTACTGACTTACAAATTTATTTCTTCCTTTTTGGCATCTAAACTGTTAGGCAAATATGCTGAGTGCTGCATACTGTTTATATTTCTGCTTTTTAATATTCTTATGATGCATTGACTTTTTTCCATGTTGAAGATGAGATATTTGAGAAAGTTAAGGGCCTTCCATACACTCATCTGCTTTATCAATAGTGGAGCTGAGAATCTTACGCCAGCAATCTAAATGGATCTCCGGAATTCATACTCTTGCCTCTTACATCTTCCACACCATCCCTAAGAAAGGCTCTGGTTCCTGACAGTGCTAGATTTGTGTAAAGAATACTGTGGAGAAATCACAAGGTCTAGGGATGGTCCTCTGCACCAGTTTTGGCTGTGTCTACTCCACTGTGTTATTCCCTGGCTTAGCTTTCTCATCTGTGAAAACAGGACTATAACCTAGATGTGGAGCATGGAGCACTGAATGAGAATATGAAGTGACACTTGGCTTAGATGTCCACATCAGATTCTGAAGTGCTGCTGAATGACTGGAGGAATATAAAAAACTATAGGTGTACTGATCATCTACAGACAGGTATTGTAACAAAAGAGTTTGCCTGGAGCATGGCTGAGCTGGTAGAGTTCTTTAAAAAAAAAAAAAAAAAAAAAAGAATTAAGCCAGGTGGGATTCAGAGATAGCTTCATGGTTCTTACAGAGTTGGATTCCCAGCACCTACACAGTGGCTCAAAACCTTCAACAACCAGTTCCAGGGAATCAAACACCCTCTTCTGAATTCTGTAAGCACTGCACACATATGGCACAATACCCAATCTAGACAGGCTTGTCTCTGATTTCTTAAGGGAAAACCCCCAGTTTTTACACAGACAAAATATATGTTTTGTCTTGTGTATCTGTGAGACAAAATTCCTCATAGCAATTTGGACAAGGTTTTATTTTATGAGGTCTGTCACTCAACAGGATCCGGATGGTGGACCCCCAACAAACAATGATAGAAAGGACACTACAGAAGGCATGGTGATTCCAGTACATTCTTTCTTAATGTCTTTTGTATCCTGGGAACCAGTTCAAGATAACTTAAAAATATGACTAACATGAAGAAATATTTAAAGTTGCAAGGTTAAAGGTAAGCCATACTGCTGCTTAGACTATGACTCCCTGGCCCCTTTTCATTAAAGGATACAAACCCAAATGATAAAGATAAAAAAGACATGAGTTACAAATTTCCAAATTGGTGACAGGCAGAGACAAATCGATGGTTTTTAATGGCTTGTGTCATTACCACAGGAATTTAGAAGCACTGATGTATACTTACTGTTTCTGTTGGTTTAGCTCCCCTCTTCTTGCCTACACCCACATTAAATACCCATTTTGGCCCATGTAACAAAATGATCAAATCCAAGTTAATTTCCAGATAGTGTTGGCCACACTTTAAATAAAAGGAAAAGAGACACCAATTTTGGCAGTACATGACAAGAAGGATGCAGCTTTTTCAGACCTGACTCTATTCGAGAGTCCTACTAAATCCCTAACTCTTAAGATGAAGACGTATTTAACTTTGTTACTCTCTCCAGAGCACAGAGTGTACCTAATACTGTTCACTCTCATACATAAAACCCAGAGGAACACTAATATTCCTGTGAGAACACTAATGATCTGTATTACTCAAGGGTATATCCAAACCAGGGCCTGTGAGATGGCTCAGCAGGTAAAGAGGCTTGCCGCCAAGCCTAAGTTGGCTCCTCCATGGTGAAAGGAGAAAACTAACTAGCAAGTGGTCCTCTAAACTCAACACACAGTAAGGGAACCTTAGCATTTTATTTTCTCTTATTTGAAAGGTCTTCAGAATTTCAATGTAAAGCTACTCAATTTCTAGTCCATTTTTTAATGCTATAAAAAGCATGGAAAAGATCTCAGTAACTTTAAAACCTCATTGACTCTTTTGAGTACTTAAGCCTTGGGAGTGTTAGGAATACTTAGAAAAAATATTTATAAAAGGATTATCTTTTTATATTTTTATATATAATACATTATATGTTATTATAGTATACAATACCACATAGTATATTAATTTTAAAAGCTCTCTATAAATATAATATATACTTAATACATATTATATATCATATATTATAAGTATATAATACATAGTATATAAATATATAATACACATTATATATCATATAATATAAATACATTAAAATAATATAAATATATTATAATATATAAACATACATTATAATTAAATATATATTTATAATTTATTTGATTCATATTTTATAATTTTTATACTTATAATTTATATAAATATATAATTTATAATAAATATGAATATATAAAAATATTTAAATATATTTATATATGCATATCTATTTTCATGCATACTATATAATATATAATGTGATATAAATATATAAATATATATTATAAAAAGATTATCCTTTATAAAAGGATTATCATCCACTAAATATTTGCAATGTAAGCCAGACTTTTAAATCTTCCAGGAATAAATGAAAGCTCACAGCATCCTGTAGTTGAAGAAGCATCTACTGCCTAGGGTCTTTAAGCCCTCAGGAAGTCCTCAGTGCTTGGCAGGTGGCCTGTGCTCACCAGAGAAGAATGGTTTTCCTCTCGGTCTCCTCATTTGCCCTCCAGGATCAGAGTATTCTGTCTTTTCTCACCTTCTATGCTTCCTTACGTTTTTCTTCACAAACGTTGAACTACTGCCCCATATCAAAAACAAAACCAATAAGGTGCAGAGAGCCTGCAAAGTAAAAGGTCCTCAGCGGGTGAGTCAAAGCAGTCATTTTGATCGTTTCCTAAACAGTCTCTTCATTAACTTCTTTAGCCATTTATATTTGGAGAAGGGTGGAGGAAGAGTAAACTATTAACTCAAGACACTTGCCTTTTTACAACTTGAAACCTTCCGAAGTGTGTGATAAACGATCAGGTCTCTGCCACCATTCTATCTTGGGAGAAGCATCCCTGAAGAGGTAGTGTTCAAGCCATGTCCAGGGAAGCCATTACTAGAACCTCCAGAAGACTGAGGTGTTGGACCAGGGCGTGGCCTGCAGGCCCCAGTGAGTCTGCGCACTGGTTCTCATCCCTCTGCCCTGAGGGAGGGCTGTTGCCCTTGACAACCCGGGCGCTTGAGGAGCTTGACAACCACCTGGGAGCTAGACTGGGCACTGCTGCCTCTGATAGCTATGCAGCCAGGTCTAGCGCTGAGAGCACCATCCACCGTGATCCTTCTCTTCAGCCTGTGCCTGGGCCTGATAGGGTGAAACTGGATCCTTGGGACTTGGGACAAGTGAAATGTGAGGTAACAGTGTGCCACTTTACTTTTGCTAAGCATCAAAATGAACACAGTCTGAAGAAAGGGGGTGAGGAGAGAGAGGGTTGGCACATTTCCATTCTCCATCCTTTATGCCCTCTCGTTTGACCTTTTAAAAAGAAACTTTATTTTTATTTACTTTTTGAGATGTGGGGTCTCACTACGTTGCGAAGACTGCTCTTAAATTCCTGGGCTAAGCAATCTGCCTGCCTTGACCTCACAAGTAGCTGCCAGCAGCTACTCATTCTCACCCGCTCCGTCTAGATTTTATCTAGCACTGACTGCTGGTATTTGGGTATACATGAAGTGAGGTGGATAGTAAAATATTTAACATGACTATAGCATCAAGTTTCCCCACCTTAAGCATTCACTTTAAATATCAGTCAGAAAAGGGGAAAGGGAGAGGGGGGTAGCTGAATGCATATGGCCAGGGAATTAATTAAGCAGAACTGGCCTCGAACACGTGGAAATGACCTTTTTAGTTTCTGGGGACTCAAAGTGATTTGAAGTTGGTCTTGAAAATCAAAAGTTGGAACACACTGTGGCAGGAATTATGGGCAAAATGTTAAGATAAACATCTGGTTATCCGCCGTGTACCTCAAGCAGGCTTTGGGGAAAAGGTTGCTTGCTGCCAGAGCTGTTAAACTATGAAAGGAAATGCAAAGTTGATTGTGAATATAAATAAATCACTGAAGCTTTACTGAAATTCTCTAATACTATTCTCTAGTTGGCCTTTTTTTTATCATCTAGAAACACTATTAAGTAGTAAGAAATGATTTGTACAATATATCAGTGTTTCCTATTCATTGAAAGAGGTTTTTTGTTTTTTTTTTTTTAAATTCTGGAGATTTAGGTATACTTGGGGCTGTGATAAATTAATGTATAAAAAGAAATACGCTGTGGCCTCTGAGTTTGCATAGGTTGTTGTCAAACACTAAGAATCAGATTATGAGTTCTCTCTGAGAGAGAGCATGCATATGTGTTTGTGTTCTTTTGTAGAAGTTTGATAATAAAGATATCACCGAAGACTAGAAACAAAATCAACCAGAGGAAATTCTGAAAGTATGGGATGTAGAAATTCAAAAATATCTTCAGCAAATACTGTTGTTTTAGGGGTGAGTGTTGTGCTTTCCCATTACTGAAATAAATTCCTACAAAGTAACTGAACAGAAGGGGGTTTGGTTTTGGCAGATCATTCTTGAAGGGATTTAGTGGGGAGGATGTGGCAGCAGGCCTGGGAGCACAGGCAGTGTGAAGAGGGGGCTTTGGACTTGCGGTTACATTGCATCTGCATTCAGGAAGCAGAGAGTAAACAGGAAGTGGGGGCTGCGCCTCAGTGCCCACCTCCAATCGCGAACTTAAAGCGAACTTAAAGCGAACTTAAAGCGAACTTGCTCCAGTGAGTCTCCACCTCTTTTTGTTTGTTTGTTTGGTTGGTTGGTTGGTTGTGGTTGGTTGGTTGGTTGGTTGGTTTGGGTTGGGTTGGTTTTTCAACACAGGGTTTCTCTGTGTAGCCCTGGCTGGCCTGGAACTCACCCTGTAGACCAGGCTGGCCTCGAACTCAGAAATTCTGCCTCTGCCCTCAGTACTGGGATTAAAAGAAGCGCCACCACTGCCCGGAGGAGTCTCCACCTCTTAAAGATTCAACAACCTTCTCAAACAGCACCACCAGCCAGGGATCAATCCTATGGAAGGCATTCCACACTCAAACCATAGCAGTAAAATTCCACTCTGATTGACTAAAATCAATATTTTAAATGATCTTTGTATCTGAATAACTAAGAGGCAAAAGTTGTTTTTTTGTTTTGTTTTGTTTTTTTAAATCATGCTGATTGTGTTGTGTAGCTTTTGCCTAGTCTCTCGGCCCTTCACAAAGAAGCATGCAATGAGATATGAGCATATCAACTAAATTACCACACCTAAGGAAACCCAGCAATCTGACTGCCTTACCTAATTTAAAAGCATTCATATGCTTGTTAGTTTAAAAGAGGTCTATCACTGATCTCTCTTAATCACTGTACTCATGAGTAGGATAAACACACAGTTCTTTTCTGTTATAAACCTGAGATTAAAGCTTACTTAGTGTTATTAACAAACACCAAGAAGTTAGGAAAGTCACACGATTTCACAATGAGCAGGAAGAAAACTGTTTCAACTTTCCCTTTGAATTTTTAGAGCATGCAGACCAGCTGTCTAAGCTGCTGCACAGGCGTTCTTAGCTCTGTGTTGACAAACTACTCTGGGAACAGAATGAAATCTGCTCTCCCAGATTCGCATGCATACTACCCTTTGCAATCTGGTTGGTTGGTTGGTTGGTTGGTTGGTTGGTAAGACTTTCTAGAACCTAGTGACAAGCTCTGAATTAAGAATTGTTTTTCAGTAAGAAAACTTAAGCTTGTCCCTCATACACCAGAAGACTTCTTCACAAGCCTTGGCTTGGCCTTCCTAGACAGATCCTATGATCCAATGAGAACTCCATAGTTAATGCATGACCAGTTTATATCCATCTTTTATAAAGATGTTAAATGCTTCTTATGTTTATTGAAACTGTGTTTTCCATTACATCATTTCAATACTAACAGCTCTCTTTTCCCACAGGTTGTCCAGATTATGATTGGTATCTATCATGTATTCATGTGGTATTTCCTATTGCTGTTGTATATGGGACAAATTAAAGGAGTATTTGGAACTTATGAACCTTTAACTTACAAAATGGGAACTTCCTTATGGGGACTTGCTGTGAGTAGAATATATTTGTGTTGGTTTTATTAATTCAGTAAATAATATTGATTCATATAGTGATTGGTAGGAGCTGGTTTCTAAACAAGGTTTTCAGAAGAATCATATAACTAAATGCCATTTGCTGACTTATTAAATATTCAATTTCTTCTCTCAACAAATATGTATTAACAACCTTTTCTCTACAAGTACTAAGAAATGTAGATAAGAGAATAAATGGTAACCGCAATGTAGACTATATCCCTAGTATACAAATCAAAGACTCTTAGCATGGTTAACCAGTTTTCAGGTTTGCCATTGCCTATACTCTGGTGTGGTTTCTAGGAAACCACTGGGCAGAAGGAAAACTTGGAGTGTGGAGATCCCTAGAAGTCAAGGAAAGAATATATCATAAGACATAAAGAAAGATCAGCTCTTTTGTCTTCTGTACATTTGCCAGTAAGAGAAAGGTTGAAAACTGACTCCTGGTAACCATCATAAACATGACAAGTCACCCTTTCCTGTGCCCTTTTAAGGTTGTCATGGTACTTTAAGAGGCTAACACAGAAGGGTAAAGGAATTCTCCATAAAACCCAGAGAGGAAAACTTCACCTCCTCTTCGGATCCTGTCTGGAGTGATAGATAGAAAAAAAAAAAAAAAAAAAAACCAAACATGACAAGTAATTTCAGTAAAATGATGACATGAGACCTAATTGATCTTTATTAGGAACATGGAATGAGAGCTGATGAAATTTTTGTATTTATTTTTTCATTGGCTTTTTGATAATTCCATATGTACAATGTGTTTTGATCATATCTACCTGACTCCCTCCCTCCAACTCCTCTTAGAACTCCTACCTAACACATCTTCCTTCCAACTTCATGTCCTTTTCTTCCTATCATGTCTTTTACTGGTGTGTGTGTCAGGGCAGGGGAACCAGAATTTAAAACAAGAAATGGCATGAGATAGTAATAATAACAGAAATGTTGCAATCATGTATTTATGTTGGTAGGAAATAGCAAATTTTAGTGAACAAATAACTACAGTCGTGTTCCCCAGTGATAGTTCTCGATTAGTATTAATTTTGCTCCCTTAGAAAATATGCCATACATAATTATGCTCTAAATGTATTCTGAGAGAAAAGTTTTTTAACAGGAAGGGTGATATGTAGGAGGAGCTAAGGTGGGAGGAGTACTGAGAGGAAGAGAAGGAGTAAGGAGAGGAGGAGAAGAAGGAGAGGAGAAGCTAGGTGATGAGAGAGAGAAAGAGGGGGGAGACAGGAAGGCACATGTTCACGTATCTCCACCAGTCAAAGATAGTTGATATATCTAGGTTGGGTATTGGGTTACACCTCTGATTGAGCATTACCAAACTTATAAAGTCTTTGATTAACATTTTTTAAAAGTGTATAAATGCAAAAAGGAAAAGGGGACATGGGATAGGGGTTTTCTAAGGGGGGGATGGGGAAAGGGGATGGCATCTGAAATGTAAATAAAATATCCAATAAAAAAATGAAAAAAAAGAAAAGAAAACATGCCATAGTATCTGGAGATGTCCTTCATTTTTATATCTAGTGAGCAAAAGACGAGGATGCTACGAAGCACCTTATAATGCATAGAACATCATTTGCAAAGAATTATAACCATAAATGTAAACTGTGCTACGTCAAGATGACAAGAGGAGAACAACTAATAAAAAACAGAACACATTCTCATTGGACTTGGACGCTTGTGGAAGATTTCCTACAAATGCTTTAAGTATCTCAATGTATCATGAAGGAAGATATAGCTGAAAGTGAGAGTAGTCCTGTGGACCAGCTAGGAAAGGAGAGGAGAGAGTGTGAAGTGGCCATCTAGGAAAATGGAGACGCTATGTGCCTTATGGAAAAGTAATTTGATCCTTACACAGCATCAAGGATTGAAAGTTGAGGAACATGACTTCGTAGTGAGAAAAGTCTTTATTCATGCCCTGTTCATCTGCATGGATGCAGGTATGAGTAGGAGTAAAACTACATCTCATCAGGATTGTGGCTAAAAGATTCTATTTTATACTAGTTTGCACTCCTGCCAGCAAAGGAGGGGTGTTCCCCTTGATCCTCACCAGTATGTGCTATCCCTTGATCTTAGCCATTCTGATAGAATCTCAGGGTCATTTTGACTTGCTTTTCCCTGATGACTAAGGACAGTGAACATTTCTTTCAGTGCTTCTCAGCCATTCAAGATTCCCCTATTGAGAATACTCTGTTTATCTCTGTGCCACATTTTTAAATTGGGTTATTTGGTTTGTTGGTGTCTAACTTCTTGAGTTCTTTATATATATTTGGATATTAGCCCTCTGTTAGATATAAGGTTAGTAAAGTTTCTTTTTCCAAATCTGCAGGCTGCTGTTTTGTCCTATTGACAGTGTCCTTGGCCTTACAGAAGATTTTCAGTTTCATGAGGTCCCATTTATTAATTGTCAATCTTGAAACCTGAGCCATTGGTGATGTGTTCAGAAAGTTGTTTCTTGTTCCAATGCATTCAAGGCTATTTCCCACTTTCTCTACTATTAGATTTAGTGTATCCAGTTTTATGTTGAGGTCTTTGATCCACTTGGACTTGAGTTTTGTGGAAGGTTATAACTATGGATCTATCAGCATTCTTGTACATGCAGACATCCAGATAGACCAGCACTATTTGTTAAAGATGCTTTTTTTTCTAGCTACTGTATGGTTTTGGCTTCTTTGTCAAAGATCAAGGATCCATAGGTGTGTGGGTTTATTTCTGGGTCTTTGATTCTATTCCATTGATCAACCTGTCTGTCTGTGTACATACTCATGGAAAGAAGAATGCATACACATAAATTACTAAGGATTAAATAATTTAGGAGACACCTCAGAAGGCCAAAAAATTAAAATTATCTAAAAAAGGGTAAATGACTTAAGCAGCCAATTGGTGACCTCAAGCACAGGGATGGCAGATGACAGAATCATAAACACTTGTCTCAAATCTAGGAAAAAATATTGGTGAAAACACAATTGGGGGAAAAATACTTTCCTTGAACAAAGATGGCCTGCTGGCTGTCACAGAAGAGATCGAGAAGTCACTGAAAGAAATAGCAACCTCTAAGACAACTGCCTTTATCTGTATGCAAACTCAGGGTGTCCAAGGACAAAAAATCTAAGAAGCTCATACTGATAAACAAACAGTCCACTGCCTCATCAATAAGAAATGGTATACTTGGCTCATAAATGCAAAGCATATGGAAGGAGAAAATAAAAAGATAAGAGAAATAAGAGAATTTTCAGACAAAACTCAGAGAAATGATGGGTATCCCTTTGTGTTTCAGTTCATGCTATAAAAATAACTTCTGGGGAAAACTAGAGAGGCAGTTTGGTCAGCAGAGTGTTTGCAGAGTGTTTACTGCACAAGCGTGAAAACCTGGGTTCGACCCACAGTACCCTTTCATGTACTTAGATGTAGCATGATACACTTGCGATCTTAGCTCCAGGGAAGTAGAGACAGGATAATGCTGGTACTCACTGATCAGCCAGTCAATCCTAATCAACAATCCTAGATCCCACCAAGAGACATTGTTCCAAAAAAATAAGAAGAGAGAGAGAGAGAGAGAGAGAGAGAGAGAGAAAGAGAGAAGAGAGGATTGTTCCTGAGGAATGACACCCAAATTAACCTCTGGCCTACACACAGACACACACACAGCACAACTAACATTTTCTGTAAAATATCTAAATTTTTAAAATGTAGCCCAATGCAGAAATTGTCATTTAGATGATAAACTTTGAAAGACATTTTCTAAAGCAAATGTTTGCTAATAAGTTGGAAAACACTCCAATAAAAAACATCCTACAAGATACACTCTATTTATGTACTAACTTTTCAAAGAATAAATAAAATACTTTAGAAATAATGTAAATTTTAATATTTTCATAAATATTTTCAATATATTTCCTGTGTATTTGAGTTTTGCCTACATGTCTGAGAATCATATACATACAATGCCTAAAAAAGCCAGAAAAAGGCATTGGATTGCCTGAAACTGGACTCACAGATGGTTATGAACTTCGATGCGGATGCTGGGTATCATGCCAAGTTCTTCTGGGAGAGCATCCAGTGCTTCTAACCACCGAATCATCTCTCTAGCCTCCGGTTCAGTATTTTAAATAAAAAATAAGTCCTAACTTTGGATCTAAAATGAAGATACTTTCACACTCTGGCCCTGAGACGATTCTTATCCTCAGTTTACACATTCTTAGCAGTTCCATCTCTTCTGGCAAAATCAAGAGCAAACTGTACAAAATCAATTTCCTGGTAGAACTGTGTGAGCTTCAAAGTTTGTCCTTCCCAAATAAAGTGTGGAGCATGAGAGGAATCTCTGCAGAAGAGGAGGTAGAAAGAATGTAAGAGTCGGAAGTAGTTGGTGACTCTAAGGAAACAGTATCCCCAGACACAACAGAGGTACTGTACATATGAACCCACAGAGACTGTGGCAGCGTGCACAAGATCTGCACAAGCTCAAGCTAGACTTGTCATTCTTGATCTCAGCATTGAGAAGGCGAAGTAGATACCACGTCCCACCCCTGCCAAGAAGCTATTTGTGATTGAAGCCTGCTGAGAAAGAAAAAAATCAATTTTCTTCAACAGAGTGTATCAGTTACTGGGTATATCAATCACACTCCTGGTTAGGCCTCATACTCAGTCAGGAGTAGCTGGACTACACAAAACAGACTCCATGCTTTTTGCATGCTTTTACTGTGATGCTGTTGGCTTGTTGTTTTGTTTTGTTTACCTTTTTGTTTTAGGGTGGTGTTTTTGTTTGCTTACTTGCTTGTTTGACTGAGGAAGAAATAACATCAAATTGGGTGGAGAACTTGGTGAGGGAGAAGAATATGATCAATATTTATATGAAAAATTAATGTTAATTTTTAAAAGTATGGAACATGTCTGCTACTTTACAAAAAAAGTAACCTTTGCCAAAATTGCTAAAGCAGAAATGGAGAGATGGTTCCATGGTTTAGGGTACTTCCTACTCTTGCAGAGGACCAAGGTTTGGTTCCCAACACCCATACCATGGAATTCACAACTTCTTGCAACTTCAGTTCCAGGGTATCTGATACCCACTTCTGACCTCTGGACTGACTGACTTCAAGAACTGATGGCACACACAAAGATGCGCATAAACAAAAATAAATAAAACTTTAAAAAGACAAAGAATATTTCAGGGAAATTATGTAGCCTGCTTTTACATAACACAGCAGTGTTTTGTACTTCCTGGAAAATAGAAATCCTGAAAGCAACTCATGGAATGTTGTTTAAAGTATTTTTTATAAAAGGCAAGGTGACTGGGAAGATGACTCAGTGATTAAGAGTACTTTCTCTGCATGCAGTCATGATGACCTGAGTTCAAATCCCTTGCACCCACATAAAAAGCCAGACATGGCTGCACATACCAGTAACAGCAGCAGTGTGAGGTAAAGACAGGTAAATTCTAAGAGCTCAGTGGTCAGCCGGCCCAGCTGCAACAGCAACCCTCCAGTTCCCTGAGAAACTCTGTCTCAAGGCAACAAGGTGAGGAGCAAGACAGGTAAACCGCTCTACCTTATACCGTGTATGATTAAAGGCAAGCACCTTGCCTGCACACCTGTGTGCATAAACCACACACATACACCAGACATGCACTCATGTATAAATGGGTAAATATAAAAAGCAAAAATATGGTCACCCTGTGGCCGTCATGGTGACTATGGCCTCTCAATGAAGAGGCTATTTTGTATAGCCATGGTGTCCAGTGGGTTTATGGGCCACCTTTTCCATATCTGGATGTGTACATAGTCATTGCAGTCCCTGGTTCCTTACTAGTACTAGAAGTTGGAATTTAGCACCTAAATGAGTTGTGTAACAGGAATCATGAACCCACTTGACTGTGGTTTCAGGAGGGTTTGAGAACTTATTACCATATACTACAGCCTCAGTCCTGCCCTCTGTCCCCTGCTTATGCCTCTTGTGACCCTCCTGTTGTTTTCAATGCCTGTCATCTTTTGAAAACATTATTATCTCATAATGGAAGCTTATCCCAACCCCTCCTACTAAAACTTCTGTCTTTTTACTGTTAGAATTCTGAAAATGATTGGCCTGGGAGATAGAGTTGTTCGAAATATGCTTAAATTGCTGAATATTATCAAAGAGTACTTACCAATATGCTTTGTGTCTAGTTTGTCGTTTCAGGAGCCTTCACAATAAAAGCAGCAAAATATCGAACTAAATATATGGTAAGTTGAAATTTTGAGGATGTCTCTAGTATGTACTTTTACAAAACATAACAAGAGGTTTGAATGAAAAGATAGTGTTGGGGCCAGAGAGATGGTTCAGCAGCTAAGAACACCTGGGGCTCCTACAAAAGACCTAAGTTCAGTTCCCAGCACCCATATTGGCTCACAGCTTCCAGTAACTCCAACTCCAAAAGATGTCCCCCTCTGAAGGCCTCTGAAGGCAACTGAACTCACATGTATTTAAACACACACACACACACACACACACATCTTTACAATAAAGAAAAAATAGCCTCTAAATAATAAAGAAATATACCATCACTAAAAAAATAAATGAGGGAAATAAAAACCTGAGCTCAAATTATTTAATGTAGACTGGATACACTAGTTAACAATCACAATGACCTTCTGCAAAAACATCTAAATTTAAATGATTTTGTTTGAATTTCTACCCTTAAACATTGCCTGAACGTTGTCATTAAATTTGTTTATAGGATCTAAAACCTTTCTTCTATGTGAACATTACTGTGCTTTAATAGTTCACTTTCTGGTCTATCCACTTTGGGAATACGATTGTACTTTGTATCAAAGTAGGGAATTTTCCAAGGGGGAAAAAATCTGTCCATGGTATAAGTGGAAAATGTTTAGAAATAAAAATATTAGAATTTTAGACCTGAAAGACACCTTAGATGTCAATTGATCTTATCTTAAATTTTTACACATTAAGAACTCTGGGAATGGATAGATGGCTCAGGAATTAGGAGCAATGGCTGCTCCTACAGAGGACTCAGTTCCACATCCCCAGCACCAACATGGTGGCTCATAGCCATCTGTAATTCAGCTTCAAGCAGATCGAACACCCTCTTCTGTTCTCTATGAGTACTCCATGGATGTGATACACTGAAAAGCATCCAGGCAAAACATCCATAAGTATAAATAAATAAAATATGAAATAAAAAAAAGTTCTGATGTCTATCATGTTGACAGATGGTCCCAGATAATAAAAAACCTAGGATTCCAACATACTAACTTCTATTTGTCTTTATGTCTACAAGTAGTCTTACAGCTGACTCACACGATTATAAAATACAAAGGTTTTGAGAACTGATAGAATTAAAAAATTGGCAGCATTTGATAATAAATTCATGTTACATATAAGATTTCATGTAAACCAGAAACAATGGCAAGCATAAGCATATTTTGAAAGTTTCACAAACTACAAACAAGTTTAAACTAGATTTTAAAAGTAAAACAAAAACAGATAAACAAAAAATAAAGCATATCCAAAGTACTTCTTCTGAACGTTGTCTGTTTACTCCGTGTCTCCTTTTCAGCTTCTCTGTACTATGTCCCTGAACATACTCTGCATAATTATCACTATCATTGCAGCCAGCCTAACAATAGTGGAATTGGCTCATTTCCGTTCTGTATCATACAGGAATTATGGACAAGCAGTAAGTAACTGATTCTACAGAATCATCTTTCTTTTTACATTTGCAATGATACTTTGAAAGTTTCATACAATATAGTTTGATCATATTTACCACCCACTTTCCCCCAACTCCATTCATATCCACCCCATCTCCCTATTCCAATTTCATTTTGTGTTCTGTTTATTTCAATAATCCATGGAGACTATTTTGTACTGCCCTTATGCTTACAGGTGTGAGGCCATCCCCCTGGAGTTTGATCAATCTCCCTAGGGCTACACACTTAAAGAAAACTGATT
Source organism: Arvicanthis niloticus (assembly GCF_011762505.2). Taxonomy (NCBI): domain Eukaryota; kingdom Metazoa; phylum Chordata; class Mammalia; order Rodentia; family Muridae; genus Arvicanthis; species Arvicanthis niloticus. The sequence continues at coordinate 119,459,645 of NC_047658.1, read as the reverse complement.
CTCCTTGCCCTGAAGCTATCAACTGTCAATAGACCCTCAGTTAGGGATAGAGACTCCCAAGCTACCTCTCCCCAGCCTCTTCCATGCTAGAATATTGATCTGTTTGATCTTGTGTGCATCTTGTTCAGGAAAACACAAGTGCTGTGAGTTCCTGAGTCCAGCAGCCCCAGCATGTCCAGAAGACCCAAAGATGATGGTCCTCTGTGACCTCTGCCTCTTAACCAGCTGTTTGTCTCCTCTTCCAAGGTCGTCCCTGAACCACACACCCGTGTGTGTGTGTGTGTGTGTGTGTGTGTGTGTGTGTGTGTGTGTGTGTGTGTGTGTGTCTCAAATGTATGTGAAGGCCAGAGAATAACTTCAGGTGTCATTTCTCAGGCATTGACCATCTTTGATTTTTGAGATAAGGCCATTAGTCTCAAACTCCCCCAAATAGGCAAGGCTATCTGGCTAGTGAGCTGTCTCTGCCTCCTCAACACAGAGTGTGCATTCTCAATACCCCCTCCTACACATTCTCATTCTCTCTCTCTCTCTCTATCTCTCTCTCTCTATCTCTCTCTTGCTCTCTCTCTCTCTCTCTCTCTCTCTCTCTCTCTCTCTCTCTCCTTTCTTTTCTGTCTTGCTTGCAAAGCAAGCACTTTACTGACTGAGCCTCTCAGTCTCTCCACTGGTGGCATCTTAATGCAAAAAGAGTCCATTCCTGGGCCACTAAACCATTCACCAAACCAGGAAGAGAGCTCTGCTGTTGCCACATGTGTATAAACTATGAATGCCTAGTCATTTCTGATAGCCTGCATTTGCATGTTATATGGATTTTGTTTTATCACCTCACTGCTAAATGTACATCAGTCTTATTTTTTGTACTCCAGACATAACTATATAGAAATGTAATGTATCATACTACGGTAAATGTGAATAGCCTTGTTGATAACACAGGAGAATTACTTGAGTTTTTTTGGCTTAAAATTCAGAATCATCAGAAAATGGAAAAAAATCCCCCATACTTATAGATCAGTAGGATTAACACAGTAAAAGTGGCCATCCTACACAAAGCAATCTATAGATTCAGTTTCATCCCCATCAAAAGTCCAACCCAATTCTTTGCAGACGTTGATAATATAATTCTCAACTTCATATAGGAAGATAATGTACCCAAGATAGCTAAAACAATCCTGAAAAATAGACAAATAGCAGAGGTATCACTATCCCTGACCTCAAGCTCTACTGCAGAGCTACAGTAATAAAAACCACAAAGTACTCGAATAAATAAACATGTTGATCAAGGGAATCGAACTAAAGAAGACCCAGACATAAATTTACACACCTATGGGCACCTGATTTTTGATAAAGAAACCAGCAACACACATTGGGGGAAAAAAGAAAACACTTTTAACAAATGGTGTTGGTCAAACAGGTGTCTGCACATAGAAGAATGCAGATATACCCATATTTATGACCCCAAACAAAACTCAAGTCCAAGTAAGTTAAAGACCTCAACATAAAACCATATACACAAAATCTGAGAGAAAAGAAATTGGAGAATAGCTTTGAATGCATTAGCATAAGAGACAACTGTCTGAACAGAACAGATCAGACAGAACTGTCTGATCATTCAATCACTAAGCTAAACAGTATGACCTTAGTGTTTTATCACTAAGATAAAAGGGGAACACTTATGAAACTGCAAAGCTTTTATATGGCAAAAGACAACATTAATGGGCAGCTTGCTGAATGGGAAAAGATTTTTACCAACTCCACATCTGATAGGTGCCTAGTATCCAAAATAAAGAACTAAAGAAATTAAACATCAACAAACCAAATAATTCAATTAAAAACTATAGTGCAGATCTAAACAGAGAATTCTCAGCAGAGGAAACTCAAATGGCTGAGAAACACTTAAAGAACTATTCAATATTCTTAGCCATCAAGAAAATAAAAGTCAAAAAAACTGTGAGATTTCCTCATACACTGTGAAAAACAGATAAGATCAATAACGTAAGTGACAGCTCATGCTGACAAGAATGTGGAACAAGGGGAACATTTCTTCATTACTGGTGGAAGTGCAAACTTGTATAGTACTACGGAAATCAATATGGCAATTCCTCAGAAAATTGGGAATTGATCCACCTCAAGACCTAGCCATACCACTCTTGGGCATAAACCTAAAGATTCCACCCTATCACAAGGACACTTGCTCAAATATTGTGGCTTTATTCATAACAACCAGAAAATGGGAAACAACTTAGATGCTCCCCAACTTAAGGATAAATAAAGAAAATGTAGTACATGTACAAAGTGGAGTATTACTCAGCTGTTAAAAAATCATGAAATTTGCAAGCAAATGGATGCAACTAGAAAAAAAACATCGTGAATGAGGTAACCCAGACCCAGAAAAACAAATACGGTATGTGTTCACTTATAAGCGGATATTAGGAGTTAAGTAAATGATAATCAAGCTATAATCGAGAGATGTTAGATAAAGAGGACAGATCTAGTGAGGGGTTGGAGGGTGCATGGCTCTCCCTGGGAAGGGGAAATAAAATAGGTTTTGTGGATGGGCAGGTGATGAGTTAGAACAGGAATTAAAGGGATCAGATGGAGGAAAGGGTAGAGGGAGAGAGTGTGGGAAGAAACAATTAAAATTGAGAGCATTCAGGAGGCCATGTGGAAACCTAGTGCAGTAGAAATTTTCTAGAATCTATGAGGGTGACCCTAGTGAGGACTCCTGGTAATAGAAGACATGGAGTCTGAATTGGCCATCTTTTCATAGCCAGGCTAAGCTTCTAGTGTTGGGGCTGGGTTGTATTTGGTTGAGTTGTTGGCAGAGGTGGTTCCATAGATTCCCAAACTACTCAGGCTGATGCTAGAACGAGGGTGAGGGTCACTACATAAACTGACAGTGGGGAGCCATGGCCAAGGACAGCATCCACAAAGCTCATTGAATATAGAGGCAGAGCTGGTACCTGCAGGGAGCCTTTATCCCTACATTGTAGTCTGTTTGGTGCAGGAAGCTAGGTACTCTGCAGGTTATGAAAAGAGAAATAGACACCAACCCAGGCACAAAACCCTTGACCTAAAATGTATCCTGCCTGCAAGATGTGCTGGGGCAATGGCACCACAAACCTTGTGAGGTAGCCAACCTATGTTTGATTTAACTTGAGACCTGTGCCATGATAGAAAGCCCATGCTCAGCACTGCCCCATGGCCAGGAAGAGAAGATTTGATAGCCTAAAGACCTAGGATAGAACCAAACACTACTGGCCAAAACCAAAACAAAACAAAAAAGTCAATGAAATGATTCCTTATTCCATTTTACTCATAGATCAGTGTCTTATCCAGTTGTCATTCGTAAGGTTTCTTCCAGCAGCAGATGGGAGCAGGTGCAGAGACCCTCAGCCAGACAATATTCTAATAGAGACTTAATTGGAGGTTTTCATTTGAGTCCCTCCCCCTGGAGCTCAGGGGGACCCCACAGAAGAAGAGAAAAAATGATTGTAGGAGTCAGGGGATGGAGACACCTGGAGAACACAGTTCACTGTATCAACTAATCCCGCTCATATGGGCACAAAGACTGAAGAGCAATCATGGGGCCTGCAAGGGTCTACAACAGGTCCTCTATGTATTTCTTATGGCTGTTAGCTTGGTGCTTTATGGGATTCCTAACAGTGGGAGCAGGTTTATCTTTGACTCTTTTGCCTGCTCTTGGGACTCTTTTCCTTCTATTCAGTTGCCTTGACCAGCCTTGATATGAGGGGTTTTGCCTTGTCTTACTTTATTTTGTTTTGTCATGTGTGTTTATTGTCTCTTGGAGCATGTTCTATTTTAAATGGATATGGAGGGTAGTGGATCTGGGAAAGAGGGGAATTAGAGGGGAGCTGGGAGGAGTGGACTGAGGGGAAACTGTGGTCAGGATATATTATATGAAGAAGAATTTATTTTCAATAAAAACAAAATATAAACTATTATCACTTAGAAATAAATAATTAATATATACTAAGAAAACCATTATTTTTAAAGTAAAAAGAAAAGGAGGCAACACCAAATCTGCTTGCACCTGGTCATCATTACATCTGTCACAGAATTACCAGAGCAACCTCTATCCTCCAGGCTCCTAGTTTCTTTCTCATAACTGACCCCAATTTGCTTTCTTCATATTAAGTTAGAAAAGTTGAAGTCTAGGCAAAATTAATTTTTCATAATTTGCTCAGAATCTCTAAAACCTACCTTCTCTCTAGGCATCCAGGCAGCTAATTATTCTGCCTCCCAGCAACTTCCAAGGCAATTCTGGTCCTATGCTTGAAACAGAAACTGATTCCATTTGATGAGGAAGGAAAAGAGTTCCCACAGCTTTCCTGAGATAACAGGAAAACATCTATCTATGCAAAAGAACCATGCGATTCAGTCTCTGCAAATTCCCCCAGATCCTGACGTAACGTGTACTGGAGCACGAGGTCATTATATGTGCCTATTTAATTCCCAAGTTTCTCAGTGAGGAATCAACTCAAATGCATTGCAGATATGCAAATTCAATTATTTTTGAACTGCAAAATAATAATAATGCCTTGGAGATATATTAGCATACTCACATGGAGGAGATGTCTCCTCCCCTGGGTGCCTTGCCACCTGTTGAACTAATGTGCCCTTATCCCTGGATATCCATCATGGTCCACCTATGATATCGGCAGAGTGACTTAACCTGTTCAGAGTAAATTGTGGCGTTACAAGATAGAGTTGGATCTCCGGAAAATACCACAGAGAGAAGAACAAATGCTTACCCAGCCAATCACTAGATATCCTACAACAGTACACCTTGGCAAACAAGGACCATTAAAATCTGATTAAGTTTCATTTCTGGGCCATGGGGGATCTGTACAATGACACAAAAACAGCTCTTAACTGTACAATGCTCACTGTGAGAGCTCTCAAGATTTCAATTCTTTTCTATTGTTCTTTTTAAATATTTTTGAAGCACAGAATAGTCCCATTGTTATATTTCTAAAAGAACAGAAATACATTAATTCTTCATTTAATTTTAAACTATTTACAGAGAAAAACAAATTGTGTTGCACTTCATCATTCCTTCACTTACTCAGAATCTTCCAATCCAATTATATACTTATAATATTTATAAGTATAGATGGCAGCAAAATGGGTGACAGATAATATAAGGATACACATACCATGCATACACAGGAGATAGATAGATAGATAGATAGATAGATAGATAGATAGATAGATGGATAGATAGATAGATAGAAATATAGATAGATAGATAGATAGATAGATAGATAGATAGATAGATAGATAGATAGAACTATGATTGCTAGATGATAGAACATAGATACATAAAGCATATATATATTAATAAATAGATGATAGATCCATATATAGATACATAGGGAGATGATAAAAAATGGATATATAAAAATATGATAAATAGATAGAAGATATATAGATAATACATAGATAATAATGTTTACATACACTGTAGTGCTTTACCCCACTGAACCATCTCCCTAGCATGAGATAAGCTACCTTTGAGCTACCTTTATATTGACCTCTGTCTTTTTTTTTTAATCTATCCTTTACTCATGAAGAAGACAATGCACATGTCAAGCTGTGTACCCATTGAAACATGGTTTCTATATGCCTTTGACATCTCTCATGTGCACTCCTTAGCAATGATGGTACCGAAAGGCCTATATGGAAACCTGGTAGAAACCCCATGGTGGAAATGGAGGCAGGAGTTAGCAGGTTTCCAGCTACTTGGAAAGAAATAGAAAAAAAATGAGTGATGAAAGTAGAAAATACAAAACAGCAGTCCAGGACTAGACTGGAGAAACTAGTGTAACTGCCAGATTAAGAAAACACCAAAGGATAAAAGAAGATACCTGGAATACTCTTTTCCAATACCAATCTAAATGATGTTTTTACATCCAGTCCTGATACACTAAATGGTATTCTATTTCTTTACAACTCAGGAAAGCATTGCTATGATATAATTTAGTGCTATTTGGATATGGAGAGGATAAATTGATTAGGTCATAGACACTATAGTTTATTATTCCCATTAAATGCTAATGAAGTGCCCCTAATTAATTTTTCTAGAAATACTTGTTTATTTGTTGGAAACCTTCTATATGATTGCCTCTAGAATGCAAAGAGCCACCCGAAGCTATCCCATCCCTAGAAGCAAACAAACATGGAAGAAGGCCTAGAAGAATCTCAGCCTCCTATCCAAGAGGCATCTAAGACCAGGTTCCCTCCTTGCTAGACTCAGGGAGGAGCCTAGCTGATGTAATGTAGATCTGAAATTGGTAGACCTTTCCATCTCACACAAATGCAAACATGACAGAAATGCAGAGAAAAGGTTATCCACTCAAAGAATGAAGAACATTTTTAACAGAGTACCTACTACCATCATCAACTAGTGAGAAATGATGATCTCAGATTGAGATTATTTGATGAGACAAATACAGTTTTGGTTTTGCTGCCTCCTCAAACAGCCTAGTAAGTAAAACTGGATGCTCTGAAATTGAGCTGTCATCATGGGAGCATTGCCTGAGCAGGTCATGGCTCTCTTGCAAGCCTTGCTTTTCTCTTCCAAGCCTTGGTTTCCTTATCAAAGCAGCAATGAAGAAATTAATGCCATTGCCAAAGAGCTCAACAATGTCAAAGCCCCCGATATAGTACATTCAGTGCATATTCATCATAAATATTATACTGGTCTGTGCTCAGCTCACCATGGAAGGAATGAAATATTAGATGACTTAAAAGGTGTCCCAAAGAAGGTCACATAACACAGATCCTGAACAGCATGCTGGAGTTGATGAGGGGTGAGCTTTGTAGGAAATGGTACCTAATAGAGTAGGCAAGCAGAAGAAACAGCACAATTGAGGACTGCAGTAGGTGGAGCCAGACCTCAGAAAGGCTCAGTATACAAGAAACTCAGGCTTTGTAAGGCATGCAGTGATAAAAGAGGATGAGAAGAGAAATGGAGGACCTGACAGAACTGATGCAGCCAACTGCTGGACATCTTGGAAAGATCCCTAACTAGAACAAACAACACTCGTCTCCCAGTTGATGGATCTGAGCTGACATCAAACCAGTCAATTCTCAACAGAAAAGAAAAAACTCAGACTCACAAATATTAGTGCCAGAAAAGAAAAGATCCCATACTTAAGACTTCATGTTGGTGCCTGCTTGTCACCAAATCACTCGGGTGAGTGAGACAAAAGATCAAGAGTTCTGGGTCATCCTGGGATACACAGTAAGTTCCAGGCCAGCTTGAGCTACATGAAACCCTGTCTCCAGAAAGAAAAAAAAATTATCAGTGCCAGAGAGATGGTTCAGTGGTTAAGAGTCCTGCTCTTGTGCATGCCTTGAGTTGGTTCCCAGCATCTATGTTGGGTGACTTACAACCAGGATACTATGAGCTCCCCTTCAGCTCTAAGAAATCTGAGACCCTCTTTTGGCCTCAGCAGGCACCTGAACATATGTGTATATACGCATACATACATATAAATAAAAATAAATCTTTTACCTAAAACACCATTTCCCTCCTCTTTTCTCTCTCCAACTCCTGATACCACCCCACACACACACACATACACTTTCTCTTAAATGGACTCGTTCATTTTCTTTATTACCATTACATCTAGAGAGATGCATAAATATATAATATAGCCTGCAGAGTCCATTTTTGTTATTTGTGTGTATATGATTTCATGGCTAGCCACTTTGTATTGGATAGCCAGTTAAGAGGCTCATATCTGAGAGCCTTTCTCAACAGTCATTAGCAGTCTGTAGTTCTTTATCTAAGGCCTGTGAGATTCCATCCTTCTTTACTAACACGTCTGCCGTCATTGGCATTGTTCAGGTCTTGTTTAGGCAGCCACTTCTGGCAAACAGTCTCATGCCACACTTCCTGGTCTTCTGACTACAATATTTCTACCTCCTTGTCTTCAGCCTTGGGTGCAGAAGTTGTGTTATAGATATAGCCAGTGGTGCTGGACTCCCCGTGATCCACTGGTCACTGCATTAGATACAGTTGTGATTTTCTATGAAGATTTTCAGTTGCTTTTTTGATGTGTTAGCTACACTCAATAGTGGACATAAGGATGAGCTTTAGAACATAGCTAGGAATTACACTAGTCTAGTAAAGCACTGGCAATAGGTTCTCTCGTAAGATCCATGGTCTCACTAGCCCTGGGCAAGGTTGGCTAGGTTCCAGGTACCAGGCATGGTTTCCCTCCTGTTGAGTAGGCCTTAAGACCAATTAGACAGCTGTTTGTTACAGCCAACATGTAAGTGCCACCACTGCACCTTTCAAGGATGTCTTGCCTTGTTGGTCAACATTGTCGTTAATAGTTATCACAGCTGGACAGGAAAATTTATACCTTCCCTCACATGACATCTAACAGGACTTTTGGTACTATGAAAGCTAAAGTACAGAAAGAGGTTTTTGGGTTAGCCTAGCTTAAATAACCTGAGTCCTGTGTACTAAATGTGTGGTATCTTCAGCAAGGGAGGCTTATCTTCAACCTCCAAGAGGCAACCAGGGGCTGGAGGCTGGTGAGCTAGTCAATGGCAAAGAGCTTGCTGTTCAAGTGTGCACACAAGAGTTCAGATCCAGAGGACTCACATAAATGCCAAGTAGACCCTGCCCACCTGTAATTTCAGCCTGGGAAGACAGAGATGGAGGAATCTCAAGAGCAAACTGGCTAGCAAGGCCAGCCAACATCAGAGTTCTGGGTTTGATTGAGAGGCCCTACCTCATTTAATAAGGTGGAAAACTAATCAAGGATGATTCCTAACATCAGTCTTAGGGGGGCTTCTTCAAGCACACACGTCCATGTACATATACAACCACACACTTGCACAGTTACACACATACACACATGCATAAAAAACACATACAAGAAAATGAAACAAAAACTAGTAATAACTGTTTAAACTGGGCCAACTAGATGGCTCAGCAGGTAAAAGCACTTGCCTTTTCTCACAAACCTGATGACCTAAGTTCAGTCCCGGAACTCACGGTGGAAGGAGGGAAAACAACTCCTGGTAGTTGTCTTTAGACCTCCCGACGAGCACCTTAGCAGGAATGTATCCACACCACCACCACCATCATTATTATAATAATAACCAGATCAGCTAAAAGGTTTAGATGGTGAATACATACATGAGCCTGCAAAGTTGCAAGGGGTATGACAGAAAAGCTAAGCAATGGCAATGAGGTGCAGAAGCCCCAGATGATGCATTGGGAAGAATAAAAAATATGACAAATAAAACTGAAAGCAAACAACTGAAAATGCTCAGGGAAATCAAACAGGAAAAGAAGGTCACCTGGCCCTGTGTTCCTTCCTCTCTTTGAATCTTATTCTAGGGTCCTTTTGGGCAGGTACACTCTAAACATAATGATCCATCATCTCTCCCTGCTTGCTGGTTTCAGAAGCTGGGAAGGGAAGTGTCCCGTGTTCTGTTGTGCTCCTACCCCCTGGAATTCGGGATTGCCCTCACATACTCCATCTCTGGTTGTTCAGATCTGGTAAGTGTTTCCTCTAGCAATTCTTAATACTCAAACTTAAGGACATGCGTGGCAATCTACAACTGTCTGGAACGAATAACAATGGGATGTGTAATGTTCCCTTTGCCTTTTGTTTTCTTTTGCCATAAATTGGGTTTAAAACAAGATGACAAGAGTAATATGTGAAACTATAAATTTAAAACTCAAAAACACATATATAAAAGGTGAATCTTTCCTTAATATTGTTCTCGTTGCCTCCACACATTCAAATGAAACATATATATACATATACACAATAAACACACATACACAGAAAGCCACGAAACACACATTCATTCACACTCAGTAAGCAGAGAGGTAGATGCTAGTGCTTGGCTTGCTGGCTTCCTTTTACACAGTCCAGAGTCAGCCCACAGTATGATGCCATCCACATTGGGGGTGATCTTCCCTCAGCTAACCCTCTCTGAAAACATTAATTCATACACACACACACACAAATATATCCAGTAGTGTATCTCCTGGATGGTTCTAGATCCCCTTGTTGCAAATTAGGATTAACCATTGTACCTAATTCTTCCAGCCCTTAAATTCAGTTGTAAAGTAACTGGAGAGGAAGACTTGGAGGATCAGCAGCCTTGCTGCTTGAGGCAGAGGATTTTGCTTGAGGCATAACATAGAAAGTTTCTTTGTGGGGTGGGATGGGGTGGGTTGGGGATAGGGAGTGTTACTGAAAGGGCAGAGAGTTCAGTGGCAAACAGGCAGGTAAGACCAAGTCACTCAGTCCAGCTGAGATCACAGGAGATAATATTACTGTTGGGACAAAAAAAAAAAAAAAATGTCAGAAACTCAATGGAGACATTCAGAGAAGACAGTCACATCCCACCTCGCCTCATAAGAAGCCTAAAAAAAAAAAAAAAAAAAAAAAAAAAAAAAAAAAAAGCGGAGTATATATAAACAGCCCAAACTTTACAAACATTTCTCAGAGCCTTAATTAACTGAAGATATGTTTTATTCTTCTAGTTCTGCCATAGTAAAGCACCATAGATTATGTAGCTTAAACAAGAAAATTCTCACAAGTCTTGTTTAGAAGTTTAAGACCAAAGTGCTGCAGGATTAGTTTCCTCTAAAGCCCGTCTCCTTGGCTTTCAGTGTCTTTACAAGGTCTTTTCCTTGGACAAGTCTGTGTCCTCGTATCTTCTGAATACACTGTCACATTGGACTACAGCCCAATAAAATGACATTTTTATAATCCTGTTGACCCTTTAAAGACCTTATCCCCAAATATTTTAACATTCCAAGATGCCACTGGTTAGGATTTTGATGTATGTATTTTGCAGACTGTTAGTTTGGGCCACAACAAGATGCATTTAGTTATTACCTCTGTTTAATGACTGAGCAATTATGCTTAGCCCTGGGGGGTAGACTAGGAAATCAGCCTTAAGAAAAAGAGCTAGGAATCAGAAAACAATGGAAATGTGTAGGTATATCAGAGGCAAGCTCCAAGGGAAACAGGCTCTGTATAATTAGTATAAACAAGTTTCCAGAGAGAAAGCAGTATCCGCCACTCCCAGGGAAAGATAGGGGTCTATTTAAATCATGGGGGTCACCTGAGACCATTGAAAAACACAGGTATTTACATTGCAATTTATAACAGTAACAAAATTGAAACCCACTGATTTAAATTATTTAACATTTATCTAAAATACCTAACAATTATCTAAGATGTCCAGTTTTAAACAATAGCTATAATACAAGGAACAAAAGTAATGACATGTGTGGTAGTTTCTATGAAAATAGTCCCCATAGAGTCAGAGCAAGTGGCAGTATTTGTGTGACCATGTTGCAGTAGGTGTAGCCTTGCTGGGAGAAGTGTGTCACTGGGGTGGAAGGGGTGAGTTTGAAGGTTTCAGATGCTCTAGGGAGGCCAGTGGTGCTCTCTCTCTCTCTCTCTCTCTCTCTCTCTCTCTCTCTCTCTCTCTCTCTCTCTCTCCCTTCCTGTTACCTGCTGATCCAGTTATAGAACCCTTGGCTCCTTCTCCAGCACCATGTCAGCCTGCATGCCACCATGTTTCCCATCATGATGGTAATGGACTAAACCTCTGAACTGTATAAGCTAGCCCCAATTAAATGTTTTCCTTTATAAGAGTTACCATGATCTCTTCACTGCACTAGAGACCCTAAGTCAACATGTGACTTAAAAAGAATTCTCAGGAACTGTAATCTTGTAAGGAGAGAACAAAGGTGATGTTTCAAAAAGAAAGTGCTGCCCCATGGGTACCAACCCACCCTGGCACATCAAGTTGCAGCAGGACTAATGTGAATAAGTAAAATAAAATAAAATACATTGGTTTAAAGGGGGAAAACTTACCTGGGGTCAGTCCCAGTAGTTGACAGGTCCCTGAGAGGAGGTAAGGACTCAGTCATTGAAGGAGGAATGAGTCAGGCATGATAGTCAGAAAAATCTTGCACCCTGAATGACTAGCAATCAAACTATACAGATTTCATAAAACAAAAACAGACTCATGATTTCCAAGAAATATAGATCATATATCATTTTGTCTCTGGACATGTGTTTGATTTTCATTACATGTCTGAGGTTGTAAGTTTAACTATAGTTAGCAAGTACAGATAAGAACGGATTTTTATTTTTATTATCTGCCCCATAACCCTGTTTCAAAGAATCTATAGAATATCTTAGGTAAGAAAGCATAGTTAATATATGACAACCTGTTTCTAGGCTGGCAGTATTTGTGATTTCAAAGTGCTAGGCAAATAGAACATCCTAGCCAGTCATTTTATGACTGGCAAATCCTGAGACCTAATTTCTTTTTCATATATCCTTTCATTATTTATACATGCTGTTATGCAGGGAAAAGGTCATTTAAACCAATCTAGCTGTATTACTGAGTTCTGTTTCCTATAGGGGCATACCCTGTATGACCTGCCCATCTTATAAACTGCATTTTCAGAAAGCTCTGAGTGTACTGAAGAAGAAGGCCTCTGATCTGAGGCCAAATCTCCTGGCCAGTCGGAACTTGCCACTTACTTCTAGGTTTCTACTGATATGATTATTCTGTTTCTGAGTTTGCTTAGGGTAGCTATACCAAAAAGATCCTGGAGTCATGGCCTCATAAAGAGATTTCTAGTGTCTTTGTGCTTATCACAATTTCCAGTGCACAAAGAAGATTTGCAAATAGGGAAAAATAAGGTTATTTCCCTGAAGGGGTAGTATGGTTAGGACTGTCCTACAGAGACTCAGACATAATTTTCTCGGGAAAAGACATAAAATGAACCATAATGCAGAAAGTCCCCCAAGAGTGCAGCAAGAATAGACCAAAACCAAAGTGAGAGGCGATGGCAGCATTTGGCTCAGTTTTGCAGGAACTCAGTCAAACAGCTCTGCTGGCTTCCTGACTCTCACTGTTTCCAATGGATATGGCTGTGCCAAGAAAGTCTTTAGAAAGATGAAGGACACATGTCTAACGGGCAACAACAATGACTCATTAAATAAGATGATTGGACAAAAACAGAACTTAGATAACAGAAACTTGGGTCCTAGGGTTTAAGTGTGAGCTGACTGTATCAGAAATATAAACACACTGCCCAAAATGCACTGTTCAAAATGTATCTGTCCAAGATGTCAAAATTTATTCAATAGCAATAAATTTACAAAGAATGGTAATTTCATTAACAGCAATTTGCCAAATAGTCTCAAATAGTTTTAGATAGTTTCAAATAATTGTCAAATAGTTGTCAAATAGTTTCCTTGACATCCCACCAAGGCAAACAAACACAAGTTCATTTGATCCAATCTTAACTACTAATTTTAATTCTCAGATCATGCATTACATGTCTTACTATGAATATTTATATTATACACACACACACATGTATGCTCAACACATTACTAAATTACCACAACAGAGTTGAAGACATTTCAAAGAAGCCTAACAGAAGCAGAAGTGACACATTGATAAGGACACATAGGCTCTCTGTAGGGTCAGATAACTGATCCTGTTGGTCTACAGAAGACACTACTGCTACAGTCAGGAATATGGGTCAGAGTTGGGTAGAGCTTCAGAGTTGAGTCAAACTTCAGATGCAACTAATTGGACTAGGATCCTGTAAGAGAGAACAGGACCAAGTCTCAAGATAGATGAATGGGCAGACAAGTGGACAGCAGATCCAGATAGATGAATGGTGGAAAAATGAATGACAGCTGAAAAGACCATGTCAAGAATGGAGACCAAATCAACACAAATAACCAAAAATTATCTTCCTGTTCTTACCTTGGCACACATTCAGGCAAACAGAGCACAGGTTGGTATAAGTCTTCACCATCACAATGTTAGGTGATGTCAACACAAGATACCAGTAAGGGCTCCATTCCCTTTTCTCCTCTGGTGTGTTTTATAAGTTCTTGAGTGGTTTTACTTATTTTATTTTAATAAGCTCCTATGCTCCTATAGTCCCAATGTACTTTGATAAATTTGTATGGCGGCACCTTAACAACTTTTAAATAAGTTATATAACAATCTGTGTCTTGAAGGTGGTATCAGACAGGTGGTGATGTTTATGTTCCCACTATGGTTCAGACTCTCCAAAAATGCATATTTTTAAATTTATTCATATGAGGTTTCAAACCAACAAAAACTAAAAGAGTTGTTTAAATATTTCTGGATGCAAGCTTACCTAGAAAAACTAGAAAGAAAAAAAAATAATTGATTACCTGAAAGTCAGAATAACTCTGGAAAGGGAAAGAACAGACAATCATTGGGAAATATATGAAGCTAGGATTAATCTTGGAGTGGTTGCATATATATTGAGCTCAAAAAGTATAAGAATTTAAAAAAAAAAAAAAAAAAAAAAAAAAAAAAAAACAGGAAGGAGATTGATTTGGTGGTTAAGAGCACTGGCTGCTTTTCCAGAGGACCTAGGCTCAGGTTTAGTTCCCAGCACCCACAGGGCAGCTCACAACAATCTGTAACTCTTATTCCAGGGACCTACTTCTGGCCTCCTCAGGTATCAAACATGCAAGTGGTACTCACACATGCAGACAAAACAGCCACACACATATAAATATCAGAAACTATATCACAAGTCATGCAGTAGAGATTTAAACACATGGATCCGTGGATCGTATTCCCTAACTACCAATGTAGCCTATATTCTTTTTAATTCTCCATTACTCACATGATTTGAAACACTGGATGTCATCTGTAAGTGACTGCTTTTTCTTTTCCAGGAAGAAGCACCAGAGGAAAGTTTAGAAAGTGTTACTGAAATAGTGGAAGGCAACAACTGAAAGCTGAAGACATGAGCAACTTTCGTGGCTGCTAACACCTGATATAGGTGTCCATGACAGTCCCATATAACAAGGCTACCACACACCCCATACATTTTGTGCAAAAGAAAATTCACAAGAAGGTGAAAGTTACCCTTTGGTATTTAAGGAGTGTCTACGCACGTATATTCTAGGTTCCAGAGGAGAAAGCTTTTCCTGTGTAAGTATGAGTCCATCTCAAGAAAGCACTTGCTAGCTAACCACTCTGAAGAGCTGTCAACTCTCCCAAGCAGGTCATCTGCAGTTGACCAGAAAAACCACTTGTAATTCCTAGAATGCAAGCTATAAGAGATTTGGAGCACAATGTATAACTCAGAGAAAAATTTTAGTTTCTTTCCCTGTGAGTGAAAAACACATTCCACATTCTGCATTCTTCTGCTTGGGCTAGCTTCTACTTCTACAAAACAAGGCTCAAAAGGTCACCAATTTAGTGCTTTTATTGTCCCAAGGCTTTTCCTGTCCTCATTAAAGTTCCTTTCTGCCCTACATGTCTCTGATGCCTTTTTCTCCCTCTTGTTCCCCTGCTTTCTACTTCTCATTGAGTTGATGTTCACTCCTGTCTGAAGGCAAACTGCTTTCCCCCATTGAGGAGTGCTTCCCAGGAAGCTGTTCTGCGTACAGCTTACCTGCTCTTCTAATGTGGAACGTGATGTCAGAGAAGTTTCCTCAGCAGTGCCAGCAATGCTAAGGAACACTGATCCGTGGATTTGCATCCACCATGGATTGTTTGTTTTCTTCTCGGTCTCTCAAGACATTACAATGGCTGTTCTCCATGACTATTGGTCAAGATTTCTGGAGTCTACAAATTTCAGAGCTTAGCTCATTTCTGAATGTCTACTGTATGCAGTGACATTATTAAACTCTGAACTATCAAAGATTAATGAGGCACCTCATGACAGTTGTTATTTTAGGAGCAGTTAAGAAATCACAACTATGAGTGACTCATGTATTAAGAGGCATATAAAAAATGGGAGTATCCCAGAAGAGAAAATGCTCTTTCTGGTGTAAATATGATATTTTGTGAAAGCTCCAAACAGGAGATTAGAAGTTTGGGAACTTGAAAGAGGGGAGGACATTTCAAATGGAAGAATTAGGGTGGCTATTTCTCTACAGAGAAAGAGGAAGAGAGGAGAGGAAAGGAAAGGGGAAGGAGGAAGGAGATGGAAAAGAAGAGAAGAAAGGTGAAGAGGCGGAAGAAAAGGAGGAGAGAAGAGAGAAGAGTACGGAGAGGAGAAGAAGAAGAGGATGACAAAAGAGGGCGAGGGTTGAGAAAATCTTACATGACTACAGTACATTTCAGTTGTATGGCCTCTTGCCAGTTTCTGACTCCAGGGTTCTCTCCCTACATCTTTTTCTCAAATTCATATCTTTTATTTTCTAAAAATGTATAACCTACTGAGTTCAGTTAGCATTCCTCAGATATACCTGAGTGTGGGGCTGACCACTAGAACCTGAGCGAGTTCCAGTGGCCCCCATCCCTTAATAAAACCATTGTTCAGACCACAAACAGATGTTGTATATCTGAATCTCACCAAGTAGGAGTGGAGCCTTGTGTGCCCTTCAGCCATACATGCTAAACTGTGGGCAGGTTTGGCCTTGTGAGCATCTTACACAGATCAGGATAGATGATGAGACCTCACAAACACAGCACAAGGAATCTCGTGTCTAAAAGCCACTGTTTTCCAACAATCCTCCTGGTCTCTCATAGTATTTCTGCCCTCCTATCCCATAGTGTTCCTTTGGGGGATTGGGAGTGTGTTACATATCCCTTTGGGGGATGGGTAGTTCAGTCACTCATTCTCTATTCTGATTCTCTGTGATAACATCCATCCACTTAAAGCTTTTCTGATGAGGAATGAGACAATTTTAACTCATCATGATTTTATATAAATAGAGAAAAACATTTAAAAGAAACCATTAAAGAAAACTACAGCTAATCAAAAATGCGGAGTTGTGGGTCCCAGTCACAGTGGATACACCTACAAAACAACTCCCTAATACTCAGGGAACATTGTGGAAGATGGGGCAGAAAGACTGTAAGAGCCAGATCAGGAAGTTTGCTGTGAGATTCTGTCTCTTAATGATGTCAGAAGCTACACCCAGAAAGTCTCACAAACATGACTGCCCAAACAGGAGCTGAACAAGGATGATACCAACAGACATGCCAAAGTGGACAAGAGAAAGACCAAGAGACCTGCACAAAGAACATTACAGGCAACTAAGGAATGCCGAGAATGAAGAGAAATAATCTTCCCCAGTGAAGAGCACGCCAATTGGTTATCCAGTTCTGAATGGTCAGCCGTGAAAACATACATACAAGTTACAGAGTACACACTGAGCAGGGTATATTTAGGAACACATACATATACCTATATACATTTACATGTGTAACAATTAATGACAAAAGAGACCATGAATTTGAAAGACAGCAAGAAGGTTTTGAGCAAGGAAAGGGAAGGGGAAATAAAACACGTTTTTTTTTTTTTTTAAAAGTAAAATGAAAAAATTAAGGCCAAAAAAATTGAAAGGCGAGAAACCTGAAAGGAAGGAGTGATTTCCAAGACCATGAAAGATACAGAACAGCATTATCTACTGGTGATGTAAGAAATACCACATATATGTTTTTAAATTGTCCTAGTAGCCACACAGAAAGTAAATAGAAACATATGTGTTTAATTTTGACAACACAGTTAATATATCAAAAACATCTAAATGATGCAGGTAAAAATTATTAGTGATATGCTTTCTAATCTGGAGTTATATGGTCTACAGATCATATGGAGTCTTCAGAATTGTGTATTTTATACCTTAGACACATGCCAACTTAAGGTAACCAAGTGACAAAAGTGCTATAACCATGTATATCTCCTCATTGAGTTGAGTGGAACTAGAAGCTTCCATAGAATTCACAGAACCTGTACCCTACCTTCTTGTGTCCAAGAGCTCTTGCTTGCAGAGAGAGAGAGAGCAAGTTAGCAAAGAAATGCCTCCAGAGGCAAGCGGGGCAATGGGCCAAGAAGACAAAGTGTCCCGTGAGAAGGTTGAGGCTGCCTGAAGGTCTGTGCATGACAGGAAGATTCTAGAGATCACAGTTCATGTCTCACTGTCATTGTCTCAACTGGCTTTAGCTTTCCATCCCTTCACAGTCGGCCACCAGCATTGACTCACAGTATTAGTGGCATCTTAAAACAACTCCCCTGATCTACTCCCTCTGCACACAACTACCTTTCCTTTTTTAAAACCAGAGCTCCAGAGGTGAGTACATATTATTTCCACATGATTACCTGTTTTCCCTTTGACTCTACTCTAGGTCGAATCTGATCTTCATCTGTCCTCTGAGGCCACTTTTTTTCAGTGACAGCAGTCACCTTTCTAATTGCAAAAGTACAGCAACCAAATGCACAGTCCTTGAGAGATTTAGGCCTCGGTTTTACATTTTTTCTAGAGCTCGGGGTTCTGCAAGGGCATCCTTTCCTTTCTGTCTGCTCCTTCCCACCTAAGCTGCATTCGATTTTGTTTTGTTGTTTGTTTGTTTGACCTCCTAACACTAAAATGGATCATCTCTCATCCCACCTTTCCTACAAGATAAACTCTAGGGTAAAGGATATTCTATATTTTTTCCATTTCTCACTCAATACATAAACAATGTCATTCATATTTATTCTCAACAGGATATATAGGTATTATAGAATTCTAATTCCTAGAGAATTAAATATTCAATGAGTTATAGAATACATGGGATACCTGGTACTGGAAGCCTCAGCAAATTGCCTGTAAGGAACACCCCTTTAGTCAGCAGCCAATCAAGTCACCTTAGCTTTTGAGACTCAATATAATCTGAGTAAGTTGGAACAGATGACCTTCTGTTTATTAATTTGCTTTTTCCAGGTGCCAGATATAGCACCCTTACACTTTAGTGGGTTTAGTATTTATGTGTTTAGTGGGTGGGGACCCATATTATAAATGATACTCGGCCTCAGACATGACTGTCAAGTTCGGGTTCTTTAATACCTATTATTTAGGACTAGATTACATAGAGCAATAGCCTTTTGTCATGGTTAATTTATTTGTTGATTGTTTGTTTGATAGTTTCATACATTTATATAATGAATTTTAGTTATCTTTCACCCCCACAACTCCTCTCATCTTCCTCTGGATCCCTTCTCAACAAAGTCTACCTCCAGCCTCCATCTCTTCTTTTAGCGTACTGCCCATTATGTTTAGTTAGAGTTTCTTGTCCCAGGGTGGATGACAGACTTGTGCAATCTAATTTCTGAAAATGGAAAGTACACAGAGCAAGTGTGAAAGTCTTTTGCAAAAAGACGAACAGAAGAAGATACATGTTGCCCTAACACCACCAGATCTAGCGTTCCAACAACATTCTTCCTTCTAGAGTTTAGAGCTTTGATTTTTGAGGAGACTCGCAATAGGAAAACTTGCTTCTATCTGTCTACTGGAAAACAGTGGGTAGAATTTGCTCGGTGGGGAAATCTATGGAGCAGGGAATCAGCCATAGTTGGGCTCAGGGACTCTACAGATTAATAGCTATAGTGTGCCCAGCACTAGTCAGTAAAAGGTGTCCGTACTAGAGCGCCTCCTGCTGGCTCCATACCCTAACCGCATCTGCATCTCGCGGACAGGAAGGCTGGATGGAACCTCCAAGGGCCTGTGGAACTAGCTTCTGCGTGGCCCTCCTCACGTGGCGCCCTTCACCACGGTTGCTCTGAGGTACAACCGCAGCTGCGTTGGATCCGCAAGAGGTAATGAGGGACACATGGAGGTGGCAGCTGCTTGCCTGCAGGAATACCAGGGCAGGAAGATCTGGACCTAAAAGCAACCCCTTCAGGATTGCCCTATTCTAACCTCAGGGTCTAAACAGAGTATGGATCCATGACCCTTGAACAGAGCACATTAAGGACAAGCATTGGACACTACTTCCTGGGAGCTTCGGTTGTATCCTATGCTTCTTTTATCTCCCCAGTACAACCCTACAGGTGATTCTTGTCACTGAGAAGAGCCTTTGAAGGAGTTTATTACATTTTTTTAAGTTACCTCATAACGGGTAAGTTTTTAACTCTCATAATGGGCAATTTTTAATTCAATAATCTTCTAAAATGCTTTTCTCTGTGCCTTTGTGTATTTTCTCCTTGTCAAATACCAATGGACCATTATCATGGCAACTGAAACCTTCAAAGTTCTTAGCTTATCTGAGGAAAAGGAAAAGTTTGTTTTGAAAGATCTAAAGACAATATCCTGAATTTTAAATACAACTACAAATAGTGATTGAAGGGAAATGGAAACGACTAGTGAGACACTAGAGGCTAGGCGGGGCTTGGGGGCTGTTTGTGGGAGATGGAAGTGGAGATTGTCCAAGCCAAATCTAACTAGAAAGCCACTCAAAACAAATGTACTAACCTTTGACTGAAAAAAAAAACATAAATTATCTCTTATTTGTTTTAGTAAAATGAATATATATAATAAAATATATATGAGTATTTACATAGTGTATAGGCAGCCAGGCTTCCAAAAAAAAAAAAAAAATGGAACTTAGAAATTGAAAGTGGTCACAAGGTGATAGAGTCTGTTCTTTGTCTCTGATTTCCTCTGGGTGCCCTTCTTCCCACACACAAAGTTTCATGCACTATGGTTCTGTACTGTAGAACAGATAGCACCTAATAATGTCATAGCTTCTAGCTTTTACATTTTCTGCAGCTCTGCCAAATGGTTTGGCTATCCACCTTTGTCCAGACCAGCTAGAATAAAGAACAGTTCGTGACATTAAATATAAAAGCTGAGGGGAGTTAGACTCATACAAAATAGGAACCATCACCCTTCCTGTCAATGCTAGAAATGATGAGTTATCCTTGTCTTGCCTTCTCAACATCCCCTCTAGTTATCTTGATCACTAACTTAAGAAGCCTGCCTATGCTTCTTGTATTCTATGTATTCTATTATCCAGCCTCCTCTGCTTCTAATGTAAGCATGTGATACAGATCCTTCTAGTCAGGCACCCCCCAAACAGACTTGAACTTAGACAACACTGATGATGGATACCAGGCTGAATCAAATCTACCAAGGGTCTAAATTTCCTAATGCAGCAATATGGGCATATGAGCAGGTGCTCAAGGAATTGATGTGATTAGAGCAGTTATCACTTAGTACTTAGCATAGCCTAACTTAAGTCTGATCCATGAGCAAAACTTTTTGAGAGGTAAACATTAGTTTTGTCAGGATACTTCTAGTTTCTGGTGCAAAAGAACCTGTCGGGGGCAATCAAGTATCGTTTTAACAAAGAACTGTAGAGTAAGATCCCCCTGAGGCTTAGGAATCTTACTCAAGAGAATAACAATGAACACTAAATGATTTCATTTATGTTGATTTTTTTTTGCCCATTTTTCACAGGAAAGGAACTTACCCTCACATCCCTGTGTTATATCTTGATGAATATGCCACAGAATCGGCTATGGATAAAAAAGGAACTGAGAGTGTTGGGGGTAAGAACAAAATGCTATTCAAGTCCACAGTGAGAGGGTTGCCACTCCTTAACACATGAGGTAGGAGATGTGAACCACCTCTGTTTCCACTATCAACTCCTCAAATGGAGGTAAATCGATTACAGTGGCTTGTACCGGTGACATGGCATCAAAATATATACAAAGCCTAGAAATGGGGGGCAGGGAAATAGTCTCTTTCTTACCATCTATTAATGTTTTCAACTCTAAGATGATGACATGTCCTAAAAGAGGTGAGCAAATTGTCAATACATCCAGAAGAATCTGTGGACTCCGGAACTCTATGAGCAATGGTTGGCTCCTATCACAGACACACTACAGTTTGCCCCAGCAATCCCATCCACCACACCCTTAGGGTGTATGATTTTGCATCATCCACTCACTCAGCTGAATGATAGAGCCAGATTAAGAGTTAAACACAAGAGATTAAAAATTAGGTGGGAAAAATTCTAACAATCAGCACACATACACACACATACACACACACAGGGTGCCTAGAAATAAGTAAGTTAAGCAAAGTCACAAGATTCAAGATGAATTATGTTTCTATAAAATAATAAGGAACATGAAGATGTCAATCTCTAAAGAAAAAAAATTACATATATTGAAGAAACTATATATAAGACTTGTAGTTAGAAAATGACTAAATAATAATGAAAAATTCAAATTAGGTTACATCAATAAAAAGTCATGTTTATAGATTGTAAAGCTCAACATAGTAAAAATGTTAGTACTCCCTACATTAGCATATGGGTTTGACAAAATTCCCATTAAAATCTTAGCAATATCTTGTACATAGCTATAATCACCAAAGATTATGTGGAAAGGAGAAGGAGCAAAAACAGCTGTATCAAAGTGGGACAAAGCACACAAGTTGATTTTTAAGACACTGTCTGCCTACAGTCAGTGATATTGTTTAAATAAGAAAAACACAAACAAATAGAGAAGAACACACAGTCCAGAACTAGACTCCACAGATACAGCCAACTGATTTGGGGAATAGAAATTGTCTGTGTTTTTGAGAAGGGGTCTATGTAGCCTGGGGGGTGGGCCTCAAACTACGAATCCTGCTTCCTCAGTACACCAAGGACCACTGTGGGTATGAACCACCATGATTTAGTCAGCAGATTTTTTTTTTTAACAAATAGAAACCAAGTATAAATACAAACAATGAGCCTTAATAGACTCCCAACCTTTTGAGAATTAGATGATTAGATTTGAGAAATTAGATGAATGTCTAAGAAGCTATTGCTCTCCCATTAAAAACAGTGCCAGGATAAAAACTAAGGCAGAATGAACAACAGTGATTCAGAGCAGGCAGAAACAAGTTGTAGCATGATGCCAAGGAACAAAAGTCCCAGGGCAGGTGACTCTTCCCATGGAGTTGAGCAGGCAATGCTTCCCACTTACCAGAACTGAAAGAGGCTTGACCTAGCTTCATCTCTGTGCTGTTATAAAATGTCCTGTAAAAAAAAAATAATAATAATAACTTCAAGGGAGATGGGGTTTGTTCAGCTAGCAACTCCAGGTCACAGCTAAGGCAGGAACTTGAGATGACTAATTACATCCCCAGTGAAGAGCAGCAAGACAATAAATGCATGCATGTCCAACTCTTCTATATCGGGATGAGTGCTGTCCACCTCAACTAATAGAATCAAAATAGACATGCTCACAAGTCAACCTGATCTACACAGTCCCCCTTGAGGCTCTCTCCCCAGATGATTCCAGGTTGTGTCAGGTTAACAAAACTAACAAGACAAGTATAAATATGACCATACTGCCAAGACCAAATAAGATTTGCCATAATAGATGATTTAAAGTCATTTCTCCTTGTTTCCAAAGTCATCAAAAAAAAAAAGAAAGAAAGAAAGAGAGAGAGAGAGAGAGAGAGAGAGAGAGAGAGAGAAAGGAAGGAAGAAGGAAAGATTTCATTGAATAAGATAGAAGGCAAACAAGCATATAGAAAGATATCTGACATCATTAGCCTTTGTCACTGGAGACTGAGGATGGGATTGTGAGCTAACACTCTGGGTGTACTAAAAACCAACAGTGGCAGAGCCAAATGCTGGCAATGATGCAGATACTCTGATCCTCCCTTAACAATGATGGTGAGAATATTTAAAAAAAAAAAAAAAAAAAAGGTACTGATATTGTGAATTGTATTTTAGCTACCTCTTTAATTTAAAAAAATCCAACTATTAGACAAAAAAAAAAACAAAAAAACCTGCTCCTGGAGAACTGAAAACTAGTCTACATAGCAATTTATAATTGCTTATTCATAGTCTCAATTTCCGAATGCCAATCAGGTTCGTATTTGAGCCAGCTAGAATTACATGTACCATATACTCCTATAAAAAGAGGAATAAGCCACACAAAGATACTACAGCTTGTTGAGTCTCCATGCTGTTACCCTGAAAAGGCCAGCCTCAGAGTGTATATTTGAAACCATGTCCTTTGTCAAACACTCTGGAAATGGTGCAAGTATGAGAAACAGATGAGTCATTGCCAGGAGTTAGGAATGTCAGTGGGAAAGTTCTAAGAAAAGGTAGAACTTGGGACATCTCTGTAGTGACAGATTTGCCTTGATTATGCTTGATAAAGCATAACACAATGACCTAGTACTATACCAAGCATTATATCCCAGCCAATACCCCCATTCTAAAGTTCTGTAAGCTGTCACTACTGTAGTAGATCATCACCTTTCTTCTTCATTCCAGCGTTGAAGTGTGTTTCTTCTTAAGAGTTATCTGGAACTGCAACAAAAAATGGTGTCTTTTCCTTTCAGACCATACAACTAATGACAGGCCTGATTGTACAGAGCCTGGGATACTTCTGGACATACCTGTTCTTTTCTCAAACTATTGTATTTGGACTGGGAAGTAATTATCCTCCTCTCATAGGAACGTCAGGATACTCACTTTGGGCCTCCTTGCTTGTGAGTAACTTCATCTCTGATAGTAACTACTATATGTATTCCTTACATCTCATAGATTTTGATCCAAGGAATGTGCCAGAGAGAGTACACGATCCTTGTTCACTAGGAAACCATTCCCACATCTACCTAGAAAAGGACAATAGCAATGTGTTTTTTAAAACCCTTAGTTTATTACCTGCAATGTTCTTTCATAATAATATGCTACATTTGTTGACTATATAGCCAATCTGTGCAGATTTTGTCTACTGGACTGGAATCTGAGGGTCTGAAAGAATGGAGTGGACTACAGCCAGATGCTATAGACAACTTTACTTTTGTTTCAGTGTACTCTTAAATACAAGTAAAAACCTAGGAAGGTTGAGTTCAGGAAAACACGTAAATAAACATCAGTAAGCACACACTAAATATTAGCAGAGCAACCCTTTCCAAGAACTTTCTTAGGGGAGACCAATTTAAATGCAATTGCCTGGCTTGTGCTATAGATTATATTTGGGAAGGCATGAAAGCAAGGCAGACGGCTATATCCAGGTTCAGGGTACACTGACCAGATTGGGTTCT
Organism: Arvicanthis niloticus; assembly: GCF_011762505.2. Lineage (NCBI taxonomy): Eukaryota > Metazoa > Chordata > Mammalia > Rodentia > Muridae > Arvicanthis > Arvicanthis niloticus. The sequence continues at coordinate 119,434,770 of NC_047658.1, read as the reverse complement.
ATAGCTATGTTCTGACATCCAACAAGAATAAACGTGTCTTGTTAATTGACGGTAAATATTTGTCAGCACAAAGTTATGTCAGAACAACCCAGGAGACAAAATGACTGAGGTAAAGAAGCCCTGTGCCCCCTTTTTTTTTTTTCTGGAGCCTTTCTCACCTCTACCCAGGAAACTGTCCGCCATGCATTGTTCTTTGGACGGAGTTCCAACATATCCCTCTTTTTTATTTTTTAAATTTTAGGGCATTGATTTTTGTTTGGAGCCATCAATACCCTAAGAGAAGCACAAAAAGATATAAGTACAACACTAGATGCAAGATTGTGCACAGGATGTTTTGTCACCATGACTAAGGATCCACGCTTTGTACAGCATCAGCAGTCCCTTCTGCTTTTCCTGGTCCTGAAATTCCAGGCAACTGCTTAGAAAATGTCTGAAATTTTTCATCCTGGTAGCTGGTGGTCTATTTCTTTATCTTAAATGGGACAGGACAATGGCCACATGTAGGGCTCAGGCATCCTGAAAATTCTGGAAGTTCAAATAATATGTTCTGGCATTATGGTAAATTTAAAACTTTAAAGTAAATAAAATAGCAAGAGTATCTTGGCGAGTAGTTCCACACTTTTTATTCTTTTAAGGTTGTTTCTTAAGGGGTAGAATGTATACATTCTACAAATGTTTCACCTGGTGGGTTATTAGGTATTTTAGTGTTAGGTTGAATTTGCCATTCATAACAGAATTTCTTAAAATTTCTACTAGTAAAGGCAGGACCATTATGTTTTTTTAACTGTGTGGGAATACCCATAACAGCAAACTCTGCAGTAAGGTGGAAATAAGAGCTTTGGAGAGGGTAATTTATCTAACTCTGAATGTTGAATAGTTAATATTTTATCATGTTTTACAGTTTGACCATTCATGCTTATATTGTTATGTGAGCATCCTTGCTTAGGGAACTATGGTTAGCAATAGGGGTACCCAAGATCTCAGAGTCATTGACATAAACAGGAATGTTGTTCTCTTCCGAGTTAACAAAGTAAAGCACAGGACAATCAAGTATATAAGCCCAGTGTTTCTCAGCAGTAACAGATCTGTTCCACAATGACAGCATAGCAACAGCAGTTCTGCAGCCACACCCTCCCCCCAAGACTTCTTCAATCTTTTCCCTCAGTCACTGATTCCTTATCTAAGTCTTTTTTTGGTAGGGAGGCTCTGTCCTTTGGGTTTGATGTCTCTGTTGCTCCATGTTCTTTCTTTCTTTCAGGTTTAGCCTCTGCAGATGCTTTGGAATCTCTTAGTCTATCTTTGGAATCTCTTAGTCTACAGGTGAAGTGGGTCTTTCAGGTATCCACACCAGCTTTTCAGCACCCTGAAAACAAAAGACAAAAAACAGCCTATTCTCCAGTGAATTAATGGAGCAGGGCTATTCAAGTGGCCAGACTGTAACATCTCTCCATAGAACCATAGCCCTGACTTACTGGGGGCTTACTTACATGTGCCAAAATGTTCTGCAGTAATAGGGCCATTCTTGATAAAATTTTAAAAAATAATAATAACTATGCCTTCCTCTTTTTATCTGCACCCAGAGCTAACCCTTTGCCACAGCACTCCTTACCCAAAACCTGCCCAGAGAGAGCTGATCTCCCAGGAGTACTGCCATACCTAAGATCACAGGCTCACAGGCTCACAGGCTCACAGGCTCACAGGCTCACAGGCTCACAGGCTCACAGGCTCACAGGCTCACAGGCTCACAGGCTCACAGGCTCACAGGCTCACAGGCTCACAGGCTCACAGGCTCACAGGCTCACAGGCTCACAGGCTCACAGGCTCACAGGCTCACAGGCTCACAGGCTCACAGGCTCACAGGCTCACAGGCTCACAGGCTCACAGGCTCACAGGCTCACAGGAGGGACAAGCTACAGTCAGAAACAGCAAGACTAGCTAACAGCAGAGATAAACAGATGGCGAGAGGCAAGTGTAAGAACGTAAGCAACAGAAAACAAGGATACTTGGCATCATCAGAACCCAGTTCTCCTATGACTGCAAGTCCTAAATACCACAACACACCGGAAAAGCAAGATTCTGATTTTAAATCACATCTCATGAAGATGATAGAGAACTTCAGGAAGAACATAAATAACTCCCTTAAAGAAATACAGGAGAACACAGGTAAACAGGTAAAGGCCCTTAAAGAGAAAACACATAAATCTCTTAAATGCAGGAAAATACAACCAAACAGATAAAGGAATTGAACAAAATCATCCAGTATCTAAAAATGAAAATAGAAACAATAAAGAAATCACATAGGAAGACAACACTGGAGATAGAAAACCTAGAAAAGAGATCAGGAGTCATAGATGCAAGGATCACCAACAGAATATAAGAGATAGAAGAGAGAATCTCAGGGGCAGAAGATAACATAGAAAACATTGACACAACAATCAAAGAAAATGCAAAATGCAAAAAGCTCCTAACCCAAAACATCCAGGAAATCCAGGACACAGTGAGAAGACAAAAACCTAAGGATAATAGGTATAGATGAGAGTGAAAATTCCCAACTTAAAGGGCCAGTAAATATCTTCAACAAAATTATAGAAGAAAACTTCTCTAACCTACAGAGATGCCCATAAACATACAAGAAGCCTACAGAACTCCAAATAGATTGGACCAGAAAAGACATTCTTTCCATCACATAATAATCAAAACACAAAATGCACCCAAAAAACGAATACTAAAAACAGTAAGGGAAAAAGGTCAAGTAACATATAAAGGCAGACCTATCAAAATTACACCAGAGTACTCAACAGAGACTATGAAAACTAAGAGATCCTGGACAAATGTCATAAAGACACTAAGAGAACACAAATGCAAGCCCAGACTGCTATACCCAGAAAAACTCTCAACATAGAGAAAACAAAGATGTTCCATGACAAAGCCAAATTTACACAATATCTTTCCACAAATCCAGCCCTACAAAGAATAATTGATGGAAAACTCCAACACAAAGAGGGAAACTACACCCTAGAAGAAGCAAGAAACCAAAAAGAAGATACATACACAAACACAGTTTGACCTCTAACAACAAAAATAACAGGAAGCAACAATCACTGGTTCTTAATATTTCTTAACATCAATGGACTCAATTCCCCAGTAAAAAGACATAGACTAACAGACAGGATACATAAATAGGATCCAGCATTTTGCTGCATACAGAAAACGCAACTTAGTGACAAAGACATATACTACCTCAGAGTAAAAGGCTGGAAAAAATTTTTCCAAGTAAATAGTCCCAAGAAACAAGCTGGAGTAGCCATTCTAATATCGAATAAAATCAACTTTCAATGAAAAGTTATCAAAAATAAGGAAGGACACTTTGTACTCTTCAAAGGAAAAATCTACCAAGATGAACTCTCAATTCTGAACATCTATGCTAAAAATGCAAAGGTACAAATATTCATAAAAGAAACTTTACTAAAGCTCAAAGCAAACATTGCACCTCACACAATAATAGTGGGAGACTCCAACACCCCACTCTCATCAATGGACAGATCATGGAAACAGAAACTAAACAGAGACACAGTGAAAATAGCAGAAGTTATGAGCCAAATGGATTTGACAGATATCTATAGAATATTTCATCCTAAAACAAAAGAATATACCTTCTTCTCAGCACCTCATGGTACCTTCTCCAAAACTGACCATGTAAACAGTCACAAAACAGGCGTCAACAGATACAAGAAGATTGAAATAATCCTATGCATCCTATCAGACTACCACAGTCTAAGGCTGGTCTTAAATAACAACAAAAACAACAGAAAACCCACATACACATGGAAGCTGAACAACTCCCTACTCAGTGATAACTTGGTCAGGGAAGAAATACAGACAGAAATTAAAGACTTCTTAGAATTTAATGAAAATGAAGGCACAACATACCCAAACTTATGGGACACAATGAAAGCAGTGCTAAGAGGAAAACTCATAGCTCTGAGTGCCTCCATAAAGAAACTGGAAAGATAATACACTAGCAGCTTAACAGCACATCTGAAAGCTCTAGAAAACAAAAGAAGCAAATACACCCAAGAGAAATAGATGGCAGGAAATAATCAAACTCAAGGCTGAAATCCACAAAGTAGAAACAAAGAGAACTATACAAAGAATCAACAAAACCAGGAGCTGGTTCTTTGAGAAAATCAACAAAATAATCACTTAGCCAGACTAACCAAAGAGCACAGAGACAGTATCCAAATTAACAAAATCAGGAGATATAATAACAAAAACTGAGAAAATTCAATTTCCTAGACAGATACCAGGTACCAAAGTTAAATCAGGATCAGATAAACTATCTAAACAGTCTCATAACCACTAAAGAAATAGAAGCAGTCATTAAAAGTGGCCCAACCAAAAAAAGCCCAGGGCCAGATGGTTTTAGTGCAGAATCCTATCAGACCTTCAAAGAAGAACTATTACTCTTCAATCTCTTCCACAAAATAGAAACAGAAAGAACATTGCCTAATTCATTCGATGAAACCACAGTTGCCCTTATACCTAAACCACACAAAGACTCAACAAAGAAAGAAAACTTCAAACCAATTTCTCTTATAAATATTGATGCAAAAATACTCAATAAAACTTTCACAAACCGAGTCTAAAAATGCATCAAAACAATCATCTATCATGATCAAGTAAGCTTCATCCCAGGGATGTAGGGATGGTTCAATATAAGGAAATCCATCAATGTAATCCACTATATAAACAAACTCAAAGAAAAAAAAAACACATGATCATCTCATTAGATGCTGAAAAAGCATTTGACAAAATTCAATATCCCTTCATGTTAAAAGTCTTGGAAAATATCATCCTGAGTGAGGTAACCGAGTCACAAAAGAACACACATGGTATGTATTCACTGATTAGTGGATATTAGGCAAAAAGTTCGCAATAACCATGATACAACTCACAGACCATATGAAGCTCAAGAAGAAGGAAGACCAAAATGTGAATGATTCAGTCCTTCTTAGAAGGAGGAACAAAATACTCACAGGAGGTAGAGAGAGTAGGAGGCACTTGGAGGAAGAGAGGAGGGGGAAGGGGGAAAGGGGCAGGATGAGGTATGGGAGGAGATGGGGGTGATGTACAGAGGGTCAGGAAATTGAACAGACGTGTGTAGCAATGGGAGATGGGGAAATGCAGTTAGCCACCAGAAAGTCCCAGATGCCAGGAAAGCAAGAGGTTGCCAGGACCCAACTCCCAACAAAGTGGAGGGAGATAACCCGTAGAAACCATATCCAGAGGTTAGGCAAGACCCCCAGTTGAGTGATGGGGCCACCTACTCATCTCCAAATTTTTAACCCAGAATTGCTCCTGTCTAAAGGATATACGGGAGCAAAGTGTGGAACAGAGACTGAAGAAAAGGCCATCCAGAGACTGGGAATCCATCCCATATACAAACACCATACCTAGACACTGTTGTGGATGCCAAAAAGTGCTTGCTGACAGGAGCCTGATATACCTCCTGAGAGACTCTGCCAGAGCCTGACAGATGAGGTTGCTCGCAGCCAACCATTGAACTGAGCACAGGGACCCCAATGGAGAAGTTAGGGAAAGGACTGAAGGACCTGAAGGGAAGAATAACAATATCAACCAACCAGACACCCCAGAGCTCCCCAGGACTAAACCAAAGAGTACACATAGAGGGACCCATGGCTTCAGCTGCATATGTAGCAGAGGATGCCCTTGTCCAGCATCAGTGGGAGGAGAGGCCCTTAGACCTCTGAAGACTCAATGCTCCAGTATAGGGGAATGCCAGGGTGGGAGGCAGGAGTGGATGGGTGGGTGGGTGGGGGAGCACTCTCATAGAAGCAGGGGGAGGGGGTGGGATGGGATAGGGTGTTTCTGGAGGGAAAACCTGGAAAGAGAATAATATTTGAAATGTAAATAAATAAAATATCCAATAAAAAACTAAAAAAAAAATTGAGGTATATAAAATAGAATATAAAATACTGTGAGTACTCAGTCATACTACCATACACCTGCTCCTTTATTTTAAAATAGAATTTAATTTGTCCATTAGTTTTATCCACAAAAGATTGACCCTGGGGATTATATGGAAATGCCTGTGCTATGGATTATATTAAACTGTTGGCAAAATTCCTGAAAAGGCTTGGCAATGTATGTAGGAACGTTGTTAGTTTTTAAATGTCTTACAGAGGCATTAAACAGCAGAAGCAGTGTTAAGTTATCCAAAGTATTTAACAAAAAAAAAATTAATTTTTATGAGAAACACAAATTTAAAGAGTTATTCTAATTTTTACTTTTGTAAACAAATCTTTTAGCATTTTATTAATTTTTCATAGAAAACAAAGTATCATTCATGTAACATACAAAAAAAGCAGGGGAAACAGCTCTTTAGCTTTTTTTTAAAGCAGTAGAACAAACTTTGACATGTTGTGCTGTTGACTTGAGCATGCAAAGGCTTAATATCAGCACAGAGGCAGATGTACTCACTAACACCTCCTTTCTTTTGTGAGGCAGTCTGGCATGCAACCTTTGCATTCTCACATGCCAATTGCTTAGCAATAAGAATTGCTGCCTTTCCATCAATCATAAGACAACTAACCACTTGTAATAGATGAGAAAAAAAGTCAATATGGCTTATCAAGATCTTGTCTAATTTTAGAAAGTTCCCCTGTCTTTTTTCCAGAATTTGGTAACTTACGCCAAGTGTTCTTAGTCCCAGAAACAAAGGCACTCCTCTTGGGAATGGCAGCACAACTCTCTTCCCCCATGTATTACAATCATCATTACAGCCTGCAGGTACAGGAGGATGTAATATTTCAGGCGGGGCAGCAGAAAACCAGGAGCACTCATCCTCAATGGGAGCTGACATTTTTATTTTAATATTGTTCTATTTGGTCCCTTCTGATCTTGTACTGGAACCTTTTTATTTTATAATAAAAAAAATCGTTTGTCTCATTATCTAGCTTGTACTCACGTAAATAATGTCAGAGCCTTTTCTAAATCCTTTGGCTCATCGCCATTTACTTTGTGTACAATACAAGCCAATAACCAAGTTACCTAGAATGACAATGGAATATTCTCTCCTTGTCTATAGACTTTCACTGTATTTTCCTTAATTTGCCCCCAGTACTCTGGGATCTAGAGTGCCCTTTTCAGGAAACCAAGGATTGTGTTGTTATTAAAAATCCCAACATTCTTGTAGCTGGACTTGAGACACAGCACTATTCTTTTTTCTTTAAAAAAAAAAAAAAAAAGATGTTTAAAATGATGATGGACTCAATATATGGTGCTGATTTCCCTACTTTTAGCCTCATGTTAATCCCTGCTTACCTCCTCCTGCAGGGTTCCTTGTTCCAGTAGCTTTTCACTCAGGTCCTGTTCAGGCACCACTTATCGACTTTTTAGCCAACCTGTGCAACTCTTGTCTGCTGAACCTGGGGTCTGAGGACATGAAAGAATGGAGCAACTACAGTCTACATTGTTAAAGCAACATTTGATATATTTTTCTACCCATAATATTGTTTCATAAGCATCTACATTATAAAAGGGCTATTTGATACATTTTCAGCCATGATAAGAAACACGGGGAACATTAATGGAAGACAAAATCTGTTTGATGCAAGTGAGTTATGCAAGTGAGATGCTAAAGTCATTTCAAGGTGCCCCTGGATTCCATTCCTACTACAATTGTAACATTAGTGTCTAGAACCTTCATAGCTTTTATCTTTATAAATATAAATCTTGAATTACTTCTTGGGTTGTTTTTCTTAGTAGTCCCACTAAGGAACTAAGATAATATCACTCATGTTATAACATTCTAAAATTATCTTAAATTTATGTATAGATATAGTTACTGGGCAATAACAAATGTGGTCTTTGCTTCCAGTTTAGCCTATCAGGAAGTTTATCAATAATACTACAGAAGAACCCTTCAAATCACATGGTAAGTCAGAAGACTTAGAGCATCTCTGAAAAGTTTTGTCAGTGAAAAAATGAAATTTTCAAAGAATAAATAATAATTTTTTTAAAAAAAGAAAAGTCAATGAGGAATTAGAGTGGCCTCTGAGTCATTAGATAGTTCCCCAGAAGCCACTGGGGGTGGGGAGAATTTAAAGTATGAGAAGCATAACATTCTTCAAAGAAAGATAATGTGATTGTGTCATCTCAGACAATGAAAGCACAGAAACAGTACTATTGCCACATGAATATTCAAACAAGTTTTATGAGGATAAAGACCACTATTTCTTTTTTTAATAACAATAATTTACTTTAATTCTTAGAATAAAGAGCACTGCCTAGTAGGGCTGCCTTCTCTGGCCTCAATGAGAAAGGAAGACCACTATTTCTTAAGGCTTTACACACCTAAACTTCAAACTGTAAGAAACAAGTGTCAGGGATATGGTTCACTTTCTGTGCAAACGAAAAAACCTGAATTCAGATCCCACACCTGTGGTGCATTGTCTTGATAACCAATTGACATAAAAGGATTCAGCCTACTGTGGGTGGTGCCATGCCTAGGCAAGAGTGTCTGGGCTGTATAAGAAAACTAGCTGAGCAATCCAGAGGGAGCCAGCCAGTAAGGGGTGTTTTCAATGTTTTCTGCTTTGAGTTCTTATCTTAAGTTTCTCTATAATGAACTGTAAGATGACATAAGCCCTTTCTTTCCCTAAATTGCTTTTGGTCATGGTATTTATCACAGCAACAGAAAGCAAACTGGAACAATCAGTGACAGTGTACATGTTTACTATGCCAACAAATTCATTTAACAGGACATCAGGGTAACAAGTGTTCTTGTTTGTTGTGTTCAGATAACTTTGCCCAGCAAAACTTGTTCTGTAAACACCCATTCTCCAAGTGGCCTTACAATACAGTTGCTGATTAACACTCTTTTTTAAAATAAAAATTATGATCCTGGAATCATCACTTTTCCATGTAACTAAAGCTTCAGCAAGTATTTCGACCTCTAGTTACAAAGAACCATACAATAATGTTGGGCTTTTAGAGCATAAAAATAACGAATGTTTTAATTTGGTTGTCTTTCCTTTTGTCTGGTGATATTTTTATTTATAATTTGAAACTTTCACACACACAATACAACATATTTTCAACATATCTACCCCCTACTAATTCCCTCTAACTCCTCCTGGGACACCACTCTCAATCCATCTCCCTTTCAAATTCATGTTGTTGCTGTTTTGTTGTTGTTGTTGTTGTTGTTGTTGTTGTTGTTTTTGTTGTTTACCTTGAGTCCAGTTAGTACTGACCTTTCATATATAGGTGTAGAGTCATCCACCAGGGTACGGGCAACCTACCAGAAGCCATATCCCCAAAGGAAAGTGACTCTCATTCTCTCAGCATCCTCCTTAGCTGGGATAAAGCCTTGGGATCCCTACTCACAGTTTTTGAATTCTGACTGGCTTGATCTACAGGCAACCACAGCTGCTATGAGTTAATAAATGCAACATCCATGTCATATCTAGAAGGCAACAGTTATCTCTCCTTATCCTCTAACTCTTATGTTCTTTCTGTCTTCTTTCCCAAGATGTCTCCTGTGTGTCTTAAGTAGAAAGAAGTTGATAGAGGCAACCCATCAATGGCTGAGACCTCAGTCATTTACTCTCAACTTTTTTTATACCACTTTTGAGTCTCTGCATTAACCATTACTACAAAAAGCTTCTCTGACCAAGGTTGCAATCAGCACTAATCTATGTGTATAAACATAAATAGTTAAATGGAAACTTGACAACATGACTATTTAATAAAAGAAAAAACAATAAAGTCATCTCTATGGTCTATGATATCCCCAGCTGTGAGCCTCAGATGAGGTTTACAATACCAGATATGGAATTCATCATGTGGAATGGGTCTCAAAATCAATCAGAAATCAGTTAGCTATCCCTGTAACAGCCAAACCACTATTGTACCATAACTTGCCTGGCAGGTTGGTATTATAGCACGCCAAGTCCAGTGTTGGGTAAGACCACTGATATCTTTAATCAATTAATGCACATAGAATAACCCCCCATCCAGCACTGTGAAAACTAGCCTGTAGGGAGACAATTTCCTGCGCAGTTTGAGATAGAATTCTTCATAGCCTTCATTGGTTGTCTTTCTGTAAGGGAAACCTTTTCAGAAGAATAAAAGAAATGACATCAATGAACACCATATAGCAGTTTTCACTAAGATGGTGTGCTCTCTGAGATGGCTTTCAGAATCTAGTGATTTAAATTAATGCACTTGTTCTCTAGCTTTATTAACTTAAAAGAAAACATTGTGAATTTGGACAAGGAAATAAGTAAAAAGAGTATTCTTCTCAATAGTGATATTAAGTGATCAATCACCTCTCTAGCATCATAAGTGGATAAAGTGTAAATGCTTAGCAATGTTATAAAGCATGCATTGTCTGGAGTGTGTAGCCTGGCAAGCGTGTGGGCTGGAGAATGACCTCCAACAATGTGTAGTTCCCCCACATCATCAAGAAATAGAGCAGATAGCACCTGTATTCCCAAGAAAATTCTCTAAATCTTGACTTCCTGATGTTTAACAACCTAAAAACTCACTGGAACATTAGCTTTCTGGTAATATAAAGCTGTGTGACATGGTGAATTTCTCCATATCATGGATACATTTTTTTATGTTCCATTTGCATTTAACATGCATTCCACTTTTCCCAGTAGTCTAAAAATTATCTAATGCAGAGACCATTTCTTTTCTGTCTCTTTACCTTCTGACTCAGTGCAAAATAGGCATTCAATCAGCTACCTGTAGAGAGAGAAATACATGCATGTCATAGCAAAAGTTTTACTATCTCCCCCCAAATGGTTTGGTCCCACTAGGAGGCTCACTACTCTGCAGTTCTGACAACCTCTTTAGTGATCTCACTAATCCAGAAAGATTAGCGTTTCTATAGTCCTACAAGAATATACTTGCCAGAAATAAATATGGAATAGTTTCAATTACTGGACAATACTTTTTAATCTGTTCTAGCTGATCTGGACCATGACAATGAACATCCTAAGCTTCTTCGCAACACTAATTGGTGTGTTTTTAACAACAATCGAACTGATAGTGACTTCAAGTTTAGAGTCATCCCTGTGGCAATATGTAAGTATGGGGTTTCTGAGAGAATTTCATCATGATTTTAGAATTGTGCCTTTAGTTCCTCTGTGAGGATCAAAATATTTACGTATTAGTCAAACCAACAAGATTCTTCTCATCAGTTTAATCTGGGACATTTCTACCAACTATCAGTATGCTACAAGCTCCATGCTATATTCCAAAGTCTTGGGTAATCAAGTAAAGTCTTACAAATATCAATACAGATATTTTATTGATGAAGCATTATAGTCAACCCTGGCTGTTCCTTGTTGGTATGATATTTTTGTGATTGACGGTTCATTTCTTTCTAGATATCTACATCTCTAGGACCAATTTTCCCAAGGCTTGAAAAGATCAAATTTGCTAGAGTAAGACTTTACTCTTTCCCAAATGAAATGGCACCCATACACACACACACACACACACACATATATATACATATATTATATTATATTATATTATATTATATATAGTCAATGCAAGTGCTATAGTCTACATAGTAAAGCTTATCTTTGCAATAGATGCAATTTGGAAGGGTCATATACTCAGTTTCATATGCACAAGCCATGTGGACAGTTTTGTGCTTCTGCATCTGTTTTTAGAAGGTCCATGCAGAACTGTTTAAGGCTGTTTGTGTTTGTGTGTCTGTTGACCTGTGCAGATGGGACTATGATATAGGCACACTTAGCCACTTAGTTTTGTTGGTGAGAAAAGAAAGAATGATGAAAACAAAAAATAGGAAAAGATGCTGAACAAATTATGTAGCAATTTGAAACCATGGTATTGAAGTCTAGTCTATGGACTACTTTCCTTCTATTCTATGTCTGGACCTTTACAGAGGCCAAAACATCTGGACTTTTAATCCTTTTAACAGAGATCTAGAATCTACATTTTTTTCAGTTGATGTCATTAAATGCTGGTTGTGTCTAACTTGCTAACCTAATTAAGAAAGCTCTCCTAACTTCAACATATAAGAGTTATGGTTAATGAACTAGTTCCAAAATATATTGGTTTGTAATTCACTATTACATTTTTCTTATTTCTATGTATCTTGAGATAACTTCACAACAAATAAATGTGGATATAGACACAAATCTGTTTATTTCTGACTCAATAAAGAAGCAAACTTCAAATGTTTAGCTACTTTCTTAAGGTCATGGGTCTAGTCACCTGAAGAGTGTTTATGCTAATCAAGTCATCTTACCGCACTGAACAGAGCCTTAACAGAAACCAATACAGAGACATATACCATTTTATTGGCATAGGAAATGCAGAGTTTCCCTTTAGTATCATTTACTAAATAACTAGGGAAGTTTTCATTGTATATACTTCCCTATTAAATAAGCCCTATTAGGTCAAACTTCAAAATAAAATGTACCTCAACAATGGGGGGGGGGATAGGGGGTTGGGGAGCAGGGGGTGAGGAGGGGAAACCAGGAAAGGGGACAACATTTGAAATGTAAATAAAGAAAATATCTAATAAAAAATAAAAAGTAAAATAAATTGAATAAAAGAGAGAAAAAAATGTACGTCAACTCTATCTTAACCAGAGGTTCATTATCCTTGAGAGACTATGCTGGCTCTATCCACAACAAAGAAGAAAATACAATTATTCCCATTATACTTCTGTCAAGAATATATCAATTTGCCATCACCAATAATTATTAATTATATGGTCAAATATATACATGGATTTTCAGCTGTTAAATATATGGGATACAATAAACAGTTTATGTTTTCTATTTTTCTTTTTCCTGCATTGTAATTCTGCTACAATTTTTAGTGTTAAAAATGTAAGAGTTTAGAAAATGTGCTAGTTTGTTTTCTGTGGCTGGAATAAAACACTAACCAAAGTCAATCTGATGAGAGAAAAGGTTTTATTTCAACTTAAACTTCCAGGTCACAGTTCATTACTGTGGAAAGATGGGGAAAGAACTAAAGTAGGAACTGATACAAAAACTGTGGGGGACTACTGATTACTGGCTCACTCTCAGACTTTCTGTCTTGCTCCATGCAACCTACATTCAACTGCATAAGGCTGATGACACCCACAGTGTTTTTGGAACCTGCAACATCAATCGTCCATCAAAACAATTCCTCCCAGACATGGCCATAGGCCAGTCTGACTGAGGCAATTCTTCAGTTGAGAGTCCCCCTTAGCAGGTTATCGCTAGGCTGAGTCAAGTTGACAATGAAAGCTGACAACAAGTACAGGAGCCGTCCTTCCTTTGATATTTCATATAATTTAGTTGAGGAGTATTGATGCTAATTCTTTCAAGGTCTGGTCGGATGTTGTAGCATTTCTTAGGAGACATTTAATACCGCTTTTATATTGTTTCTGTTTGTGGAGATGTTTCAACTATTTCTTTGGTCTATTTTAAGATGTTGATATGTTGTGCGCCTGAGTAGATGCTGGCCGTGGAGAGTTCTTTAGAGCTGGAAGCTCAGATCTCACCTGTGGGTCAGGATGGAATATTCTGATCAGCTGGGTTTCAACCTAAAAGATGTCCTGAAAAAGCTGGACAAGACTGAGTTGAACAATTTCAAGAGTACATTACAGAGCTGTTCTCTCCCAGAGACAATGAAACAGATCCCCAAGCTGATAATAGACCTAGCCAATGGAGCTCAGCTAGCAGCAATTCTCACAGAGCTCAAGGTCTGCTATTCTACAAGGCCAAAGAACAACAGGCCTTGACTCCTGAGACATCTCACCCTAGAGGCACAGGGGTAATGCTGCCTTAGAGGGTGGGGCTTAGGGTGTGTACACCCGAAGTTAAATGACAGCTTGTGATTCCAAGATTGAAATCAAAATGTGAATCTAGAGTTATATAGATTTGTTCCTTTTGCAATTTCTCTTTATTATATATGTGATTTCATGTATATGTAAACAACTATGTGCCACAAAATATGTTAACAGTCAGAGGACAACTTTGAAAGTGTGTTTAAAAAGAGACTCCTAGCCAATAGAATAGAGCCCGAGGACCCCTGCTAACAGATACTTAGTGCCTAAGATTGATAAATGGTGAACTTGCAGTTCAAGATTAACCCTTTATATATCTACTTCTGTCTTAAATGAGGCCAAAGATTATTATATACTTGTCCAGCTAGTTCCCCGGATTTACTACCACCCTACAGGTACTCTTGAACTGAGTTTGAAATACACCCTAGACGCTTCTGCAGAGAGCCTATTTTCCTTGACTCTAGCTGTTACATTGAGACTAGGAGTGGCTGCAGGTGTGGAGACAGGTGCTGCTAAGAGGACTAGACTTGCTGTTTCTTAAAGAAGGAGGTCTGTGTGCTACTCTAAGAGAGAATGTTGCTTCTATGTAGACCATTCAGGAGTGATAAGAGACACTATGAGTAAACTCAGAGAAAGGTTAGACCAGAGACAGAAAGATAGAGAGGCGCAACAAAGTTGGCTTGAAAGTTGGTTCAATAAGTCTCCTTGGATGATGACCCTGTCATGATTTTACTCTTGCTTTTAACCATAGGTCCTTGCATTTTAAATAGATTAGTAACTTTTGTTAGAAAGAGAATAAGTGCTGTTCAGCTTTTAGTATTGCATCATCAATATCGAACTTTAGGTCAAGAAAATGATAGCTATGATGATACTGAGGTCTAAGTTTTTATGATTAAAAACTTTCATTAGAGGAAATGGAGGGATGTAGAGTGAAAAATTATAAAGACCATTTTATGAAATATATATAGTCTTTTTCTTTACCCTAAACCTGAGCAAGAGAATGCAGGTAACAGAAGGCGGAACTGAATGTAAGATTTCAGGCTTTCACTGCCCCAGGACACATTCCAGGTGGAGGGCATTATCCCCAAATCAGAGGACACTTGCTAGATTAACATTCCTCAAGCCTCAGGGTGGGGAAGGCCCAAAGCAAGAAGTCATTCCTGACCACAGAGAAAGATGCAAGTCATCTGGGTGGTTCCAAGAAGTAGCTAACTTTCCACTGTTCTTGGTTACCCGCCCCCCCTTGAGATTTTCCCAGTGTTACAGCCTGCTTATGTTCAAAATTTGTAAAACAACCAATCATGTGTAACCACGTGAAAATTCCTTTCTTTCCCCACCCCATGCTATAAATAAAACCCTCAGCTTGCTGGCCTTTTGTCAAATTCTGTTCCTGTGTGGATGAGCAGTTTTGACCTTGGCTAGCCAACTCTCCCCAATAAACCTCTGCTGATTGCATCCAGAAAAAAAAGATGTTGATATGTTGAATGCATATAGGCATTATATATATATATATATATATATATATATATATATATATGTGTGTGTGTGTACACATATATGTATATATAATGTTTATATATAATATATCATAAATATATTATATTTATATATTTCCCATATATATGAGAAACTCTCAAAAATAAGGAAAAAACAATAAGTAAAGACCGTATGTTTTCTTTTTTGATATAGAAAAGTGGTAGGATGCTTACAGAATATATGTTCCTGTTCATCGTCTTGGAGATGTTCATGACATCCATAGTAACTGAGTGGACCTATAGAGCAAGACAAACAGATTAAAACAGTGAGTCTATTATTCCTCCTTCAGTGAACAGAAGCTACTAACCTCTGTGGTGTACCCTGTTCAGATAAGTTAGAATTAAGCATTGGTAGTGTGATCTCTAAACTGTGACTAGAGGTAGGGGGAAACATTTTGCTAAACTGTTCATGTACTAAAGAGCTTTGTGTAATTGAAGCTAAATAAGTCTCCTTATATGAAGTGAGTGGGGCTGAGGATGTAGTTTAGCAATAGAGGAGTTCTGTAGAATTAGTGTGTTTCTCAGTTTGATAACCTGAAGAAGCACATAAAAAGAAGCTGGGGACAGAGTGCGGTGGTAGAGATGCAGGTGCTGGGTTTTAGACTCAGCACTACCTGACTGGCCCTAGTCCCCACTATCCACCTTCACAGACACTATACCCAGCTTCACCACCTACCTCTTCCTCCTTAAATACACCTTGTTTAGTTTACCACCTTCATTCATAGACGGAATTCCTTAAGTAACCTCTGTCTGTAATTAATGTGATAGAAACTAAGAAGAGAGAAGACATTATCAGATAAAATTTTTCCTTAGATTTCATACTTTCCCTTGCCTCAGTGGTTGCCTCTGTGTTTATACAGCAAACTTCATTTATTTTTAACAACATGTGGATGACATGTACCACTCCAGAGGAATGAGGGTACTTATATTTAGCTCACTATTTGCCTTTCAATATCTTTTCCTTAGCTGAACTAGTGAAATGTGGAGTTGAAATTCATGTAAAAGTCTAATACTCATAAACTTTAAACATATATAGCTGGGACTAGAGAGATGGCTCAGTAGTTAAGAGGACTTGTTGCTCTTCCAGAGAACCCAAGTTTGAGTCCCAGAACCCACACAATGGCTCACAGCCATCCATAACTCCAGTTCCAGGGAATCCGACAACTCTCCTATGGTTTCTGTAGACACCAAGAACATGCATGGTGCATAGATATGCATGCAAGCAAAACTGTCATGCACTTATATAAATCTTTTTTAAAGTGTGTATGTCTCTACTTATACACAAAGCCACAAAACTCATAATCCTCTCAAACAAAGGAACAAGAGAAAGAACATCAGTTGAAATGGTTTTTTACTTATACCAAATAAATTTTAAATGGTGAAGAACACAATGAATAGGAGAGGAAAAGAGAGGGCAGGCAGAGGGAAGGAAAATAAACAGCAGAAGAAAAGGAGAAAATGACTTAAAAACAATATGAAAAAAAACAAAACAAGACATGGTCTGGGAAGTATATTTCAGATGAAGCCCTTGCTAGCATGAATAAGGCCATGGGTTCAGGACCAACACAAAAGAGAAAAAACAGCTCATGATTTTATTTAAGACTGTTAATAATAAGACTATTCTTGTTAGAATTCTTTTTAAATGCTGCCAAAATTATATAGTTCTTTATCTTAGATCACATTAATAAGCAATTTCCTATCATCCAACTTACCCCCAGGTTGATCGCTCTCATCGATGCTGCCCTTTTCCTGCATGTTAGGAGGAGTATGGCGGCCTCAATCAAGGACGAAAGCCTGCTGATGAGTGAGGAACTTTGTTCACAAGACACCTTGGAAAGTGGGATTTTAATAAGTCTTCCTCAGCATTTCCTCACCTCCATCTCATTAATAAAAACTGGTGACAATGAGTATGTTTGTTTATCCATGTGGGAAATTTATCATGAATTTATTTCATTGTCATAAGTTAATCTGAGGCCGAATCTGGTCAGCCTAAGTTAAAGGGTTCTTCTAAGGCCAAGAATCACGTGAATGGGCACAGATTTTTCCAGCATGGACTTTCCACCTAATGCTTATAAGGCAAAGTAATGCTACCTCAAAATGATTTCATATTGAAAAGAAAAATAATCCACCCGGTCCATCATCAATGAGACAGACTAGCTCTAGACATTAGACATCTTTCTAACCAGCTATTGTCAAAAGATTTGTAAATGATCTATCGTGTGGAATGTATCACTAGATATATCTTTATGCAACTGAGACTACACAAAGGAATGTCCACATAACTCTCTTACTAGAAAGTCCATCTTCTGCTATAGTTTATCCTTTTCCCCACAGCTTTTCTCTGTTACTCATTATACCTTGTACTTTATAAATTTTAGGTAAACTATCTTTTCAGCAATATTCTGTTGTTATTAGTGAAGACCTTTTGTGTTGGTCATCTTTCCATTTCTGTGACAAAATGAATGAAATAAACAACTCCTAGAAAGGGAACGTTTCTTTGGGCTCCCGGTTTCAGAGGCTGCAGGCCTCATTTTTCTGGATCTATTGTTGGGAGCCAACTCCTAGCAGAAAGTGGCTATCATCTTCACAGCCATCTGAGCCATATACTCTAACAAGAGACTTGTTTTTCAACAGCTGAGCAAACTCTGATAAACATCTTGTTTTCCCCATATATCTTGGTTTGTTGTTAGTGCGCCCAGCTGCAAGGCACACGTGGTCTTCAGCTGTGGTCCCCTGCTTGTGCTTATAAATACCCATGATTTCCTTTCAAAAAAGAGACTAGAGACTTGATGACATACCCTGTCTTGTCTCCATGCTTCACGTCTCTTGCCCCTCCATCCCCACTTTCTCTCTTGCTAGACCCTGACCCGAGGACCAGAGCATTTAGCCCCAAAGCATGGGGCAGTGCGGGTCTCGACAATCTATCCCTTTTTTTTTTTTTTTTTTCCATGTTTTAAAGTTTCTAACCAGAGCTAGAATGGGCATTATCAAAATAAATCTTCAGGAAAGGCATACCCAGAAGAAGAGGCTCACGGCCCTATCAGCTTCTCTTTACTGGCTCCAGACTCATTTTTGATCAGAGCAAAGGAGATGAGAATCTGAGTCCGAGACAATGGGGTAGCCACCTGCTCAGAAGCCGGAGGACTCAAAAGAAGAGCACGGAGGCCCAACGTCTGTGCTACTCAAGTTTCAGAAGAGTTCCTCAGGTCCTGTACTGATGAAATACTGAGTTCTGGTTTCATCAGCTTCTCTGGAGAATTGCAATCCTGTTCACATACCTCTGACAGACCTCTAGAGACCTAAAAAATGCCAACTACAAGTTCGGAAGATCAAGACGAGCAGTCAGAACTTTCAGTCTTACAGAAGGGTGAAAATAAGCCGAGTGAAACGAGATTCAACGACCTCAAGAGCAAAGAAATTCATTCTGAAAGATATCAGTCCAACCGTAGACTCCCACCAGAAATCCCTAAGGAATCCAGAGAAGAATTGAATGCCCTGCAGTCTTTTTGTACTAAAAAAGTACATTTGATCCATCAGAGAGAGGATTCAAGAGCTAAGAAAAGCAACAGATCCAAAAGACTGCAGCTCAGATGAATTGCAGAGACCTCAGAGGTAGATGCTTTCAATTGCACAATCCCTGATGAACTGTTGAACAGAATCTATTTGGAAAACACGAGAGTGACTCTAGCATACATAGAGGCGATTACTCAACACATTGCTTCCCAGTGTCCCAGTTATAATAGCAAAAGAGCAGAGCTGGCTCAGTCTGACTTCCTGAGACAAAGGAAGACTTTATTACTGCAGTCACTACTACTCCAAGAGAAAATAAATGGACACCTTCATACCACAGACTTTCTCATCCATGTTGGAGAAGCACATCAGGGTTTCCCCAGGGCTTTCAGGTGATCCTGGGATCATCCGGAAACAACTGACTAAGAAAATGCAGAAGGGAAGTTCTGGCTTTGGGTGGGCATATTCAAAGCGGGTGTGAGTGTACAAATCCTTTAACACTTCTCAACTCAGTTCCAACCAGATGGGAGGTGCTGACTACTAATGATGATATGCAATGTGCCCAGGCAGGGGATGGTGACTATTAATGATTAGTGATAATATGTGATGTGCATACATGTACCTGGTGTGTATTTGGGGAATTACCATCTCTTGTAGCAGAAAGAAACTAATGTAAGATTTTCTTCTGCTTCCATCATAGAGGTCTAAATCACTCCGTCCAATAGACTTTTCACATAGCTCAGCAGGCTATGGAAAGCAAGCCAGTAAGTCACATTTTCCAGGCTTTCTGTTTAGTCTTTGCCAAAAAGTTTCTACCTTCAGTTCCTGTCTTTGCATCTCTCTATGACTGACAATAAAATAAAACTAAATAAAAAAATTTTTATTGTACTAAATAAAACTGTTTCTTCTCTTTAAGAAAAAAGTAAATCTTCACAGGGTGCAGAAAAGAGGGAAACTGAATACATTGATAGGAGTATCTTTCTTTTTCGTTTTTTTTTTTTTTTTTACATTGTAAAATGTGTGGGTTTTTTTTTTTCTTTTAAAGTGTTTTTTATTGGATATTTTCTCAACATTTCAAAAGTCATCCCTTTTCCTGATCCCCTGCCCTGAAACCCCTATCCCATCCTCCCTTCCTTGCGTCTAGAAGGGTGTTTTTCCACCCACCCACCCACTCCCTTCTCCCAGCCCTGGCATTCCCCTACACTGGGCCATCAAGCCTTCATAGGACCAAGGGCCTCTCCTCGCATTGATGCCCCAACAAGGCCACCCTCTGCTCCGCTCCGTATGCAACTGGAGCCATGGGTCCCTCCATGTGTACTCCTTGGCTGGTGGTTTAGTTTCTGAGAGCTCTAGGTGGGGACAGGGGGGAGGTCTGGTTGGTTGATATTATTGTTCTTCCTATGGGGTTGCAAACTTCTTCAGCCCCTTCAATCCTTTCTCTAATTCCTCCACTGGGGACCCCTGCTCAGTCCAATGGTTGGCTGCAAACAGCCTCATCTGTCAGGCTCTGGCAGAGACTCTCAGGAACTATATCAGGCTCCTGTCAGCAAGCACTTCTTGGCATCTACAATAGTGTCTGAGTTTGGTGTCTGTATATGGGATGGATCCCCCAGATGGGGCAATCTTTGGATGGCCTTTCCTTCAGTCTCTGTTCCACACTTTGTCTCTGTATTTGCTTCCATGAGTATTTTGTTCCCCTTTCTAAGAAGGACCAAAGCACCCACACTTTGGTCTTCCTTCTTCTTGAGCTCCATGTGGTCTATGAATTGAATCTTGGATATTCTGAGCATTTGGGCTAATATCTAGTCATCAGTAAGTGCATACCATGTGTGCTCTTTTGTGATTGGGGTACCTCACTCAGGATGATATTTTCTTTTTTTTCTTTTTTTTTTTTTTAAGAGCAAAGGCTGCTGCAGCGTTTTATTTCTAGCAGATAAATAATTTCCATTCTGTAATGCGGGTTCAATCCTCATTTTACCACCATTCCCTGCATAGCTACTATGTGCCAGGCATAAAAACAGACACAATTCCTTATCTTCAAAGTAGAGAGATAATACATTAGTGGAAGATACTAAGGAGAAACAGGAGGAAGCCCCCATAGTGATCTCTGAGGATGGCTCACAGATAAGTCATTTGAGAAAAGAAACAATGATTCTCAAACGTGGGTGGGTCATGACCTTGACCCTTTCACAGGGCTTCTCCTAAGATGAACAGAAAACAGAGACATTCACATTACGATTCTTAAGAGTAGCAAATTTACAGCAATGAAGTAGCAACAAAAATAATTTTATGGTTGGGGATTACAACACGAGGAACTGTATTAAATGGTTAGTGTTAGGAAGGCTGAGGACCACTGGTCTAGAAGGTTCATCTTCATCATCTAAATCTATCAGTGAAATGTCCTGAATCTAATTCCAGCTCACCACTCTTAGAGTAGCATGGTCTTTCACTAAAGGAAGCTCCAAGTTCTTCCTATTAGGGCGTGTGACATATCGGTACCTGCTAGGGTATATGGTCAGTTTGTATCTTCCTCCTCTGGTGACTTTCCAGTGTTTGTCTTACTTTAGCCTGGTTATTGATCCAGTGTCTAAACCTGTATGATACTATGAGGGTCTTTTGGCAAGACTATGAGGCTGTGACTTAAAATCTTGTCATCTGATCACGGGACCTGTTACCTATAGGGTCACAAGTCTGAACTTGTCTTAGTAACTGCCTCTAAATACCTCCAATCCACATTGAGTTTTTAGGGCCATCATGACTCAGCCTCTTCTCAAACTTCAGCAGCCACTTTCTTTTTTTTTTTTTTTTTTTTTTTTTTTTGCCTTAATTTATTTTTTTATTAGATATTTTATTTACACTTCAGATGGCATCCCCTATCCCCATTCCCCCCCCACCTCTTAGGAAACCCATATCCCATGCCCCCTTTTCCTTTTTGCATTTATACATTTTTTTAAAAAGAATGTTAATCATAGGCTTTATAAGTTTGGAATTGTTCAATCAGAGGTGTAACCCACTGACCGACTTAGATATAACAACTATCTTTGACTGGTGGAGATACATGAACATCTGCCTCCCTGTCTCCCCCCTCTTTCTCTCTTTCATCACCTAGCTTCTCCTCTCCTTCTTCTCCTCTTCTTACTCCTTTTCTTCCTCTCAGTACTCCTCCTACCTTAGCTCCTCCTACACATCACCCTTCCTGTTAAAATGAAATTTTTCTCTCAAAATACAATTAGAGCATCCATTTGTCTGCAAATCTCTTGAAGTCATCGTTTTTAATAGCTGAGTAGTACTCCATTGTGTAAATGTACCACACTTTCTGTATTCATTACTCTGTTGAAGGGTTCTTTCCAGCTTCTAGCTATTATAAATGAGGCTGCTATGAACATAGTGGAGCATGTGTCCTTGTTATATGCTGGATCTATTCCTTTTGGGGATGTGGTCAAAGAGAGCACTATGAATAGTAGGAGGAGGCAGAGCAAGGCTGCTTACCTCATAGAAACCAAGAGAAGAGGGAGGGAACATGGAGAAGGAGACAGGAAGGAAAGGGAGGGGTAAGGAAGGGAGGGAGAGGAAGAAAGAGAACAACACAGCAACCAGGGTATCACCACCTCCTAATCACTACTGCAAGGAAGCAAGCCATTAGCATATGGATTATTGTCAAATACTTAAAACCTAAACCAAAACCCCTCTTCTCCACTCTTGTTTTTTTCGAACTCCAAATCTTATTCCCACTTCCATGTCTTCATAAACAACTGACCCATGGTGTGAAACATACATATTTTATGTGTTAGTGTCCCCAGAAAAGATCTGTGACATTTCATTACAGTCATATCTATAATTTGCATAAATCATACATGCACACTCACCTTTCTCCTTCCAGTAGTACATATTTTTGATGCAGTCATGTTGCTATTCATATATCAGCTGATTTGAAATGCTGTCTGATAATGACATAGATCCATGGCATTTATGTCAGCACATTTATGCATCCCTTCTTCCAGGAATGGACACGTAGGTTATCTCTTCCCTGGAGTAATTTCATTGGGCCATGTATTCTTCAGCAGAATATCTGATATGTAAGCATACACCACACCACAGGCACATGAGCACACACACCACCATTTTTTTTTATTAGATCTTTCATTTACACTTCAGATACCATCCTGTTTCCCCATTCCCCCCCCCTTAGAAAACCCCTATCCCATGCCCCCTTTTCATTTTGCATTTATACATTTTTTTAAGAAATGTTAATCATAGGCTTTATAAGTTTGGTATTGTTCAATCAGAGGTGTAACCCACTACCCAACCTAGATATATCAACTATCTTTGACTGGTGGAGATACATGAACATCTGCTTCCCTGTCTCCCCCCCACACACCACCATTTGATTAAGGAAAACAGGAACTCTCACCATTCCTCTGTCGCAGGCTACATGATGTTACATACTTTTTTCTACAATGTATTCCATATTCTCCTGGTCTCTCAAGGTCTCACAGATTTTGATACGCAGCAGTGTTGCTTCTAATGTTCCAGTGTGGCAAAAAGTTTTTATTTTGTCATGTTTTAAAACTGGAGTTCACACAAGCAGTAGGTAGCACCTACTCTGTGTTTCATGTGAACTGGAAACCACAGTTCTGAGAGAGTAGATACACAGATGTAGCAAGAAGAAATCCAGAATGAAGAGCAAGATTTGAACATGTGGAGGATAAATAATAGATAAAATAAAGTTCATAACCTGTAGAAGAAAATGAGGTTGATAACATAGAAATGCAGACACTTGCAAATAGAACACTTAATTCTTAGCAAGCAAGGAATTAGAGTGAATGACATCTGACTACATACACTGGGGAGAAATGATGGAAGAATGTGAAGGTCTTTTATTTATTTGTCTCTCAAACAAATAGAAAGCCATCTAAAAATAGGGGTATGTGGGCTAGAAGAGTAGATGAAGTGCTTGCTGCATAAGCATGGTTTGAATTCCTAGAACCCACATAAATCCAGACATTGTAGCACCACATCTGTCATCCCAGCTCTCCTACAAGAGGATTGGGTGGCATAATAGAGAGCATCCCCAGAACTTACCTGCTATTCATTCAGTTGTTTCCATTTGAGGTTCTATTGTGGTCTGAATGTAAAATGTCTCCCATAGGCTCTTATGTCTGAATGCTACATTCCCAGTGGTGGCGCTGTTTGAGACTTTGTCAGACTTTTAGGAGCTAGTGCCTTGCTAGAGGGAATATGTCACTGGGGCTGAATTTTGAGGTATTACAGCCTGGCCACATTTCTTGTTCTCCTTTTGCTTCCTGACTTCCAGACTAACCTCAGGTTCCTGTTACTATGCCTTCCCCACCAGGAATGATGCTATCCCTCTGGAATAATAAGCCAAAATAAACTTTCTTCCCTAAGTTACTTCTTGTCTGAGTGTTTTTTCATAGCAAACAAAAAGAAACTAAAACAGTCTGTTATGAATAATGTGACTATATTTATGAACAACTTTTTAATGGAATTATGTTTTGAAATTTATGTGGATATATGTCAAAGAGAATAATCACCAATGATGCAAGGAAAACATAGGCAACCTTGGAAAGAACAAACCTTTGTAGACTATTTCAAATCTACATATCCCCAAGTATCTGCACAATTTATTAACAAAGCTTATGGGTTCCAAGAGCTCAGTATATTCACCAACACTCAGTATAGCCTTCCCTTCCCTGTCATGTTCACCCTAGTGGGTCTTGAAGTGGTATCTTGATGTAGTGTACTAGTGTGTCTTGGGTTTGTGTTTAGCTAATCAGTAATGGAGTTCAGCATCTTTCAATGTGTTTATTGACAGTCGTAAATCTATAGAGATATAGACTCTCTTGTCAACATTTAATAAGGTTACATTACTATCCTCATTACGGGTTGTAAAAGGTATTTATAGATCCTCAACTGAAATCTCTTCTAAAGTATATGTGGAGACTCTAGAATTTCAGCCACAATTCTGGAAAATATTTGCTTCCATTCTAAGAGTCATCACTTCACTTTTTAAACATTTTTATTAATTTTAATGTGCAAAATAATGGGTTTTACTATAACACTTTCAGATGTGCATATCATTGTGATTTGTTCATGCTCATTGTCAAATTACCCTCCCTTGAAATGTCGTTGAAGTCAGCTTGTATGCATTTTATTTTTAAAATTGCCTCTATGCTCATTCAAGATTTTGGTCTATAGTTTGGGGGCTCTAATGCCTTGGGATCTATGTGTTAGTTTGTAGCAGGAAGGAAGTTAGAGCAACTTTCCTCCTAAGTGCTGGGATTACAAGTGTGAGTTACCACACCCACCTCTCATCTAGCTTTGTTATCAAAGGAATAGCCTTCTAGACTAGTTTAATATTTCTTTCTGAAACAGTGGGTGGGTAAAGACTGTCTCCTGTCTCCAACTGAGTTCTTGCCTTATCTTTTCTAAGAATGGAGTGGGCAGACAATAAGAGAGAAATATAGGTAAGAAGAGAATGGCAACTTTAAGAGAAAAATCTCCCCAAGACCCACAGTGAGAGAGATGCTAACCAAGAGGTAGTGTTCCAACTCTGTCTTAGTTAGGGTTTTACTACAGTGAACAGACACCATGACAAAGGAAAGTCTTATAAAGGAAAACATTTAATTGAGGCTGGCTTACAAGTTCAGAGTTCAGTCCATTCTCATCAAGGTGGGAGCATGGCAACATCTAAGCAGGCATGGTGCTGGCAGAGCTGAGAGTTCTACATCTTAATCTGAAGGCTGCTAGTGGAAGACTGACTTCCAGGCAGCTAGGGTGACGGTCTTAAGCCCATGCCCCCAGTGACACACCTATTCCAACAAGGCCACACCTCCTAGTAGTAGCCCACTCCCTGGGCCAAGCATATACAAACTATCACAAGCTCTAAGTCCATAGTAGGCCTGAGGTGAGAGTTTGTGTGTGTTACAGATCTATTCTCTCTGAGGGTTTTGGGGTGCCAGCCTAGAGTGGTCTCTTACAGACCAAGACTGCAGTTTAACAGAGTTCTCCAGGAACTTCCTGCCCTAAACAGAAGCATCAGGCATAAGAAACCATTGTGTCCGTCTCCTATTTCCATCTTCCTCAAATCTTGAGCATCCAGTGAAAGATCCACAGCCAAAGGCAGCATCTCACAGCTGAAGTCTGGTGTCTTCCTTCTCCATCAAGTTTCAGGACTAAAATGTGTCTTGAAGCCTTGAGCATGCCAAAAATCTATTGAGAAACTAGCTGGGTCTTAATAGGCTGAATGTGGACACACAAGCAGGGTTTAGGACCTGTTAGGGAAAAGCTATCAAGATCTTAAAACTTCTGGATGTTCCCAGTGGTTACAGTACATCTTTGGCAGTTTCTGCCTGCTCTTTCTAACTTGTTCATACTCCAGACTCTGGCTACTAATCCTGAGCTTTCATGTGGCAGGGACTTGTGTCTTTTGCAGCTACTACTATTACACTGACAGTTGTCCACGCTTGATCCTTGGGCTTGAGTTGCCTATCAGAGAGCCCTGAGAGCATATGGGAAGTTCCCCACTGGGGTCCTTCCTATCTTTATCTCTTCTTTGTTGTTGTTTTACTTTATTTTATTAGTTATTTGAGAACTTTATATGATATGTGTTATCATATTACCCCATTCACCAGCTCTTCCCCAATTTATTCCACTTTCCTACCCATTCAACTGCATGTTCTTTTTGGTTTTAATCATTCAAGACCAGTTCATGTTGCCCAAATATTCTTTGATGTGTCGTCTTCCACTGGAGAGTGGTCAACTTACTAAGGGCCAGACTCTTAGAGAAAACTATCTCCCCTTCTGCCATCAGCTAACAATTGCCAATAGCTCCTTGACTAGGGAGTGGAATGCCCCCTCTGCATACTGGGATTTGGTCTGGTTTGGGCTTGCACAAGTTTTGTACATACTGTAACAAATGTTGTGAGTTCATGTGCAGCTGCCCTGGTATGTCCAGAAGATACTGTGTCTTTGTGGTCATCCATCTTCCCTGGTTTTTATACTCTTGTCTGCCCTCATTCTCAGTGATCCCTTCTCTTATGACACATGTAAAAAGATGTACTATCTGGTCCAGAAGAAACTTAATGGAGGACAGGGAGATATGATAAAATAAATTTTCAAATTATAATTTGGGAGTTGGGTGATGACTACACGGGATTCATCATATATGTTTCTGTGCATTCATAGCATCTCAGTAAAGCCAAAAGCTAACAAGACTTCAAAGCTGCCTCATTATTTCCCTGGCTCCCTGTCCTTTCTCCCAGCATGAATCTCCTTCTAGAATACCCTGGGAGACTGGCCTCCTGCCAGATGAGATAACTTCCTTCTGCTTGCCCCAAGTATCCCCAAGATTCTCTCCTTCAGTTTCTTTATGCCTCTAACCACACATCCTCATTTCAGTGAGGTCTTTGTGTACACCTCCCATCCCCATTCACACTAATAAACTTTGTTTTTTTCTCCTTAGCTTTTACTAATTCGGACATAAGGTTTTCTTGTGGATCTTACTTATTACTGATTTCACTCTAATACCAGTCCCCAAAAGAGATAGTCCCATCGTGTTTCTTCACTGTTTTTTGAAACCAGTGCCTGACACATACAGGTCCACAATGAAAATGTACTGATTCGTTGGCCCTGAGATGGAGCATACTGTTGTTATTTTGCTAAATGGTCATGCTGTCAAGCTGCCTTCTACATATTTCTATTTATACTCATAGGTTTGCTCTCAATCTTGGTCAGAGAAGCTTCTTTTGCAGCAAGTAGAGGTTAATACAGAGATTCACAACTGGTTAAAGTGGGAGAATCAGGGGCTGTGAGTACCTAGATGGATATGGTTCGTCCATATCAACCTCCCCCATCCAAGGCTCAGCAAACGTAGCAGAAGAGAACAGAAAAAATGTTAAGAGCTAGAGGATAGGGGTAAAAACTTCAAACTACTATCTTCTGGACATAACAGTGCTGTAATCACAAACTCAGAGCAGCTGCAGTTACCTACCTGTGTAAGGTAAAGCCAGTTAAAATCCCAGCATAGATTGGAAGACTATCCCAGAACCCTGCCCCTAGGTAAGGAGATATTGGCAGTTGATGGGAGCTGGAGAAAAGACAGTCATTTTTCCTTGGGTTTGTGGACACTGGTAGACTGTTCATGTCCTGGTGAGTGGCCCTATACTTATGAGCATAGACAGGTTAGACTCCATGAGGAAGACTTGTTGGGGACTCTCAAATGAGATGGACAGAAGAAAAAGAATGGATATAATCAAGATACATTGTATACATGTTTGAATTTCTCAAATAATAGTATTATTCAAAAATTCATCAAATGTATCAACTGCCAAAAAAAAAAAAAAAAGCCCAAAAGCCTTATTCCCAACTACTATCCATAATTCATCATCTGTTAGAAATAAGAATTGGGCTGGAGGGATGGCTCAGTGGTTAAAAACACTGACTACCCTTCCTAGAGGTCCTGAGTTCAATTCCCAGCAACCACATTGTGGTTCACAACTATCTGTAAAAGAATCTGATGCCCTCTTCTGGTGTGTTTGTATGTTCCTAAAACAAACAAACAAACAAATAAATAAATAAATAAATAAATAAATAAATAAATAAATAAATAAGAAGAATCATTTTTTCACTACCATATAGGAATGAACACTAAATATGAAGCTGCCCATGAGGGGCATAGGTTGTGTGTGAATGTGTTTGTAAAATAATTTTGATCTTCAAGTCGCTGTAGCACAAATTTGTGAGGTACCTATTCTGCCAAAGAAAGTGCTTAGACAAAAGATAAGTAGAGAACCCTTGAGGGTTGTGTTCAACACATCCAGAAGATTCTTGGTACCTGGGGGCTTTGTGAAATTGTCTTTATTTAAATCAAACATAATTACATGATTTCTTCACCTATCTCATATCCTTTCCACTCCACCTCCAAAACCCTTCCATATAAATGAATATACATATAAATAGGCATGCTGAGTCCCTTCAGAGTTGCTTACATGTATATGGTCCTGGGGCTAACTACTTGGTATTGACAACCAATCAGGGGGCTCATTCCTGAGAAAGACAATTCTCCCAGTCTTAGCAGTTATTCATTGCTTGCATTTCTTCTGTCCGTGTGCTTCTTTTTTCTTCGTTTTTAATTTTCATACACTATTTTGATCACATCCTATCCACTCCACCAAGTCCTACCAGATCTTCCCCACCTCCCAACTCACACAACTTGATGTTCTCACTCTTAAAGGAAAAAAAGTAAAAGGCAAAAAACATCAAACCATAACAACACACACACCGGAAAACACGGAGTCCATTTTCTGTCAATCAACTGAAGCATATACAAATTCAAATCAGACAAAATCCCAGCACAGAAGAAAAGTGGGCACAAAGTCCTACCCTAACCAAGAAGCTATTTGTAATTAATACCCACGGAAAGGGGAGAGGGGAAGGAATCATTTTTCCCCAATGTAGAAATAAGATATGTGCTCCTTCAAAGAAGTGGGTCTCAGACCAGCGCAGGGCCACTCAGTAGTAGAGGCAAACATAGCTGCTCCCCAGCGCCATCTTGGTTGTGCACAGGGACAAAAGCAGAATAAGATGCTCACACTGTGCATCTAGCAGCTGTTCACTTTATCCTCAGATGAATTATGGGATCAGCAGGGCTGCAGCGCTCCACTATCCCCAGTGCCCACGTGGTCTCTCACGCAGTGCCCTTGGTAACCACGTTCTTGACCACAACCGCAGCTTTAGATCCTCGCGAGTAGGGAATGAAGGGGTAAGACACAGGAGGCAGCGCCCACCGGGCTCTACTGGATGCCAGGTTGCCCACCAGACCACATCACTCTGGCCCTGGGCTCAGGGCATGATGTGAGTGTGAGAGCCTTGGCCCGGTTGCCATTAAGACTCAGACCGGGTCACACTTAGGGCACAAGGGTCGCCAGACCCTGGCCACCGGGACTCTCTCATCCTGAGTTCTCCCATCACTAGGAATGATTTTCTGGTAACTGAAGTTGAATTGAGACATCCAAGGTCATCTATGCATTTGAACGAGATTCAGACATCTAGGCGGCTTGTCCGGCTTTACCTGGGAGAATCTTCTGAGTAAGTAAACACCAGTGGGAAGACTGTTCATATTGGATGCACAACACCACCAACTAAGACATGCTGGTTGTGTGAGCCACCAGATTTGAGTTCTGGGGAGGAAAAAAAAAATGTTGTTTATCCTTATACCTAATACTTTGAGGTACTCTAGAACCTGAAAGTACATTACCAGGGTCCCCTAAATAATAACTCTCCCTTCTCTCTGTCTCTGTCTTTCTCTGCTCCTCCCTCTTCCCTCTCTATGTCTCTATCTGTCTCCCACCCCAGACTCACATATATTCATATAGCCTAGACTTTAAACATAATACATACCATTTAATACATACCATCTGAATTTGACAAAAGTTGCTGAGTCCCAGATTGTTCTTATGAACAATAGCAAACAGCACAATGTCACTATCTAACCCACCTTCCCTCTAATTCCTCTCTTTGTTAATATTAAACCAATAAATGGTGTGAGCCTGTATGAGAACACCTGTCACCTCAGACACCCTGAACCAAAAGCCAGCCCTCCTGGGTTTACAAACACCAGGAGCCCACAGAAGCTTAGATGTCATCTCCCTTTGAGCTCCAAGGATGTGTCACGCGGAATGTGTTTAAATTCTGCAGTGTGGAGGGTGAATGTGACACAACACATGAAAAATATGACATCTCAGTGGATCAGAAACTGATCAAAAACGGCTAGAGTATGAGTTAGCAATTTTATAAGCTCTTGTTTCTATGTAACCTTTCCTCTTAGAAGTACTTTACTGCACTTGGAAATGATTCATTTCCCCTGTCATTTGTCTTGAAATGCCTTTTTTTAGCTTTTTTAAATTGTTATTTATTAATTTAGCATGGATTTATAATAATTGAAGTTTCCTTATTTTACTGAGGATCTCAATCCCCGTCTGATAGTGGCTGGTGGCAAGGTGGTCAGTGTAATTTCAATACTAATTTTTCTTATTTTTGCTGTGTTTTATTTATTTATTTCTCCATTAATTTATTTATTCATTTTACATCTTGATCTATGTCCCCATCCCCCCTCACAAGGTGCCTCCACAACCCCCACCACTTCTCCTCTGAAAGGGTGTCCCCCACCTGATGTCATCCCCCCATTCCCCACCCCATCCCCTACCCCAACCCTGGCCCATCAAGTCTCTGAAAGGTTAGTTAAATCCTCTCCCACTGAGGCCAGACAAGGCAGCCCAGTTGTTGTCCACAGACAAGCAACAGCTTTAGGGACAGTCCTGGGTCCAGTTGTTGAAGAAACCCCACATGGAGACTGAGCTGCCTCTGCCACATATGTGCTAGGGGTCTAAGTCCAGCCCACGTATGGTCTTTGGTTGGTGACTCGGTCTCTGTGAGCCCCTAAGGATCCAGGTTAGTTTACTCTGTTGGTCTTCCTGTAGAGTTTATATTCCCTTCAGGGACTTCAGTTTTTCCTCCTACTCTTCCATAAGAGTCCCTGAGCTCTGTTCAATGTTTGGCTGTCAGTATCTGCATCTGTTTCAGTCAGCTGATTGGTGGAGCCTCTCAGAGGACAGTTATGCTAGGTTCCTGTAATATAACAGAGTGTCATTAATAGTGTCAGGGATTGGTGCTTGCCCATGGGATAGGTATCAAGTTGGACCAGTTATTGGCTGGCCATTCCATCAGGCCCTGCTCTATCTTTGTTTCTGCATTTCTTTTAGATAGGAAAAATTTGGGGTCTAAAGTTTTGTGGATGGGTTGGTGTCCTTATCCCTCCACTGGGGGTCCTGCCTGGCTACAGGAACCTCTTCAGGATCCATCCCACTGATATGTGTCTCAGCTAATGTCACCCAAATTGACTCCTGGGAACATCCTCCATCCCGGTCTCTGGCACTTCCTAGAAATTCCTCACACACACACCCCACCTAGCCGCCCCCCCATGCCCAGCAGCTGCAGATTTCCACCCATTCTCCTGGCCCTCTGGCCCTCTCTCCTATTTCTCATTACACCTGATACTGACCCCCACCATTCCCCTCCCCATCCCTTGTCACAACCAGTTCCCTCCCACCCCTTCTAAGTGAGAGTCAAGCATCCTTGCTTGGGCCTTCCTTCTTGTTTAGCTTTTTTCAGTCTGTGGGATGTATTATGAGTATCCTGTACTTTATGGCTAATATCCACTTATCAATGAGAATATTTCACACATGTCCTTTGGGGTCTGGGTTACCTCATTCAGGTTATTTTCTAGTTTCATCCATTTGCTTGCAAAATTCCTGATGTTTTTGTTTTTATAGCTGAATAGTATTTCATTGTATAAATGAACCCCATTTTCTGTATCCATTCTTCAGTTGAAGGACGTCTAGGTTGTCTCTAGTTTCTGGCTGTTACAAATAAAGTTACTATGAACATTGTCAAAGCACCCGACCTTGTTGTATGGTGGAGTATCTTTTAAGTATATGCTCAGGAGCAGTAGAGCTAGGTCTTCAAGTAGAACTACTCCCCCCCCCCCTTTTTTTTTTTTTTTTTTGAAACTGCCAGATTGATTTCCAAAGTGGCCGCACAAGTTTGCAATGCCAACAGCATGGGCTGTCACTTGAGGTTTTTATCTTAGTCATTGTGTAAGATGGAATCTCAGAGTCCTTTTGATTTGCATTTCCCTGATGATTAAGGATGTTGAACATTTCTTTAAATGCTTCTCAGACATTTGAGATTCCTCTGTTAAGAATTCTGTTTAGCTCTGTACTCCATTTTTTAATTGGGTTTGTTGAAGTCTAACTTCTTGAGTTCTTTATATATTTTGGATATTAGCTTTCTGTCAGATGTAGGTTTGGTGAAGATCTTTTCCTAATTTGTAGGTTGCTGTTTTGACCTATTGACAGTGTCCTTTGCCTTACAGAAGCTTTTCAGTTTCTTGAGGTCCCATTTATCAATTGTTGATCTTAATGCCCAAAAAAAAATGGTATTCTAATCAGGAAATTGTCTCCTGTATCAAAAGGCTCTTTTCCACTTTTGTTTCTATTAGATTTAGTGTATCTTGTTTCATGTTGAGGTCTTTGATTCACTTGGACTTGAATTTTGTACACAGTGATAAATCTGAATCTATGTTCATTCTCCTACATACAGACATCCAGTTAAACCAGCACCATTTGTTGAAGATGCTTTCGTTTTTCAATTGTATGGTTTTTGCTTCTTTGTCAAAAATCAAGTGTCCAAAGTTGTGTGGGTTTATTTCTGGGTCTTTGATTCAATTCCACTGATCAACCTGTCTGTTTCTATACCAATACCATTCAGTTTTTATCACTATTGCACTGTAGTACAACTTGATCAGGGATGGTGATTCCTTAAGAAGTTCTTTTATTGGTCAGGATTGTTTTACCTATCCTGGGTTTTTTGTTTTGTTTTGTTTTGTTTTGTTGTTGTTTTTCCATATGAAATACAGAGTTGCTCTTTCAGGGTCTGTAAAAAATTGTGTTAGAATTTTGATGGAAATTCCATTGAATCTGTAGATTGCTTTTGGTAAGATGGCCATTTTCTCTATGTTAATCCATGAACATGGAAGATCTTTCCATCCTCTAATATCTTTTTCAATTTCCTTCTTCAGGGACTTGAAGTTCTTGTCATACATGTCTTTCACTTGCTTCATTAGAATTATACCAAGACATGTTATATTATTTGTGGCTATTGTGAAAGGTGTTGTTTCTATAATTTCTTTCTCACACCACTTATCATTTGTATGTATCCAGCCACTTTGCTGAAGGTGTTTATCAGCTGTAGGAATTCTCTGGTATAATTGTGGGGGCCACTTACATATACTATCATATCATCTGCAAATAGCAATATTTTGACTTTTTACTTTCCAGTTTGTATCCCCTTGATCTCCTTTTGCTCTCTTATTGCTCTAGCTAGAACTTCAAGTACTATGTTGAAGAGATAGAGGGAGAGTGAGCAGCATTTTCTTATCCCTGATTTTCATAGGATTACTTTAAGTTTCTCTTCATTTAATTTGGTGTTGGCTATTGGCTTGCTGTGCATCGCCTTTGTTATGTTTAAGATTTAGACCTCTATCAGATATGTAGTTGGTTTTAAAAAATCTTTTCCCATTTTGTTGGCTGCCACTACGTGTAAATGATGGTGTGTTTTGCCATGCAGAAGCTTTTCAGTTTGATGAGGTCCCATTTTACTAATTGTAATCATAGCTCCTGTGCTAGTGCTATTCTGTTCAGAAAGCCTTCTCCTATGCCAACGAGTTCAAAAGTATTGCCTACTTTTTACTCTTCCAACAGGTTCAGTGTATCTGGTTTTATGTTGAGGTATTTGATCTATTTGAAATTGAGTTTAGTTCAGAGCGATAAGTATGGGGATCTATTTGGATTCGTGTACATGCAGCCATCTAGTATGACCAGAACTATTTGTAGAAAATGCTGTCCTTTTTTTTTCCAGTGTGTATTTCT
Organism: Arvicanthis niloticus; assembly: GCF_011762505.2. Lineage (NCBI taxonomy): Eukaryota > Metazoa > Chordata > Mammalia > Rodentia > Muridae > Arvicanthis > Arvicanthis niloticus. The sequence goes on along the minus strand of NC_047658.1, from coordinate 119,400,367 downwards.
GGCTTCTTTATCAAAAAAAAAAAAAAATTTAGAGTATTCATAGCTATGTGGACTTATTTTTTGGGTCTTCAATTTTAGTTCATTGATCAATGTGTGTGTTTTTATACCAAAACCATGTTGTTTTTATTATGATAGCTCTGTAACACAATTTGAGATTGGAGATGGTGATACTTCCTGATGATGATGATGATGATGATGATGATGATGATGATGATGATGATTCACCATCGTTTTAGCTGGGTGTTCTGTGTTTCCATATGAAGCTGAAAATTGCCTTTTCAAGTTCTGTGAATAACTGCCTTGGAATTTTAATGAGAATAAGTAGATAGCTTTTGGTAGAGTGGACATTTTTAATATATTCTACAAATCCATGAGCATGTGATATCTTTCTATAATCTGATATCTTCTTCAGGTTTTATTCTTTAGTGTCTTACACTTTTATTATACAAGTCTTTCACTTGCTTAGTTAGACTTAACCCGAGATGTTTTATATTATTTGAATATATTTTACTATTCACTTTATTATTTATTCATTATTAACTATTTCTGTTATTTAAATATTATTTCAGCACTGTGAATGGTGTTGTTTCTCTGATGTCCTTCTCAGTTCACTTGCCTTTTGTATACAGAAGGCAACTGTTTTTTATGTGTGTGAGCTACCTTTGTATCCACCTAGTTTGCTGAAAGTATTTATCAGCTATAAGAATTTTCTGGTGGAATGTTTAGATTCAGTTATGTGTACTATCATATCATCTGCAAATAAGGATCCTGGACTTCTTCCTTTTGAATTTGCATCCCCTTGATTTCCTTCAGTTGCCTTATTGCCCTAGCTAAGATTCCAAGTACTATACTAAATAAGTATGGTGAGAGTGGACAACTTTATCTTGTTCCTGATTTTAGTGGAACTGCTTTGAGTTTCCCACCATTTTAGTAGATGTTGGCTATGGCCTTGTTGTAACTCCTTTTATTAGAATAAGGTATGTCCCTTGCATCCCTAATCTCTCCAGGACTTTTACCATAAAGTGTGGAGGTCCCTGCAAGCTCTACTGCCAGCAGAGAAATAAACCATGAAAGGCAAGAAGGAAACCTGGTTCAGCATGACCTAGGTATCAGGGCTAGTTCAAAATTTTAGAGTCTGACCCCAAAGAGGTTTCTTTGTTTGTTTTTTATAGATTTAAATACACAACTTTAGGGAAGGTTTCCTCTTGACAATTATCATAATAAAGCTTAGGGTATGGCTATATCAAAACTCTTTTGTAAAGTACATTTCCTTTGCAAAGTACCTATGACCTTTTTCATAAGAATGGGTTCTATTGACTGAGAAACAATTTTCAGGATATGGGTTGAGGGAGGGAAGGCTTCTAGTAGACATAATATCAAACTCTTTCACAAAGTACATTGGGCCTCTTTCATAAGAATGGATTCTATTGACTAAGAAACAATGATCAGAAGTCTGGGGGTTTGGGGTGAAGGCTGGCTTCACAGAATAGCAAAGATTACAAGGTTATTAGCTCATCCCAGCCTTTTGGATGGAAAATGAGTGGGCATATCCCTTCTGTTGAAGAGAAAAGCCCATGTATTTGGCCGTTTTGATTTCTCTATTGCTATCTGTAAGCACACAGACCTCATGCCCTCTACAGTGAACAAGTATTGGATTTCATCAAAGGGTTTTTCTGCAAGTAGTAAAATGATCATGTGGGTTTTTCACTTTCAGTTTGTTTATATGGTAAACTATATTTATTGATTTATGTATGCTAAACCATCTCTGCATCTCAGAGATGAAGTCTACTTGATCATTATCTTTTTTAAACTTTTTATTGGTTCTTTGTGAGTTTCACATCATGCACTCTAGTCCCACTCATCTCCCCATCCCCTCATATCCACCCTTCTCTCTTGCAACCTCTCCCTGCCCCCCAGATAAAACACACACACACCATAGAAAAACATCTCATCATGGAAGCTGTAGTATTTCACAGTGTGTCCGTCCCTCGGTTTATCCCTTTGTCCACACATCTTCACTTGCAAATGTTTATTGCAATGGAGTCATTGGTCTGGTCTGAGATCTCTGGCTTCTGTGACACCATCAATATTGGATCCTCACTGGGACTCCTGCCCATGATCCTATTGTTGCCCTGAGTCACAGAAATCCTGCAGCTTTGGATCAGTAGCCTTCCATGAATCTCACCCATTCGCTGATTATATAGATTCTGGGATGAGCCAATTCAGAGCCCTGGATCTGGGCCTGAGTTGTAGCTGAACTGGTCAGCCTGCCAGCTTTCTCTTATCCACACCACTAGGGGCAAGCTCTCCAGCTCTGCTCTAGCTAGGGAGGCAGGGTCAACTCACCATCTCTCATGCCCTCTAGCCAGCTCTCCTGCACCCCCATCACCAGGGTCAGCTTTGCTGTGCTGCCCAGTGAGGTGCAGGGCCCATTCTTCCAAGTGCTGCAGCTTATGAGAGGCTGGGCTAGCTCTACCATGCTTATGACTCTGTGAGCAGCTTTTCTGACTGCCAGAGTCAGCTCTCCCACACTCATGTCCTCAGACTGTTCACCCACACCTCTGCCACTGGGTCCAGCTCTAACTGTGCTGCCTAGGTGAGGTACAGGGTACACTCTCCTGAGTGCTGCCACTGGTGAAAAAGTGGGGCCAGCTCTCTAACATGCCCCAGCCAGTGAGGGGTAGAGCCAGTTATGCATAGCACCTGGACATTATGGATAATCTTTTTTTAATATGTTCTAGGATTTGGTTTGCAAGCACCCTATTGAGAAATTTTAATAAATGTTCATAAGAGAAATTAGTCTTCAGTTTTTTTTTCTTTGATGGGTCTTTATGTGGTTTGGGTATCAAAGTAACTGTGACCTTGTAAAATGAATTGGGCTGTGTTCCCTTAGTTTCTATTTTGTGGAATAATTTAAGGGGTCTTGGCATTAAGTCTTTTTTGAAAGTCTGGTAGAATTCTGTGCTAAGAACCCTCTGGCCCAGGGTTTATTTGGTTGGAAAAACATTTAATCACTGCTTCTATTTCACTAGGGCTTTTAGGTCTATTTACATTGTTGATCTCATCTTGATTTAACTTTAGTAAGTGGTACCTATCAAGAAAATTACTTTTTTAGATTTTTCAATCTGGTAGAGTGAAGGCTTTTAAAGTAGTGCTTATGATGCTCTGGATTTCCTGGGTGTCTGTTATTTTATTAGTCTTCACTTCTAATTTTGTTAATCTGATTTTTCTCTCTCCACCTTTCAATTTGAGTAAAGGCTTGTCAATCTAATTGATAACAAAATCTTTGTTTTCATTGATTTTTGCATTGTTTTTTCTTGTTGTTGTTATTTCTATTTTATTTATTTCAGGTCTTATTTATTTCCTGCTGTCTATTCATTGAAGGCATGATTTATTTTTATTTGTTGTTGTTGTTGTTGTTGTTGTTGTTGTTGTTATAAAGCTTTCAGGTGTGCTAGTATGTCGCTAGTAAAAGATTGCTCCAGTTTTGTTTCGTTTTGTTTTTTTATGTAGGCACTTAGTGCTATGAACTTGCCTCTTAACACCACTTTCATTGTGTCCCAGGAGTTTGAAAGTGTTGTGTATTCATTTTCATTGAACTCTAGAATGTCTTAACATTTTTCTTTGTTTATGTCTTGACATATTTTTCATTCAGTTGTTCAGCTTCCGTGAGTTAGTAAGCTCCTACTGTTTCTGTTGTTGTTGATAGCCTGCTTTAATTCACAGTGGTCAGAAAGCATGCAGGATGTTATTTATATTTTCTTGTATTTGTTGAGATTTGCTTTGTGCCTAAGTATATGGTCAATATAATACCGGACCAGCAAATCAAAAAAAAAAAAAAAAAAAAGAAAGAAAGAAAGAAAAAAGAAAGAAAAAGAAAAAAAGGAAACACACATAAACACAACAACAATGATCAAACACTGTTCCTTGATATCCCTCAACATCAATGGTCTCAATTCCCTAATAAAAGGACACAGACTAACAGAATGGATATCAACACAGAATCCATCCTTGTACTGCATCCAAGAAACACACCTTTAACATCAAGGATAAATGTCACCTCAAGGTTAAAAAAAAGAAGAAGAAGAAAAAAGAAAAAGGAAAATATATTCTAAGCAAATGGACCCAAGTAGCAAGCTCATAGAGCCATTTTAAAATCTGACAAAAGAGACTTCAAACCAAAGCTAATCAGAAGAAATAGGGAAGGACACTACATACTACATCCTCATAAAAGGAAAAAACTACCAACATACATTGCAAGCCTTTTCTTTTTTCTTTTCTTTTTCTTTTTTCTTTTTTTTTTTTCTTTTTTTTTCTTTTTTCTTTTTCTTTTTTTTTTTTTTTTTTTTTTTGACAGGGTTTCTCTGTATAGCCCAGGCTGTTCTGGAACTCACTCTGTAGACCAGGCTGGCCTCCAATTCCGAAATCTGCCTGCCTCTGCCTCTGCCTCCCAAAGTGCTGGGATTAAAGGTAGGTGTGTGCCACCACTGCCTAGCTTGCAATTCTTAACATCTATGCACCAAACACATGAGTACCCAAGTTTGTAAAAGAAACACTATCACAGCTTAAATCATATATTGACCCTCACATGCTGATAGAGGGAGACTTCAAGACCCCACTTTTGACAATAGACGGGTCATTCAGACAAAAACTAAATAAGGAAATGCTGGAGCTAACTGATGTTATAAACCAAAGAAACCTAACACATATTTACAGAATGTTTCATCCATCACAAAACAATTTACCTTCTTCTCCACAGCTAATGAAACTTTCTCCAAAATTTACCACCACACGCTCAATCTATTACTTCTAATTTGCCTTCAGTGCCTAAGATTTTCTCTTTCATCTCTTGTATCTTATTGGTGAGGCTTTCCTATGAGGTTTCTTCTCAAGTTTCTAAATTTTTTTTATTTCCTGCTTTCTCTCAGTTTGAATTTTTTTAATATATTTTCACTTTCAAGTCTTGAACTATTTTCTTCATTTCTGTCCACTGCTTGTTTGTGTTTTCATAAATTCCCTAATGGATTTGTTCCCTCTTTAAGGACCTCTAATCTATTCAGAAGGGCTATTGGGAAGTCCTTTTCTTTTGCTTCCACTCTGCTCCATTCCTCAGGGCCAATTATAGTAGAGTTGCTGGGTTCTAATGGAGATGTATTGTCTTAGCTGTTATTGGATGTATTTTTATGTTGGCATCTAGCTATTGAGTGTGGAATGATCATAATTCTATGTGTTGATAACTGGTCTCATCTTTATTCAGTAAGTATTTTGTTCCTTGGTTTCTAATGCCCTCTCTGGTTCTTAAGCGAGTGTGGGTTACCTGGTAGGAAGTACTTCTGAGATCCTTCCAGGTGGAGGTTCCAGGTAGAATGTGTTTCTAGGTATTGGTATCTGACACTTAAGGATAAAGTTGGGCTAGGGGTACTAAAGGAGCCAACAAGAGGGAAGAAAGCAGAGTTTGCCACAAGGATCTGCTTAGTCCCCTGGGAATATGGCAGAGAGGGGGGTGGGTTAACAATAGGTGGTCTGATACAGAGCTGGAGATGAGATTGGGGCATTGGATTTGGAGATGAGGACAAATAATGAAGATCTGAAGCCTGGTTACCTGCTTCCCTGGAATGGCCAGTGGGTTCCCAGGGAGTGCCTGTGGGAGTTGGTTGCTGAGGCAAAGGTTTGGGACAGTGAGGGAGGTTGTGGAAGAAGACCTATATGATCTTCTGGAGATAGGAGCAGAAAAGAAGGGAGGGCACAGCAGATGTTTTGTTGCAGAGTAAGGCATAAGACTTGGGGATTGGCTTTAGAGGAGAGAAAGGAAAGTAAAAATCTGGAGATTTGTCCTCTACCTGCTTCCCCAGCCAGGTAGTGGGTTTGCTCTTTTTGTATTGTTTAAAGGAACCCCTATTTTCTAAGTGTTAGTCTTGTTTTCCACATTCTCCACATATGTGTTTCCCTATATGTCATTCTTCCATATGGCCTAGAATGTTAGTACCAGAGTGTTAGTCAGTGTTGCTATTTCAGTGTCAGGAAAACAATCCTTTCTTGTCCTACTTGCTGGAATTTTACTCAATGCTGGTGGTAGACTATGGGCTGTTTCCCTACTTTCTCTTTCTAATATCCACATTTTAATTTAAAAAAAAAAAAGAAACAGAAAAATCCTCATAGCAAAGAGATGTGAGAAAAACAGATAACAGGAACTTCTAATGTTGTTAAACAGCTTTGGCTCAAAAATAACATGTCGCCTTGTGGCTGGGGCAGACACCAAGCAGGTCTGCTCCTGTGAAGTCACCATATCCTGAACCTTCCTAGAGCAGCAGGTAAGAACCCTCCCCAACAACCCTAAGCCCCAGAGCTGCAACCCACCCATATCCTGCCCCTCTGGAATACCACTCCCCTTCCACCCCTTGCTTGGTCCTGTTGGCTGGGGCAGACACCTGGCTAGTCTACTCCATGAAAACACCTTATCCTGAACCTTCCTAGAGCAGCTGGTAAGAACCCTCCCCCACAACCCTAAGCCTCAGAACTGCAACTGAGAGCCTGGGGCACTCCGGACCCATCACCCACCCAAACCTCGCCTTTCCAGAATACCAGTCCCCTTCCAACCCTTGCTTGGTCCTTTTGTCTGGGACAAACACCTAGTGGGTCTGCTCCTATGAAGACACCATATCCTGACCCATCTTATAGCAGTGGTTGAACCACTGCACTCGGAGCAGCTGAGAAACCACTGCACTCAGAGTAGCAGGATTTGAGGATCCCAGAAGAAGCCTGAGTCCCAGGAGCTCTTCCACACAGGAGCTCAGGATCACAAGGTCACAGAGACATCTGGACTCTGGGGAGTTCTGACACAAGCAAGATAACGGGAAAGACAGGCTCCAGTCAGAGACAGTGAGTGTAGGCAGCACCAGAGTTAACCAGATGGCGAAAGGCAAGCGCAAGAATATAAGCAACAGAAACCAAAGTTACCTGGTATCATCAGAACCCAGTTCTCCTACCATAGCAAGTCCTGGACACCCCATCACACTGGAAAAGCATGATTCATATTTAAAATCACTTCTCATGAGGATGATAGAGGACTTTAAGAAGGACATAAACAACTCCCTTAAAGAAATACAGAACACAGGTAAACAGGTAGAAGCCTTAAAAAAGAAAAAAACCACAAATCCCTTAAACAATTGTAAGAAAACACAACCAAACAGGTGATAGAATTAAACAAAACCATTCAGGATCTAAAAATGGAAGTAGAAACAATAATGAAATCTCAAAGGGAGACTATCCTGGAGATAGAAAACCTAGAAAAGAAATCAGGAGTCATAGATGCATCACCAGCAGAATACAAGAGATAGAAGAGATAGAAGAAGAATATCATGTGCAAAAGATACCATGGAAAACATTGACACAACTGTCAAAGAAAAGGCAAAATGCAAAAATCTCCTAACCCAAAACATCTAGCCTTATTTATAATAGTCAGAAGTTGGAAAGAAAACAGATGTCCTTCAACAGAGGAATGGATACAAAAAATATGGAGTATTACTCAGCTATTAAAAACAAAAAATTTGAGAAATTCTTAGGTAAATGGATGGAACTAGAAAATATCATCCTGAGTGAGGTAACCCAATCACAAAAGAACACACATGGTATTTACTCACCGATACGCAGATGTTAGCCCAAAAGCTTGGAATAGCCAAGACTCAACACACAGACCACATGAAGCTCATGAAGAAGAAAGACCAAGTGTGGATACCTCAGTCCTACTTAGAAGGAATAACAAAAATACTCAAGGGAGCAAATATGGAAACAAAGTGTGGGACAGAAACTGAAGGAGGAGCCATCTAGAGACCATTCCACCTGGGTCTCCATCCCAAGTATAGTCACCAAAGGTAGACACTGATGTGGATGGCAGGAAGTGCATGCTGACAACAGCCTGATATAGCTGTCTCCTTAGAGGTCTGCCAAAGGCTGACACATCCAGAGGCTGATGCTCATAGCTAACCACTGATCTGATTAAGGGTTTCCCAATGGAATCTAACCAAGCAAGTGAAAGATCTGTATGACAAGAACTTCAAGTCTCTGAAGAAAGAAATCAAAAAAGATCTCAGAAGATGGGAAAATCTCCCATGCTCATGGATTGGCAGGATTAATATAGTAAAAATGGCCATCTTGCTGAAAGCAATCTACAGATTCAATGCAATCCCCATTAAAGTCCCAGCTCAATTCTTCAGCGTTAGAATGAGAAATTCTCAAATTCATTTGGAATAACAAAAAACCCAGGATAGCAAAAACTATTCTCAACAATAAAAGAACTTCTGGGGGAATCACCATCCCTGACCTCAAGCTGTGGTACAGAGCAATAGTAATTAAAAAAAAAAAAAAAACCTGCATGGTATTGGTACAGAGACAGGCAGGAAGATCAATGGAATAGAATTAAAGACCCAGAAATGAACCCACACACCTATGGTCACTTGATCTTTGACAAAGGAGCTAAAACCATTCAGTGGAAAAAAGGACAGCATTTTCAACAAATGGTGCTGACTCAACTGGAGGACAACATGTAGAAGAATGCAAATCAATCCATTCTTATCCCCTTGTACAAAGCTCAAGTCCAAGTGGATAAAGGACCTTCACATAAAACCAGATACACTGAAACTAATAGAAGAGAAGGTGGGGAGGAACCTTGAATACTTGGACACAGGGGGAAAGTTCCTGAATGAAACACCAATGGCTTATGCTCTAAGATCAAGAATTAACAAATGGGACTTCATAAAATTGCAAAGTTTCTGTAAAGCAAAGAACACTGTCAATAGGACAAAATGGCAACCAACATATTGGGAAAAGATCTTTACCAATCCTACATCCGATAGAGGGCTAATATCCAATATATACAAAGAACTCAAGAAATTAGACTCCAGACAACCAAATAACCTTATTAAAAATGGGGTATAGAGCTATAAACAAAGAATTCTCAACTGAGGAAACTCAAATGGCCCAGAAGCACCTAAAGAAATGTTCAGCATCCTTAGTCATCAGGGAAATGCAAATCAAAACAACCCTGAGATTCCACCTCACACGAGTCAGAATGGCCAAGATCAAAACCTCAGGTGATAGCAGATGCTGGCAAGGATGTGGAGAAAGAGGAACACTCCTCCATTGTTGGTGGGATTGCAAGATGGTGCAACCACTCTGGAAATCAATCTGGGGGTTTCTCAGAAAATTGGACATAGCATTACCTGAGGACCCAGCTATACCACTCTTGGGCATATACACAGAAGATGCTCCAACATATAACAAGGACACATGCTCCACTATGTTTATAGCAGCCTTATTTATAATAGCCAGAAGCTGGAAAGAACCCAGATGTCCTTCAACAGAGGAATGGATACAAAAAAAAATATGGTACATTTACACAATGGAATATTACTCAGCTATTAAAAACAAAGAATTTGAGAAATTCTTAGGTAAATGGATGGAACTAGAAAATATCATCCTGAGTGAGGTAACACAGTCACAAAAGAACACACATGGTATTCACTCACTGATAATTGGATATTAGCCCAGAAGCTCACAATACCCAAGATTCAACTCACAGACCACATGAAGCTCATGAAGATGGAAGAGCAAGTATGGGTGCTTTGGTCCTTCTTAGAAGGAGTAACAAAATACTCAAGGGAGCAAATATGGAGACAAAGTGTGGGACAGAAACTGAAGGAGGGGCCATCTGGAGACTATTCCACCTGAGTATCCATCCCATGTGCAGTCACCAAAGGTAGACGATGATGTGGGTGTCAGGAAGTGCATGCTGACAACAGCCTGATATAGCTGTCTCCTTAGAGGTCTGCCAGAGTCTGACATATTCAGAGGCAGATGCTCACAGCTAACCATTGAACTGATCAAGGGGTTCCCAATGGAGAAGTTAGAGAGAAGGAGCTGAAGGTGCTAAAAGGGTTTGCAGCCCCATGAGGAGAGCAACAATACCAAACAACCAGAGCTCCCAAGGTCTAAACCACCAGCCTGGGAGCACATAGGGAGGGACCCATGGCCCTAGCTGTATATGTAGGAGAGGATAGCCATGTTGGGCATAGGTGGGAGAGGAGATTCTTGGTCCTATAAAGGCTGGATGCCGAGTGTAGGGGAATTCAAGGGTGGGGAGGTGGGAGGTGGGTGGGGGCACATCCTCATAGAAGCAGAAGGAGGGAGGATGGGATAGGGGGTTGCTGGGTGGTGGGGAAATGGGGTAAGGGGATAACCTCTGAAATGTAAATAAAATATTTAATAAAAATAAATAAATAAATAAGAATAACATGTCATTTTCAGTCAAATCATGTTACACAATCCACACATTAGTGAGTTAGAGAGATAAGCTCCTCTCACATAGTGAAAAAAATGTTCTACAAGTCACATGGTATAAAGTCCTCTGGTATGGAAATGAGAAAGGCTAGCTGGGTGTAATAATTAAGTTGTTTGCAGCTACCCTCTGAACCATCACCTTCAATAAGCTCTTCAAAAGCTACTAGCTTTATCCTTAGCAATATCATTAATGCAAATATAACACTGCCTTCATTTTACTCTTCTTTCATAAGACAGCATGGCAGCTCTGCTCCTACTTGTTCAAGGGGCATGTCAAGAAAGAGACTGTGTTATCTTCATACTTAATACAGTTGACCATAAATGGGACACCCACTGGCTTAATTAGAATTGGCTGTCTATTTGGTGTATGGTAGTCATGGCATACTCTTAAAAGAGAGAAAAAAAATCAGTCAAGAACCAAGGACCCCAGTGGACTTATGAGAGCAGGCAAAGCCTAGAAAACTAAGGACAATGAAAGTGGAATAACTGTATTAAAAATATCTACTGTGGGCTGACAGGTGGTTAAGTAACTAAGAAACACTTGCTGCTCTTAGGTAAGACCTAAATTTAGTTCTCAGCACCCACAGCCAGGAATTCTGACATTCTATTCTCATCTCTGAAGTCACACACACACACACACACACACACACACACACACACACACTCTTACACTTACACTTTTTGTTTTCTTAATTTTCAAATATCTACTCTATCTCAGTAAAGGCCACAGTGAAGGAATAATCTCAAAGGTAGCTCTTGGTGTTTTCCAGAAAACAATTAAACACATAATAGAAATTAGTGTCACTTGATTTATGTTTTAAAAAATAAAACTATTTTCAAGTAATTATGTGGTAGTTAAATGAGAACTTCCATTTTAAATGTCTTCCTCAAAAATAATTAGTATTAATTTTTCCCTGTATCTCTTTACAGAAAAGGAGCCCATTCATCCTCTATTATTTTAATCCCATATCTAAGTCAAAATGTCAGCGAATAAAAGATCAAGGATTTTTTTCTTAAAAGAAGAGACAAATGCAATGGCGGTAAGCACTAAGTATTATGATTTGATTAATAAATAGTGTTACTTTTTACTAATAAAATATGTAGAAGCATTGACAGATGGTATTTACAATAAGCTCCTTGGGGGTCAAAATGTAGATAAGTGTATTTTGAAGTGAAGACAATTAGACCAGAGCTAATTGGTCACACAGAACATGTATTTACATACCATTCCCAGATTCTTCAACATTATCCCTGTCTACCTTGCTCTTAGGAAACATACTCTGAGGTTAGAGATGTTGAAGATATTTGTTTTCTGCCTTTGCTGGTAACTCTGGTTTGAAATGGTTTGAAGCAATGTTTGTAAATAATAAAAGAAGAAAGAAGATGGTGATCTCAAATACAAAGCCAGAATAGGCTGTTTAAACTCTGAGGTCTCATGTTGTCAACATGGTCCCCTACACTTACCTCTGGGTGAATCATATAGCACACCAATGCTGTCTCTCTCAGCTCTCTTCAAATTTAGAATGCTATACTTATACATAAGAGCAATCCATAGTTATTTATCCTTGAACAATATCTGGGTCCAAGCCAACAGCATTAAAACCAATATCCAACCTCTCTACTCAGCCAGATCTCCCACATACTACTCCAGAATCCAGCCCTGTGCCTCTACCTGACACTCCCTATCCATATACCCTTCCCAACCCACCAGATGTAACTTGAGTGCCACATCCAGCACCTTGGCTGAGTCCCTGCCCAGGTGGCAGCCAATCTCTACTGCTCTGCCAGAACTTACCCCACCTAATCCCCAATCCACAGGTCCCTCCCACACCACATCCGAACTTTCCACATATAGATCCACACCTACACTCAAGGCTTAGACCAGAAGGCACGTCCTGTATAGCAGCCCATTCTCCTAAATGCTCCTGACTCCATTCCCCCCCCCCAAGCCATTTTCAACTTCAAGATCCAACTCACCCACCTATCCTCTCTTCTGTCCCAACCTGCTCTGCCAGAATCAGACTTAGAACTAACAAAAGAAGCTCTCGTGCCCAGCTCTCATCACAAACATACAAATAGGAAATATCAATCCATAGCTTCTCTCCAAAATCTATCAGACCTGTAGACATGTGTGCCACCATGAAAAAAAAAAAAAATCAAACTTTCAAATTATAGTCATAAATGCAGGGAAAGTATCCAAGTCAATGTCATAGACCAGAGGAGGAGGGAAAGGAGGAGGGACATGATGTAATTATAATCTCAAAAATAAAAGAAATGGAGGGGGAAAAGAGTGTCAAAATTTTGAAAGGAGTGGATTCTGAAACAATGAAGTACTTTGGCAGTGTTTATTGTGACTTCTTGAAGAGCAACCCACAAGGCTGATAGAAAAGGAGCATGTGCTCTCACAGGTGGAAACTGCTATAAATCCAGGCTACTGTGCACACTGCATCATCCCTATACTGGTAGATCCAGCTATTCCAACAGAATTTGAAATGTTATTGGCTGATGGGGGTGGATTTTTTTTTTCCCTTAAAGTCTCTGGCAGACACCTACTAATTTATTGCAGCATTTTATGGGGAAAAAAATCTTGCCATTCTCTGAATATAACTGCTGTCCTTTTGAGGAACGCTTGGCCTTCTACTGCACCTAAATACAAACTCAACACTTAAGCATGGTCTACCAACTTCCCACACAACCTGAGTTGTTCATGGTAAGGTATGTCTCACCTGTCCCACCAAGCCACACTTCTTTCCACAGTAACAGAAAAAGTAATTAAGACACTAGGGAAGCATTATTTGAAATAAATATCTAAAAATAAGCAAAAGAAAACTGAAGATATTTGCATCCTATGTCAGTACTAAACAAAGGCCATTCTCACTCAGTACAAAAAGATTTTAGCAATCAAGTGAACAGGATATGCACTCAGGCTGTGCACCCCTGCCTTAGTTTCCTTCCTTCCTTTTTTCCTTTCTTTCTTTGTTTCTTTCTCTTTTTCTTTCTTTCTTTTTTTCTATACTATTGCTGTAGGGGAAAACACCATAATAAGGAATTTGGGGAGGAAAGAGTTTGTTTAGCTTGTAGGCTACAGTTCATCAACAGTAGAAGACAAGGAAGGGAATCTTCAGGCAGGAACTGAAGCAGAGGCCATGGAGGAATGCTGCTGGCTAGCTTGTTCTTCACAGCTTATGCAAACCTACTTTCTTACATACCCCAGGACCAACTTCTCAGAGATGGTCCTGCCACATCAATCACAAAGGAAGAAAATGCCCCACAAACTGCCACACATGCCAATGTGTTGGAAGCATTTTCTCAGCCAAGGGCACCTCTTCTCAGATGACTTCAGCTTCTATCAAGTTGACAAAAAACTAACTTTCGAAATAACCAATCCACCTCTTCCTGCATCTTTGTCATGGTCAATAGATCTTTAACTAGGCTCTGGGCTTCACAAATAGTATTTTTTTTTCTTTTAAATGAGGCTTAGACTTGTTCATTCTCCAGCGGCAAAGATCAACACTGGCTATGGCAACAAGGGTAAACTGAAGTTCAAGTCCCAGATAAGAGGGGAAGCGGGAAAGAAGGAGAGGTCAAAAGTTCTTAGTTGGTTTTATTAGTGAAGAACAAGAGATAAGTCTTCTGACTATAGTCTACCCTTTTTTTAAAAATCCATAGAAAGGATAGCAAGGCTCAGAAAGACACTTCAAGGTCCCCATGGCCAGCAGCTCTCCTTTGAGCCATGGCATCCTTCCAAGAAAGACAGATCAATAGACCTCTTTTATTCAATTAACTAGAAGCACCTGTAAAATCAAAATAATTGTCCCTCAAGAACATTATTAAATAAAAACATTCTTGTACAAGCAAAGAAGACCCAAACCACTCTGCCACATCTGTCTCTACAATGGTTCCTCCCTGACGTGTAACTCTTTCAATACTCAGAGATAGTGAACTCTCACCATCCTGAAGCAAAAGGTTTGGCAGAACAGTGGAATAGGGTGGAATGGTGTCTGGGGTCTCCATGATTATATCAATATCCTGAAGAGACTAGAACTAGCATCTTGTTTCCTGTTGATTATGCTTTTTAGGGAGCTTGATGAATACACTAATGTACAGAGCAAACTGAATATGCTCAAGACTTCCCAGACACCCAGACTGAAGCCGTCTTTAATAGAGTCACCTTGAATAATAACACTGGCTCTCTCTTCTCACAGGCTGCACAAATAATGCTTGGCCTTATTCACAGTGCACTGGGGACTCTCTGGCTCTCTTTGTTCAATCTAGAAGAAAAGAAATACAGTATCGGTCTTAACCTTATGATAACTAGCATCTGTTACCTGTTTTTGTCTGGAGCATTCGTGAGTGAACTGTGGTCATTACTGATTCCTATGTATTTGATTCTAATTGATCAAGTAGAGTATTCTGTGGTCACCAGCTTACTAGGCTCAATCACTGACTTACAGTGCTCATTTGCGCATATTTGTATGTTTTGCCTGTTTTAATAAGGACCTCAAGAGGCTGGGATGTGTGCGTAGAAAAGATTTCAAAGGAGTATTATTAAGAAGAATCTTAAAGAGCATGCTGTGTATATAACAGCTATAAAGACTTTCTTTTCAGGGTGAAACTCAAAAGTAAGAGTTTAGTGTGTAGGGAAATAGAAGCAATTTTTGGAGAAGTTACATATGGGAAAAGAAAAGAAGAACCTTGGGGTGGGGCAGGGGGACCAAGAGGAATGGGGAGAAATTAATTAGAGGTTCCTAAAGTAGATATTGTAATGCTTTCATGGGTACATTTAGCGAAGTGTCCACCAGGGGCATGCCCAATTAAAAGTAATTACACTTGAGGAAGCCGGAAGCCATGACTTCCCCCTAGCTAGTTTAGTTCACAGATGCACTCGATCCAAAAGAAATTTGTTAACTGGGTCATTTATGCAGAAGTCATGTGACCTGGGACACAACTGACTTCCCTTTGATAGCAAGTCTCGAGAAGCAGAAAGCTTAATATAAAGATGAATTTCTTCACAGAGAACAGGTTTCAACAAATACTCTTCCACTTTCTTGCTCTTCTCTACCAAGATGGAGCTTTAAAAGAGTAGAGGTCTAAGTGGAGCCCAGTCCCTGAGCTTTGTGGAAAGGCTTCTGAGTGAGACATAGTAGTCATTTCACTAAGTCTGTGGTCTGGCATTTACTTCTTTGATTGAGAAACATTTCTTCAGGGAATTTTCCTCCGAAGGCATTGCGAAACTGACACCGTTCTGGAAAGAGGTGTGTGTAGTAAAGAGCAACTACTTAAACTGGAATGATACGATGAGTTTCCGATTGCAAAGTGTCTAGAAAGTGCCTTAGGCCCAAGACATAAACAGGATGCTTATGGAAAAAAATTAACCACGAATCACATTCAATGGTGTGTCCATCCCTGTATCATGCATATCCCAGTGGTACCTTAAGCTTATTTTACCTCATCAACACAACGTTGCCACGAGGATCAAATGCAGTAGCTCTTCACTCCCTACTTTACAAATGAGAAAACTTTATAAATGTCTGTAGAGTTTAAGTAACTCTAATAGAATGCCCTGCAATAAAACAGCAGGGTTTTCTGTAAACCAAGGTAAGGTGCCTCTGCTTTCATAGCAGATTGTGTCCTCCTGGACTAAGAGATTCTTGATCTTCTTCTTCTTAGGATATTTAGGTCATCTTCTGGGAGTTCTGCGGGCAAATGGAAGATATACCATGAGAAGAAAAGTTAATGCAAAACAACAACAAATAACCACACTTTCAGCTAGTTCCCAGTAGGTCACAGACATCACAGTGATTGAGGAAACAGCTATAAATAAATAAAATAAAAATAAAGCCATTTGATTTTCAGATCAACTACATTCTGAAACTATTTTGTAGTGATCTTTTCTTCCCTGGGATATTTTGAGGGGAAAAAGGATCCCTGTGGATGGGAGCTGTCATACTAGCCATCTTGTTTTTTAATACTTCTAGTCATTAACTTGCTAACTTAACATCAAAGCATAGCCAAGGATCCACTATTTGTCCCTCATAAAATTACTGAGAAATTCCTGAGTCCCATAACCTACATGTTGATCGCATGAATGATCACTAACTTTTAAACATCTTTTCATCTCTCTAACAGAAAAAAGTAGAACCACTTTTTTTAGGGAATCCTTTAGAACCAAGGTAATTTTTTTTCATTTCCATGTCACTTTCTTCCTAAAACTCAGGGGTAATCTATACATCAGAATGACAATAGCATAGGAAGAGAATCTGTTGATGGGATGGATCAAACAGTATGGGTGTTTCAATACAACTTTCTTCCCACAGTTCATCTGCTCAGGATCCATCAGTATAAGCCGGGGTGGTTCTTCAATGTTACAGGTATGTGGGAAAGCTGGACATAACCCCAAAGACAAAAACATTTTATGACACAAAGAGGAAGATGATTCTGAGACTTTTGAGGAGGGAAAACTTCTTCCAAATGCTCAGATTAAAAAAAAAATCACTGAATTTTTTTTAAATACACACACACCTCAGTGTGTCTTTTTTGGGAGTGTGGGAAAAGGCATGCTCAATGGGCAAATAAGGAGACAGATGTGATCGTTTCCATGGGAGTCCCTGCATGGCATCTAAGCATCTAAAGGGGGTATTAATCACAAAACAAAACTCTTGAAACTGAGAAAGAAAGTTATGGAAGTTTGAAGGTGTTTAGCCAGTGCATTAGTTGGGTTTTTATTGCTGTGATGAAACACCATGACCAAAAACAGCATGGTGAGGAAATGGCTTATTTCATCTAATAATACTTAGGTCATACTCTAATGTTGAAAGAACTCAGGGCAAGAACCTAAAGGCAGGAACTGAATCAGAGACCTTGGAGGAATGCTGCTAAGTGGCTTGTTTCTTGTGATTTTTCTCAGCCCACTTAAACAACCCAGGACCAGCTCAGGGGTGGTACTACCTGTTTTTTAGTGAGCTGGTCCTACCCACATCAATCATTAATCAAGAGAATGTCTTACAGGTTTGCCTATAGAAAATCTGATGGAGGCATTTCATCCTTGAGGTTCTTTCCCCCAGATAACTCTAGCTGGTATTAAGTTGACAAAGAAAAGCTGGGAGTGGAGAGGACATGACATGACTGTTAAGAAAAAGGGTGAGAAAAAAATAACCCGTGGAAAGAGAGCTATCTTCTGCAAACCCAGGTCTATGGAATATCACCAGAATACAAAAAAAAAAAAAAAAAAAAAAAAAAAAAAAAAAAAAGGCAATCAGAACACCCCCAGTGAGGTATAGTGTCCGGCCCACTTTGAACTTCTCTGACCACTTCTGCCCAACCCTCAAGGTCACAAGGTCAGTCACAACTCTGGAAGCCTCCAGTGTTAGCTGTGTGACCCTGAGTAAAGTACTTTATGCTAACCTGAGCAAACATGGAGAACACAAGCAAGCTAAAAATTTTGTTCACACGCCTGTGATCCCAGCACTTGGGAGGCAGTGGTGGGCAGATCTCTGTAAATTCAAGGCCACCCTAATCTGCAGACTAAGTTCCAGAACAGGCAGAGCTTCACAGAGAAACCCTAAAACAAACTTTGCTCTCTATTTCAGCTAAAGAT
The DNA here is from genome assembly GCF_011762505.2 of Arvicanthis niloticus. Lineage (NCBI taxonomy): Eukaryota > Metazoa > Chordata > Mammalia > Rodentia > Muridae > Arvicanthis > Arvicanthis niloticus. The sequence goes on along the minus strand of NC_047658.1, from coordinate 119,382,435 downwards.
TTGTATTTTTTTTCCCCAAAGACCAGTGACATAGAAGCTACTTTGCTGAGAAGGAGCTTGCCAACTATGATTGTGGGGAACCAGAGTTTGGCTTCCTTGCCTTTTTAACTTTTACCATCACCTCAGCAGCCACTGTTAACATCATATTCCTTCCTAGTCCTTGTTCTCAGCTTATAACCCGAAAGTATCAGCAAGCATGTGTACACAAAGCTGAACATCTGGCGTTGCTCTTCCAGAGCAATTGCACAGTTGACCTCAAAACCTTGGCAGCCCTCTTGAGATTTTGCTAGTTCCTGACTCAGTGCCAGCTCATATTCAGTTTCTGTCTCTGTGTGAAGTCTGGTTTTGTTGTGCTGCAACCATGGTAGTCGATAGGAGTAAGTATGCCCCTTGGCTGGTTTTCAAAAATTTCACCAAGCATGTTGCTTCGTTTTCCTGAAGCGTGGTGGTGTGGAGAGTCCAGCTGTAATTTCCAAGCCACAGTCTGCAGCCTTTGGTAAACCTAAACATCTCTGCCAACCCCCTTCCCCTCCATACTACCTCAAGGAGCAAAGCCTACGTTTCTTTTCTATGCAAAGCCAACCTGGTCCCTTCCCTGGAAGCAGCTGACATCATTCCAGAGTTTTTATATTCAGATAAGCTTACTACTTTTTATAAATAATCTTAGTTGAAGGAATAAGGAAATATAGCAGATAGATATCTGTTAGGATTTAGAAATTGGTTTGGTTTGGTTTGGTTTGGTTTGGTTTGGTTTGGTTTGGTTTGGTTTGGTTTGGCTTTTTGAGACAGGGTTTCTCTGTTTAGCTATAGCTGTCCTTCAACTCTCTTTATAGACCAGGATGGCCTCGAACTCAGAGATCTGCCTGACTCTGCCTCCCCAGTGCTGGGGTTAAAGATGCACACTGGCACACCTGATAGGATTTAGATTCTTAATCCTTAGAAGAAGTAGTTCATTGGGCAAGCCATGGCCACCCATGGATTGAACAGAGAGGGATTTCCTCCTGGTTTTCATGGCAGAAGCTTAAAAAGGTTTCCTTCACTAAAACTTAAACTAATGAAGAGGGCACTAAGGAGATGCCTTGGTGGTTTGTTAAAGCCCTTTGCTAAACTAACATGAGAGCAAGTTCAGATATCCAAAACACTTATAAAGGTCACCTGCCATTACATCCCCAGAAGGTAGTGGATCCCCAAAACAAGCTAGATAGTAAGACTAACCAGATTAATGGATTCTGGGTTTGACTGGGAGACTTCTGCCTCAATGAAGATGTACCTCAGGCCTTCTCATACACACATTCATGCACATGTACATGTATGTACACACAAACACACACACACACTTGTTTATTTGAGCATGAAAATGGGAGAAGAAATAAACTAATGAAGAAAGTCTTTAAAATAGGAAAAGGACTTCCTGCTACACAACTTGAAATTCCTGTGTCCCTTTAAGTTCTTTGCTTTGGTTTGCTGTTGTTAAGTCACTCCCTCTTCCCATGACCACAAGTATATCCTCCTTGATAGCATGCAACCGTCTCTCACACATGTACATGCAACTCTTTCGGCTCCTCCTCAATGGGACACCTTCCTTCATAGCTCATATAGTGTCCTTCAGGCCACTTAAAAGAGTTTGGTGGCTTTTCAAAGGAAGCTGAGAACCACTAAATTTAAATACTGAGGTACCATAAATAAGTGTGACAATTCCTGAACTTGAAACCTGTTGCTTATCATGGTATTTATTAAATTTCATTACATAACAATCAGGATATAATTTTTCTCCCCTATTATCATTACCCTAAGCTTCTTTTTGTGTGTATGGAGGTGGTTTGTCTGCACGTATGTCTGTGGATTACATGTATACAGTGTCCTCAGAAAAGGACACCAGATCCCCTGCCACTGGACTTACAGACAGTTGTGTGGGTGCTGAGAATTGATCTTGGATCCTCTGGAAGAGCAGCTAATGCTTTTAACTGCTGAGCCAGCTCTCCAGTCCCTGTTGTAACCTTCTGATGCTTAGCACATTACAGACACTGTATCCTGATATCCTGAGGAGCACACATACTGTGAAATGTGTTATGAAATAAAAACTTTTCATGTTACTAACTTCTAGACAAATTTGGAGTGAAGTCTTGATAGCAACCATGCTTAATACACTTGCAAAAGGTCAGATCTTACAAGTTGTTTTTCAGACAAGAGAGGTAGAGAAACTTAGCCATTTTCCTACCTCTCTAAGACCTGAACTGAAATTCCCAGAACTAATGCAAGCCAGACACAGGACCACACCTGCAATCCCACTATGTCTAGGGTGAGATGAAAGACAGAGGATTCCCATGTGTACGCACACAGTAAATAGTGCTCTAAATCTGTTTATTCAATCCATGACTTCTTTTTAATTTTTTTAATCTATTGCAGCGTGTGTTAGCAGTTATAGCAAACACCTCAAGTATCTTCGTGGCTCTATTTGGTATAATGCTATTTGGATATGAATTTCCAATTTTTGAATCAATAGGAATTGAATACATTTGGTCAAATGTAAGTACCAATTTTAATAATAACTCAATAATAGTGTTAGGTAGAACTGAAAAAAATTATTATAAATGGCACACAATGAAATTGCTCTAAAATACATATAAATAGAACAACACTAGTTTGAAAATTGCCACGAGGGGCTGGTGAGATGGCTCAGCGGTTAAGAGCACTTACTACTCTTCCACAGGTCCTGAGTTCAATTCCCAGAAACCACATGGTGGTTTACAACCATCTATAAGGAGATCTGATGCCCTCTTCTGGTGTGTCTGAGGAGAGCAATGGTGTACTCATATACATAAAATAAACAAATAAATCTAAAAAAGAAAGAAAGAAAGAAAATTGCCACGAAATCCTAGAAGTCATATAATTGAACTTGCTGAAGTAGATATCAAAAATTGTTATTATGGTATGATAATAAAATCACATAGTATTTACACAAAGAAAAATTCACCAGCTTGTAGCAGAAAGAGTTGAGATAGAGGATATCTGATGTACCCATCCAGACCCCCAAAACACTTGGTTTTTGAGAATTTTATACATGGGTACAATATATTTACCTCCTTCTTCCCCACCTCTTACAGTTTCCTCCTCTCCACTCTCATGCCTTTATGACCTCTTCTCCTGAGTCATTATTGTTTATAAACTATTGAGTCCACTCAGTGTTGCCATGCGTACATGTGTTTAGGACTGACCACTTGACACTGGGTAACCTATCGGGGTATATCCCCGAGAAATCCTGATTCTCCCTCCCTCAGCATTGGTCACCTGTGGGGAGTTGGACTTGTGAAATTTCCTCCATCTGCACTGGCATGTCAGCTGGCATTGTCATTTTACTGGTCTTTTTAGGCAATTGTGTCGTTGAGATTTCATTGGTGCAGCTTCTCTGCCATTTCACAGAGACACTGTCTCACAGCAGGGCTCTGCTCCTCTGGTTCCTACAACATATTTATAGGATTAGGTCATATTAGTCAGTTTGAGGAAAATTAAACTTAAATAGTAGCAACTCAATGGGATATCTCTTTCAAAGAAAATTTAAGTAGCCACATATTCTTATTATGCAGAAAAGTAAGTTAGCAATAAATGCATAAGAATAAAATTATGAAAACCACCACTTAAAAGTAACATATTAACTACATAAAGAAAGAAAACTAGGAAATGAAAAGAAGGAAGCTTACACATTTCAAGTTGTAAAATATTTTCATTTTCAATGCAGTGTAGGCTGAGATAACAACAGCATCCCAGAGGGCAAGGAGGGCGGAGCCACTGTCCCAGAGTGCAAAGAAGTTCCCCAGAGACAAGACACTGAGGAGGATTACTTTTCAGGCCTTTAAATCTACCAAAATGTAGCTCCACTGGGTTGTGGGTGTGAATGGGCCCTGGGAGCTTTTCCTCCTTTCTTAATTTCCCACTTTGGGAGTGTATCCTGTCTGCTCCATCTTGGTCTAGGCAGCAAATTACATCTTTCTGGCTTCGTGAGTCCACAGGGACAGAGAAATTTTGTTCCCTACTAAACTACAATATGAGGGTTTCCTACAATGAATTTCAAGAAGGATTTAGAGCTTCTTGACTGTGGTATTTAGGAAGATTTTGGACTCGGAATGAATGCTGTAATATCTTAAAATCAGAGAATATGTTGAGATGAGTGAATATGTTTTGCACATGGAAAGGACATCAATTTGGAGGGGCTAGAAGAAAAACTATAAGTTAAATTATGTTTTTTAAATATGTACAAATGTAACTTTTTTATTAATGGAGTCATTACAGATATAATTAGTTATGTTAAACTAAGAGAAGAATATCCTTCTCACTCTGGAGAAGGGCAGACCATATTACTGGTACTCTTATAAGAAGGAAAGTTGGTGTCTGAGGAAGATGGCCATGTGAATACAAAGACACATGGGAATAGTGCTGCTGTAATTCAAGGGGCTTCCAAAATCTGAAGAGGGGAGCACCCTCCTTCAGAGAAAATAGAAGGAGCATAGTCCCACCAACACATTGATTTGTAACTATGATACAGTTAATTTCTGTTTCAGAAATCATTCATGTTATGGTATTTATCACCATGTCCTTGGGGAACAAGTAGAGGAGGCCAGTGAATTGTTGTCTGCTTCTCCAATGTTTTATTCCAATTGAGATTAGACACAAGAATGAAAACAACTGAGAAAAGACACACACACACAAATGTATACAGGGCTGTCAGCTTCGTGGTTGATTATCACCTTTGAAATCCTTGTTAATGAGTTTGGTAACACTGACTGTCAGTATTAGTGTGGTTGTAATGAAACTTCCCTAGTTCCCAAAGCAACTAGGGAAGAAAAGGGTTTATTTGGCTTTTCCACAGCACAGTTCATCATCAAGGAAGTCAGAACTGAAACTCAATCAAGGCAGGAACCTAGAAACAGAGGCTGATGTAGAGGCCATGAAGGAGTACTATTTATTGGCTTATTCCCCCATGGCTTTCTCAGACTGCTTTCTTATAGAACCCAGGACCACGTGCCCAAGGGTGGCTTACCCACAATGGGCTGGGCCCTGCCACATCAATCACTAGTTAAGAGAATGCCATACAGACTTACCTACAGCCTGATCTTATAGAAGTATTTTCGAAATTGAGGCTTCCTTCTCTCTTATAATTCTAGCTTGTGTCAAGTTGACATAAACTAGCCAGCACACTGATCTTTGTGGATTAAATCCATCTACCTATTTAAAATATACAATAAAATAAATACTTCCCTATTGGAAACCAGACAAGTATCATGTTTGAAAAAAAAAAAATGGATGTTCTAAACATCCAATTCATTCTGGGGGAATAAAAGAGGGAACCCAAAATAATCTGACTGTCTCTATCAGAATGACCTATTCCACTGGTAAGGTCTCAATCTTCCCATCAGCTAAGAAAGAATGACTTTACTTCATGCAGTAACACTTAAAGCAAGGTGTAATAAAAGGAAAAAACAGAACATACAATTTCAAATATACTTAGTAGAATAGCATAAAACACAATCATATGATCAGCCCCATTAAAAGGGACTGAGAATCAGATTGGCAGCTAGCCTACTTATCATCAGAGAGGCTTCACCCAACAGCTGATGGAAACAGATGGCAAAACCCCATGACCAAACATTAGTGAGAGTTTGGGGAACTCCCTTGAAAGAGGGGAAGAAAGGATTGTAGGAGCCAGAGGGGTCAAGGACAACTAACCTTGTGAGAACAAAATTTGAAAGCAGCATTGTAACAATAACAAAAATTCATGGTCAGCAAAGACTACCAACAATTTGTTAAATATAGTCATAATAAAATATTAAGTCCCTCCAGGGGCAGGGTGACCAAAAATGAAAAGGCATGCAAGGACGTGCCCAGACAAGTCCAAATAAGACCAAGTGAGTAGTGGGCCATCTGGTGTTTACTTTTCTCTCCCCCTTTTTGAGAAGTCCAAGATTTCATGGTCAAAAGTAACTAGTCATCCTGCCAGCTCACACGTAGCCACTTCTGCAAGTTGCTGATGTTTGAAATATCCAATCATATGTAACCGCGCCAAATTTTCCCGCTCTCCCCAACCCCTACCCATAAATATCCCAAGTTTCCTGGGTTCTGGGTCGGAACCTCTATCTCCTGCGTGAGATATGTTCCGGCCCGAGGGCCCTCGTCATTAAACCTCCTCTGCAATTGCATCAAGAAGGTCTCTCGTGTGTCCTGGGGCATGCAGGTCCAGACTTGGGTGAGGGTCCCCTTGCGGGGGTCTTTCAACCTGAGCCCATAGGTGCTCACAGAGACTGAACTAACAACCAGGGAGCCTGCACGCCCTCTCTACAAATATTGCAGTTGTGTAGCTTGGTTTTCTTGTGAGGCTCCTAACAGTAGGAGCAGAGGCTGTCTGACTCTATAGTCTGACTCTGGGACCTTTTCCCCCTACTGGGCTGCCTTGTCCAACCTTAATAAAAGAGGATGCACCTAGTCTTACTACAGCTTGATATGCTAAGGCTGGTTGATATCCATAGAGGCCAGCCCTTTTCTGAAGAGAAATGGAGGAGGAGTAAAAGGGATGAGGGAGTGGGGAAAGACTGAGGAGGAGAGGAGAGAGGAGAAATTGCAGTCTGGATGTAAAATAAATAAATTTTTTTAATGTTTTTAAAGGGGGAGCTGAGAAAAATGAGGCAAACTATGTACTGCTTTGTTTTCTCTCCTTTTCAGCCTCATCATATGTAAAGCAAAAGTAAAAGTTGGGAAGCTGTTAACAGAATTCAAGTGTTTAGCAAAAGATTCACTTCATAAACAAGGAAGCAACTAACTTGAAATAATCATAGTTGTTTGGAACTGTAAAGGATAAATGGTGCATTCTGACCCAGAAACAATTTTCTTACACAGTTTTCAAATGACTTGTTCTACATGCCAAATGTTTCCTTTCTCTTTCAGATGGCTGGCATGATGCTTCTGCAGATCTCCATCATATGTTCCATCTCAGAGTTGTTTATTGCAATCGTAGTGCTCCACTGGTTCGTAACATCACGTGAGATTAAAAAATACACAGAAGAAAGTGAGTAATGGAGACCAGGGAGATGGGTTAGAGGGCAAGGCACCTGCTACACAAACATGGTGACCTTAATTCCAGGACTAACACGCATGTGGAAAGAGATGGATGTGGTAGCAGGTGTCTGTGACCCTTCCTGGGGGACAGACATAGATAATCAGCCAATCTAATAGAAATATCAAGTGTCAACCTCAATGAGAAATACTGTAAAAATAAATAGATGAATAAAATGTAGGACAACACCCCAACATCAACCTCTGGCCACCAAAGGAGCCTGAAGAGAACAAAAACCCTCAGTAAAGGCTGGGAATTTTATTAGATCAAGGCAATTAAGAAAATCTATACCCTCCAGGCGGTGGTGGTGCACACCTTTAATCCCAGCACTTGGGAGGCAGAGGCAGGCGGATTTATGAGTTTGAGGCCAGCCTGGTTTACAGAGTGAGTTCCAGGACAGCCATGGCTACACAGAGAAACCCTGTCCCGAAAAACCAAAAAAAAAGAAAAGAAAAGAAAATCTATACCCAATCATTAGCCCACTTTGTCACATTACCTTAAATATGAAGCTTTGAACCAAAATATTCTGAGATATGTAAGTGAATAACAAAGCATGTTCTTCAGAAATGGAGAAAATAAATCAACTAAGTTTTTTCTAAGTCTAGACCCTAGACTTAGCCATGAAATGTTTTATTCAGCTAAAATAAAGTAGGTGTTAAAATAGATTGATTCTCAATTTGTTTGAAGAACCACCCTATTGATTTCCATAGTGGCTGTACAGGTTTGCAATCCCATCAGCAGTGGGGGAGTGTTTCCCTTGCTCCACATCCTCACCAGCATGAGCTATCACTTGAGGATGTAGCTTGTTTTTCTTGTAGGACTCCTAATGGTAGGAGCAGGGGCTGTCTGACTCTATAGCCTGACTCTGGGACCTTTTCCCCCTACTGGGCTGCCTTGTTCAACCTTAATAAAAGAGGATGCACCTAGTCTTACTACAGCTTGATATGCCAAGACTAGTTGATATCCAAGATATCTTGGAGAACTGCTCTTTTCTAAAGAGAAATGGAGAGGAAGTAGATCTGGGGGAGTGAGAAATAGGGGCACTAGGAGGAGTGGGGGGAGGGGAAACTCTGATTAGAGTGTATTGTATAAGAAAAAAATCTATTTTCAATTTTTAAAAAGAACAAAAACAATCTTTTAAAAAAAATTAAAAGTATAGCAGTGCCTAACCTAAAATAAAATAAATTGAAACTCTTAAATATCAGGATCCTAGGGCAGAAAACTATAACAGCAAAACTGAAATTTTTAATGTAATAATTCAAAAGAAGATTTGAGCTGGAAGATGAAACACCAACTTGGAGATAGGTCAATTTCAATTACCATCAGTAGCACAAAAAATGAACAGTGTATTAGACACCTGGGAAACACCATTGGGAGTGCCAAAATGTACCTTATGGGGGTCACAGGAGTAGAGAGAGGGAAGGAAAAGGGGAATAAGAAATTTTAAAGAACTTTTAGAATATTTGTAGCTGTAAATAGTATTTTTTTAAGTCTCAAATCAAAAATCCAACTTTCTGCTATTGAAAAAAAAAAACTAGAAAATGACCTTTAAAAGTAAGCTTAAGGGGCTAGAGAGATGGCTCAGTGGTTAAAAGCACTGACTGCTCTTCCAAAGGTCCTGAGTTCAATTCTCAGCAACCACATGGTGGGTTCACAACCATCTGTAATGGAATCCAATGCCTTCTTCTGGTGTGTCTGAAGACAGCTACAGTATACTCATATAAACAAAACAAACCTTTTTTAAAAAAGCTTAAAGTGAGAAATGAAAATAATAGTCTGAAGTAAAAAATAAATGCATATGCCCCTTACAATCAGAGCATATCAATAAGAAAAGGAGAACAAAGAAAAACAAAAGTATATTCTTTTAAAAAATAATAATAATAAACCAACAAACCTTTAGCTATATGGACAAAAGGAAAGGTGAGATTGAGTTTAATTTGTCAAATTATGAATAAACATAACAATATTAAAGAAATAAAAGCACTGAATTGGCTATTAGGAACAATGACATGCCAGCAAGTGAGATAGCTGTTCTCCTTTGCCTCCTGTTGCTGTGATAAAATGCTGATCAATTTGATGACTAAGTAATCTTTTCAAATGGTACTGGGAAAACTAAAGAGTGAAACTAATAAATCCCTACCCCATACAAGTTCCACAAGTTAATTCAAAATGCACAAAGACCTCAGGTTAAGAGTTACCACTGTGAAACTCTTAGAAGAAACTCTAAGTATAATTCTTTGTAACCTAGGTTAGGTAATGATACATTGGATGCTACATCAAAAGCACAAAGAACGTTTCATGCATAAATTAATCAGCCAAGGAAAAAATACAACAGAGAAATATGATAAATATAGTTGCAAGAACCCTCATTACCAGCAACAAAAATATCTACCAAAACAGGAGCTAGAGGGATGGCTCAGCAGTTAAGAGCAGTCACTTGTGAAGACCCAGTTTTTCCCCAACTGGCCACATACAGCAGTGCAGCAATGTATACACATGGTGCAAATACAGTCAAGCAGGCACACACACACATCCATGCAAATAAAATAAATTAAACTTTTAAATTCTTTAATTACCAAATCAAATCCAATAACATTTTTAAAAGTTTATACATCATGACTAAGTAAGAGTTACTCTAACAACTCCTAAGAGCAAAGTTAGTCAGCTTATAAAAATTAACCATTAGAACATACTACATTATTAGGTAAAGAACAGACACATAATCACTAAAAATTGTGTACATAGGTTGTAATAGTGATAGTTTAAATATCTGTTCAGCTTACCTAATATTTTTCAAAATAAATCATTTTAGTTTCAAAAATAACTGCATTCTTGTATCAGCCTAAAATTCTGCCTAGGAGCAGAGGGATGACTGTTCCTAAGATCCTGATGGGTACTATATAAAAACAAATTGCTAAGATGAAGCTGAGCAGTAAATGGAGACCAGGTCCTGAGGACATTTAACTAAGTTATTAAAGAATGCTTACTTTAGACTATGGGTACCAGAGTTTCCTTGAAGGACTTTAACAGCAATGTATCTCAATAAAGCTTTGTTTCTACTATAATTACATCTGTTAGAATATTTTCTATAGCAAATTATAGGTGCTCACCCCTAACTCAGATTACTCAACCAATCAGGAAAGACTGCATCTGTCAGAATAACAGTTCCAAAGTTAGGAAGACTGTAGGCATGATAGGTGCTGGACTTCCTTCTGCCCTCCCCCTCTGCTATCTGCATCTATATCCTAAGACTGTTTCAGTTCGTGATCCCAAGATGGATCAGGCAACATAACTCCTGGTCACATGCCTCAGAAATTGGTTCTTTTTCCTCTAAAGGAACAAGAAACCTCTCTCTCCCTCCCTCTCATAGATGCAACTGCCTCCAGCTCTGAACTAAATAATAGCAAAGGGTACTGGATTGGTACAAGACAAATTACACTGGAAGGGTGATTTTTGAGGCCCACCTGCCTCTGGGCCATTCCAGCAGGAAAAGAGAAAAAGAAACCGGAAAGGAAAACAAGGCGTTAGACAAGGATAGTAACTGAGCAATCCAACTGAGGTGTATCTAAACATAAACAGTGCAGAACACATTGAATACATGTAAAAGCCTAGAGCATGGGCAACCTGAAACTCTGGAAAGACAGCCTTACTGTGAGGTCCATTCTGGGTCTTCACAATGAATATGCAGAATACAAAGGAAAAGAAGTTTGAAAGTCAAAAGATTTATATACATTGCATACATTAGTTTTATGATCAATAAAAGTAACAGGGACTCAAGTAACAGGGACTATAGATTGCTCAGCCTTTATTTATAGTTCCCATATCACTCAAGAATTATTGAACATAGTTTTGGATACTTAACCTTAATTCTAGTAGATTGAGAGATGGTTTCTTAAGTACTCACCTTTTCAGGGAGAGTTTTGTGTGCTCTTACTTAGCAAAATATTCTTTAATATATTTAAAGGACACATGGAAAAAAAGCTTTAAAGTGTTGCTCAGGAAAACAATAACACCATGTCACTCAGGATGTGTTCCAGTCTCAATTTCTGTTTCTTTGAAAACAATTCCCTGCCCCAAAGAAACTTAAGAGAGGAAAAAGTTTACTTGGCTTATAATTAAAGGATAGAGTCCATTACTGTGGGGAAGTCAAGGCAGGAACGTAAAGCGCCATGTCCATAGTCAAAAGCCGAGAGTGAATAAAAAGCATGACCCCTTGTGTTGCTGCTGATCTCAACCAGCTTGCCTGACTCTTATACAGTCCAAAGCTTGGCCCATAAAATGGTGCCACCCACATTCTTGGTAGGTATTCCTGCCACAATTAGCAATCAATACAACCCCCCACAGACATGCCGACAAAGCAATCTGATCTAGATAATTTCTCAGCTGAAAGTCTCTTTCAGGTGACGATAGGTTGTGTCAAGCTAATAGTTAAGACTATGGCTTCCTACATGGCATCCAAGACCCCCTGAATCTGAGAGAACCACCAGAATATAGCAGAAGGTTAAAGTCCTTTTGAAAAGTGTGATACTTGAGGGTAGTGTGTTTACTGCAATTCACAGAAAACCTGTGGGATAATATGATGCATACATGTATACTCCCAGAACTCAGGAGGCTAAAGCAGAAGGATCCTCCATTCCAGGGCAACTTGAGATACATAGTGAGATTCTATCCAAAAACAAACCAATCGAGTAAGTAATTAAACAGTACCTCTTAGGTCATAGGTCCATGGGTCTGGCCTCAGGACATAGTAAGGCTGTCTTTCCAGAGTTTCAGGTTGCCCATGCTCTAGGTTTTTACATTTTAAGTACTTGATGACTAAGGACGAGTCTTTTATCCTCGAGACAATACTAATGACCAACTCTCTATCTCTCAACTTTCCCTAGGTTCCTCAGAACTACCATCACCACTTTTAAAACTGCAGTCCCTACTTGAGTTGGAAATAATAAAAGATGATGAAAGTATAGAAGATGAAAGTGACTACTGAAGAACCCTGCAGGGTTTATTTGTTTGTTTGTTGTTTTTTTTTTTTTTTTTTACAAGACGCCTCACAGGAAATATACTCCAATGATGTCCTTGCCAATTCTCACTTTCTCCTAGTTCAGTAATAAAGGATGAAATCTGATCGCAAATTGGCTCTTCCCTCACTGTCTTAGTCAATGCTCTATTGTTATGAAGAGACACCATGACCACAGCAACTCTCATAAAGGAAAGCAGTTAATTGGGGCTTGCTTGCAATTTCAGAGGTTTTGTCCATTGTCATCATAGTGGGAAACATGGCAGCAGCGTGCAAGCAAACAAGGTATTAGAGAAGGAGCTGAGAGTTCTACATACAGAGCTACAAGCAACAGGAAGAGAGCCAGCAGGGACCTGCTTGGGCCTTTGAAACCTCAAAGCCCACCACCCAGTGACACACTTCCTTCAACAAGACCACACCTAATCCTTTCAAATAGTGCTACTCCCTAAGAATTTAAATATATGAGTCAATGGGGGTCATTCTTATTCAAACATCCATGCCCACTGTAGATTACCAGCTTTCTCTATCCCTAAGACTGGGGCCATCACAGGTAGTTAAGGTGACTGCTCATTTTTATCTCCGTTTGTGGAAAACATTATAAACAAAGGAACCCTTTCATCACAAAGAAGAAAATACCAGCTTTGGAAGAGGCATAGTGCTGCTGTAGTGAAAGCAAGACTCTAAGATAGCCTACACTACTGCTATCCTGCAGAGTGGTCCCCAGACCATAGAATAGAAAGGAGGGCTAGATGATAGTTTGTCACTAAAAGCGTTTAGCATAGCTCCTATCTAACTCATAGCAATTCATCAGCAGGCTTGTATCATTTATTAGCTCTCATTATTGTAACTGAAGACCCCAAAACTCGGGAGACCCTTACTCAAGTCTCGGGAAGTCACGACCACCCAAAAATCGCAAGACACCGTACCTGAATGCAATCAGCAGAGGTTTATTAGGGAGAGTTGGCAGGCCAAGGCCAATTCGTTTGCCCACCCAGGAGCTGAATTGACAAAAGACCAGCAAGCTGAGGGGCTTTTTAAAAAGGGAAAACCACAAACCAGGGGAGTGGAAAGGGGGGTGAGGGGTTGTCAAGGATACATAACATAAAAATAGAACATTCCAGGGGAGCCCAACCTAAATGATTTAGGGTCATGTGAAAAGCACTCTGCAGGAAGCAGGGATCCCAGATGCTCTACCTTGGGCAGTATCCTGTCTGAGCTTGAGCACTGAGCAGATCTTGGGTGGCAACTCTGCCCCCAATCTCCAAGAACCCAGAGGAAGCGGGGATCCCAAGCACTCTAACTCGGGCAGTATCTTAGGTAAGCAGACAGCAAGGCCCGCCCCAAACAGAGAGTAACTGGGACCCACGAGGACCCAGGAAGTCACTCCCGGCCTGGAACACTGGTTCCTTCCGGTCTGGGACAGAGTACTGAGCAGATCTTGGGTGGCACCTCTACCCCCAATCTCTAAGAACCCAGAGGAAGCAAGGATCCCAGGTGCTCTAATTCGGGCAGTATCCTGTCTGACCTTGAGCACTGAGCAGATTTTGGGCCCCAGCGCTTACTCCAGTAGTTACACCCACCCCACAAGTTCTGATACAACCAAGAAAATAGGAAAGACAGGCTCCAGTCAGGGACAGAGAAGGTAGCACTAAGGAGATCCAGATGGCAAAAGGCAAGCACAAGAACATAAGCATCAGAAACCCAGGGTACTTGGCATCATTAGAACCTAGTTCTCCCACACAAGGAAGTCCTAAATTTCCCATATCACTAGGAAAGCAAGATTCAGATTTAAAATCACTTCTAATGATGATGATAGAGGACTTCAAGAAGGACATAAATAACACTCTCAAAGAATTTGAGGAGAACACAGGTAAACAGGTAGAAGCCCTTAAAGAGGAAACATAAAAATTCCTTAAAGAATGACAAGAGAACACAACCAAACAGGTGAAGGAATTGAACAAAACCATCCAGGACATAAAAATGGAAGTAGAAACAATCAAGAAGTCACAAAGGGAGACTACCCTGGAGATAGAAAACCTAAGAAAGAAATCAGGTGTTATTGACACAAGCATCACCAACAGAATACAAGAGATAGAAGAGAGAATCTCAGGTGCAGAAAATATCATAGAAAATATTGACACAACTGTCAAAGAAAATGCAAAATGCAAAAAGTTAACACAAAACATCCAGGAAATTCAGGACACAATGAGAAGAACAAACCTAAGGATAATAGGTATAGATGAGTGAAGATTCCCAACTTAAAGGGCCAATAAATATCTTCAACAAAATTATAGAAGAAAACTTCCCTAATCTAAAGAATGAGATGCCCATAAACATACAAGAAGCCTATAGAACGACAAATAGACTAGACCAGAAAAGAAATACCTCCCATCACATAATAATCAAAACACCAAGTGCACAAAAGAAAGAATATTAAATGCAGTAAGGGAGAAAGGCCAAGTAACATATAAAGGCAGACCTATCAGAATTACACCAGACTTCTCACCAGATACTATAAAAGATAAAAGATGATGGACAGATGTCATACAGACCCTAAGAGAACACAAATGCCAGCCCAGGCTACTATACCCAGCAAAACTCTCAATTACCATAGATGGAGAAACCAAGATATTCCACGACAAAACCAAATTATACAATATCTTTCCACAAACCCAGCCCTACAAAGGATAATAGCAGGAAAGCTCCAATACAAGGAGGGAAATTATACCCTAGAAAGAGCAAGAAAGTAACCCTCTTCCAACAAATCCAAAAGAAGATAGCCACACAAAGATAACTTGACCTCTAATAACAAAAATAACAGGAGACAACAATCACTGTTCCTTGATGTCTCTTAACATCAATGGACTCAATTCCCAAATTAAAAGACATAGGCTAATGGACTGGATACATAAACGGGACCCAACATTTTACTACATACAGGAAACCCACCTCAGTACAAAGACAGACTCTACCTTAGAGTAAAAGGCTGGAAAACAATTTTTCAAGCAAACGGTCCTAAGAAACAAGCTGGAGTAGCCATTCTAAAATCTCCAGCCCGAGAACACAAAGGAGGGACTCATGGCTTCACCTGTATAGGTAGTTGAGGGTGGCCTTGCCAGGCATCAGTGGAAGTGGACAGCCTTGGTACCTTAAAGTTTGGATTCCCTAGTGTTGGGGAATTGCAAGAGCAGGGAGGTGGGAATAGGAGGATTGTGGGAGCACACCCTCATAGTAATTGGAGGAGGAAAGATGGGGTAAGGGGTTAGGCATCAGTGGAAGTAGAGGGCCTTGGTGCCTGAAAGTGTGGATCCCCAAGTGTTGGGAAATTTCAAGAGCAGGGAGGTGGGAATGAGAGGATGATGGGAGCACACCCTCATAGTAATTGGAGGGGGGTAAGGGGTTAGGTATCAGTGGAAGTGGAGGGACTTGGTGCCTGAAAGATTGGATTCCCTAGTGTTGAGGAATTTGAGAACAGGGAGGTGAAAATGGGAGGATGGTGGGAGCACACCTTCATAGAAACGCCCAGAATTATATGGATTAGACATGATAGAGGCAGGCAGCCAGAAGACTAGATTCCAGAATTCAAATAAACAATTATCTTGATACTAAAATTTTTTTGAGAATTATATATTGCAGAATACATAGCCTTGGTGTATCTACTCATCAGGCAAGCTGAGCACACCTGCTCGAACCTCTGATGTCCTGGAATTCCAGCTGGATGCAGTGAAGACACAGTGTCAGAGGCTTATCAATTTATTCTTCCCCCGACCCCTCTTCTAATATCTCAACACCCATAATCAGCTTGAAGAAGTTAATGAAGAGTCAGCGCCCCTATTCCCTGGGCTTGGGGACTGAGGTGGTTAATATTGGGCTGTCTTTCTAGGGAATAGTGGTTTTGGTGGAACAGGGGGGATTAGCTAGGATTTATTGCATAGCCATAACTTACTGGTAGAAATATGTATAATTGTTATTAAGATGAAGTTATAATTTCTTAAATGGTACAAAATTTACTTTGATTTCAAATTTAAGGTTTTTATTGGTACGAGCTTCTTATAAATATAAAAGTGAAATGAATATTGTTACTATCATAGGCATTGCACCTGTATAACACATTTAGGAATACAAGGCTTAGACCCAGTCCTTCTTTAACATTTTTAACTTATTTGAGATGGTTAGACTGTGAGTTATAACTTATTTGAGATGGTTAGACTGTGAGTTATAACTTATTTGAGATGGTTAGACTGTGAGTTATAACTTATTTGAGATGGTTAGACTGTGAGTTATAACTTATTTGAGATGGTTAGACTGTGAGTTAAGGACCTATAGCAAATTCATGGCTTTGAGTTGATTGTTAGGGAGTTTTCTATATTTTCTTTAGAAATAGCTAAGAGGAGTTAACAGACAACAGTCCAGATTACCTTACATGGATAGTTGGTTTTCAAAACATCAGAAATCCACAGAATTGACGTTACAAACATTTCTATATTAATGTTCATTTTGATTAGAGACCTGTCTGCTCCTGACAGCTTCCTGTCTTGGATTCCAAGAAGAAATTGAGCATCTTTGGAATTATTCCAGTTGTGGTGAGACAGCCACAAGGCAAGAATTGCCTCTTTCCATCTACAGACAAAATACTGTCCAGAAAAGGACACACTTGCAGAATAGTCGACTGATTATATCTGCCTAGACAGAGTAATCAGCCCTTAATAATTCTGTATCACTAGGTCTGTCAGATGATCCTGGGCCAGAAGGCTGAAGATCAGATGCTCCAACATTCTGTAGTATAGGGACTGTCCAGGTGTTCATAGGTCTCTACAAATTGGCTATGTTTTAGAAGCTATGCTTTGTGCTTCCCATAATCTCAGTTAACTCAGTCATTCTGGATTTCTGACAGGGTTGAAAACTTATAGTCTCATAGCCAATCCTTGCTATTTACTTTGAAAGAAAACATTTGAGAGGATGGTTTTCAGCTGACATTCATTCTAAAGCCAAGAAAAAAAAAAGGCCAGGTTCAGAACTAAGTCTTTTATTTAGGAGAGATGACAGAGGTTCTGCTTAGTCAACAAAATGATGGACTGGGTATTATTAGGTCTACCTTGCACCTTACTGACATAAATTAGTATAGTTATGCTCTAACTGTATTTTGAGAGAAAAGTTTTATTTTAACAGGAAGGGTGATATGTAGGAGGAGCTAAGGTGGGAGGAGTACAGAGAGGAGGAGAAGAAGGAGAGGAGGAGCTAGGTGATGAGAGAGAAAGGGAGAGGGGGGCCAGAGATGGAGGCAGATGTTCACATGTCTCCGCCAGTCAAAGATAGTTGATATATCTAGATTGGGTATTAGGTTACACTTCTGATTGATATTGAGCATTACCAAACTTATAAAGCCTTTGACATTAAAAAAAATTGTATAAAAGCAAAAAGGAGAAGGGGGTATGGGATAGGGGTTTTCTAGGGAGGGGAAATGGGGAAAGAGGATGGCATCTGAAATGTAAATAAAATATCCAATAAAAAAAAGAATTAGTATTTGAAAATAAAAATGTTCACAACTGGATTGCTAAAGGGAAAAAAGAAAATAGAAAAGCACTCTGCACACCCATTCCTCTCAAAAATGTGGTCTTGTCAGCCAGGCGGTGGTGGCGCACGCCTTTAATCCCAGCACTTGGGAGGCAGAGGCAGGCGGATTTCTGAGTTCAAGGCCAGCTTGGTCTACAGCTTGAGTTCCAGGACAGCCAGGGCTACACAGAGAAACCCTGTCTCAAAAAACCAAAAAAAAAAAAAAAAAAAAAAAAAAAAAAAAAAAAAAGTGGTCTTGTCATGTCACTTGCTCAACTATTTCTCAGTTGTTCTCCTGTCACTTGCTCAACTATTTCTCAGTTGTTCTCCTGTCACTTGCCCAACTATTTCTCAGTTGTTGCTTACTTGCCCAACTATTTCTCAGCCCCACCTAGATGACTTACATTCCTCTCTTCCAGTTTCTGAAACTGGCCAGTCCACATTTTTTAGCTTGCTTCAGAGAAAATTTTCTATGTCCTTTAAAGAAAAACTTAAAGAAAAATCTGTATATATTTTATAAAATAATTTTTTATAAATTTTCACTCTACATAACCATGGAGATTCAGGAAGCTAGAAGGAATAGTTTTCCTATTTCCCAATACTGGTGACCAGAGCCCATCTCTGAAAGCTAAAAGTGAGATAACTTTTAATATATTTTTTCCTTAAGCCATAAAAAGTTTCTGAAAGCTCTCTGTAAGACGTTGTGATGTGTTTGTGTCCCTCAGTAAAAAGAAAACAGATGCTGACATTTTAGTGCCCAGTAACTCAAAATATGACTTTATTTAGAAATAAAGTCTGGGTCCAGCAAGATGACTCAGCAAATCAAGGTGCCTTATGCCAAGTTTGGCTAGCTGAGTTTGATCCTTGGGACCCACAGGGCAGAATGAGAGAACTCCTACAGGTTGTCCCCTGACCTCTCCATGTGTACAGTAGCATGCACATTAATATACAAACAATAAATGAATAATTTTTGTTTTGTTTTTGAGACAAAGTCTCACTGTGTAGTCCTAGCTGGCCTGGAACTTAGTATACAGAACAGGCTGGCCTTATATTCACAGTGATCCACCTGCTTGCACTCTCCGAGCACTGGGATTAGAGGTGTGTGCCTCCATGCCCAACAAATAATTTTAGTAGAAATACAGTCTTTATGGAGGGAATGAAGTAAAATTGCTGTAAGGGTGGGGCCTAGTTCGGTGCAGCTGATTCTCTTATAAAAGAGGATTTGGACAAAGTCAGGCAAGCAGAGAAGGGAAGTGGTAGATGAGAAGAGAGAGGACCTGTGGAAAGGGAAGGGCAGGAGCGAGGCATCTATTAGTCAAATGCCAAGATCAGCAGAAAACCATCAGAGTTGTAGAAAGAATTCTTCTTGCAGAGTGTCCAACTTTTGAAAATTGCAACATGGCATTGCCGTCTACAAGTACATAGGGCCACATGCATCCCATACATATCCTGGGATGCATGTGGCCTTCAGGACACACTGACAACAGTTCCCAGAAGGAGTCTGACTCTGATAACATCTTGATCTAGAACAGTGAGACAGTATATTCCCACTGTTGTTAGTCACTCAGTCTGTGGCCTTTTGTGGAAGATAGTCACATATCTTTCCACTGTAAGCTGCATTGTGTTTGCTCCAGAATTTGACCAGGTGTTTATAAATGGAGAGTACCCTCTCACCTGGACAAGTCTCAGTGGGAAAGTGATATTTGAACGTCTCTACTCTCCAAAGTCGGATGAGAGGAGAATCTGTGAAGTTTGTGGGTGCTGCGGGAGAACGTCATTTCCCACTGTTAGGCTTTGAGACGGAGGTGAGGTTTGCTGGCCAGCTCTAGAACAGTCATGACAAGATTCATGGATTTTAAGGCGTTGATGTCCAGTCATTCAGGGAGGCTTGTGGACCAGCTTGAAATTCAGAGTTTACAAGAGGCAAATGAATTCCCTCCTACCTTCAGGCCCCACTATGGAGCACTGGTGAGAGATGAACCCAGAAGTCTTGAGCTTCCTGAGAATCACTGCAGCATGAGGAACAAAGCATGCCAAAGCATTTTATCAAAATGCTGCAGTGGCGGGTCAGTACCAAGGTGTGACAAGTTGCTAAAAATGCCACTAGTGCCACTGACAACTGTTTAGATTGAGGGGGCTCTTTAATATTCAGCCCCTAGAAGCCTCCAGAGTCCTGTCTAGATTAGATATATATTCTACAGAAAGAAGACCATACTCTGAGTTCATATGCAAGTACATATGTGTATGTGCTCTTGTGCACATATACATATATATATGCACATGGATGTGCAGGCCAAAGGACAGTATCAGATGACATTCCTAAGATGCTATCCATCTTGGTTTTTGATACAGGATCTCTTACTGGCCTGGACCTGCCCAAACATGCTAAGCTCACTGGCTGGTGAGCCCAGGGATCTGTCTGTCTCTCCCTTCACACAGCTGAGATTACAAGCACATGCCATCATGCACAATTCTTTTTTAGCATGGGTTCTGAGATTTGAACTCAGATCCTCAAACTTGCAAAGCACCTCACCAACTCAGCTCTCTCTCTCCAATCCCACAGGAGCTCATTTATCATCCTTTAACCCTTTAAAAAAAACAACAATGATTGCTTTTAAAATATTCATATTTTCATTTAATATAAATATTTAATATTTTATAACAACATATTTAATATTTTAAACTATTGTGAATACTACATATGTAAGTTATGTGTCTGGAGTTTGCCTTGTTATTTCTTGGTTTTACTGTGATACTATCTCCAGGCTCTCTTACACAACTTCTCCAAAGACACTATCACATAGTCAGCAAATTCTCTATCCCTGAAAATGCCCAGCAGAAACGTGAGCATCCTTGAAGGAAGTTGTAGTTTAGACATGAATTGTTTCTATGGATTCATGTGTTGAAGACTTGATTGGTCAACCATCTTCTCTTTTCTCTATGCTTCCTGGACACCAGGAAATGAACAGTCTTTCCTATACATTTTCACTGCCATGGTGTTCAGCCTCACCTCAAATCCAAACCAGTAGCATTTGCTGGCATTGATTTGAATATCTCCACCTCTCCCGAGGCTTCTCTCACCTCAAAGTTTCTGTCCCTTCAGGACAGTTGGCACTATTTCCAGGAAGTCAATAAAAAAGAGAAAATCCCAACCAGATATTAGCTGGTTACTGAAACCCATATGACCTAAGGCCTAGTTCTTACACTTCTTATTACTTCCCTCAGTACGAGTGATTGATGTCATTCATCTTTCTTAAAGGATGTTATGTTATTTTATGGAGATAGGCACATTATAGGAAACCTTCCCTTTAAAAAAAATCACAAGAATATCAAAAAGAGAAATGTGTTTAATTTCAAAAAATTAAATTCAATCAATCCTGCCAGACATCAAAGCAAAATATAGAATAGTGAAAATATCATAGAAGTCACTCCTACATAGGCAAGCAGGCCAGTGATATAGAAGAAAAAAATTCACGCAGAAATCGAGCTTGTAACTAAGGTGGCATTTCAGTGCACTGAAGTAAAAATGAGTTGACAAAATTTCTAAGATAACCAAGTAGATTTTTGGAAAAGTATAAAATTATACTCATGGCTTATGCTATTTCAAGAATGACCTCATACAAGAAAATCAAGATGTAAAAATGAAAATTGTTCCTACAGATATAGCTCAAAGAAAAGAGCACTTCTCCCAACATGTGTGAAGCCCTTGGTTCCATTAACAGCACCACAATTAAAAAGAAGTAAATTCACAGAAGTACTGAAAAAAAAAAAACTAAAATAAAATTCCGTTTAACCATGGGTTTAATGAGACAACTGAAGGAGACCAAGGAGATAAAAATTGGAAAGGAAGAAGGCTATTTGAATTGAAGAATTGCTATTTGAAGATTATATGATAATTTACATAAGCAACCCCAAAAATTCGACCAGAGAACTCCTTCAGGTGATAAACAACTTCAGCAAATTGGCTGGATACATGATTAACTAAAAACATCAGTACCCCTCCTATATACAAATGACAAACATATTAAGAAGAAATCAAGGAAACAACAACCTTAACAATAGCCAAAAATAATTTAAAATATCTTGGGGTAACTCTAACCAAGCAAGTGAAAAAATTGTATGATTAAAAACTTCAAATTTTTTAAGAAAGAAATTAAAGATCTCAGAAGATGGAAAAATCTCCCATGCTCATGGATTGGTAGGACCAACAAAGTAAAAGGCCATCCTACCAAAAGCAACCTGCAAATTCAACACTATCCAGATTCCCCTCAACCAAAGAATGGATACAGGAAATGTAGCTCATTTACACAATGGAATACTGCTCAGCTATTAAAAACAAGGACATCATGGATTTTGCAGGCAAATGGATGGAACTAGAAAATATCCTGAGTGAGGTAACTCAAGCCCAAAAGGACATGCACGGTATGTACTCACTTATAAGTAAATATTAGCGATAAAATATAGTCTATCCACACTACATTCCACAGATTCAAAGAAGCTAAACAAGAAGGAAAGTCCAAGTGAGGATGCTCTAATCTCACTTAGAAGGGGGAATAAAATAGTCATAAGAGGCAGATGGAGGGAAGTAACTAGGAGGGATGTAGGATACAGAGGGGAATAGGGAGGTCAGAGTGTCCCCCACCTATACACACACACACACACACACACACACACACACACACACACACACACTGTCAGGCCTCCTCATTCCGTGGGGCCTCAAGTATATCAAGGGTTAAGTACATTTTCTCTCACTGAGGCCAGACCAGGCAATCCTCTGCTGTATATGTGTCAGGGACCTCAGACAAGCTAGTGAATGCTGCCTGGTCAGTGGTTCAGTGTCTGAGAGATCTCAGGGATCCAGGTTTGGTCAGACTGCTGATCTTCCTATGGGGTCACTCTCTTCCCCAACTTCTTCCAGCCTTTCCCTAATTCAACCACAGGGGTCAGTTGATTCAGTCCATTGGTTGGGTGTAAGTATCTGCTTCTGTCTCAGTCAGCTGCTTGTTGGGCCCCTCAGAGGGCAGCCAGGCTAGGCTCCTGTCTGGAGGTATATCATAAGCATCAGTAATAGTGTCAGGCCTTGAAGCCACCCCTTGAGATGGGTCCCAATTTGAGCCAGTCACTGGACCTCCTTTCCCTCAGTCTCTTCTCCATTTTTGTCCCTGCAGTTATTTTAGACAGGAACAATTCTGGGTCGATGTTTTTGACTGTGGGATGACAACCCCAACCCTTCACTTGATGCCCTATTTTTCTACTAGAGGTGAACTGTACAAGTTCCCTCTCCCCACTGCAGGGCACTTCATCTAAGGTCTCTCCCTTGAGTCTTGAGATTCTCTCGCTTTCCAGGTCTCTAGTACATTCTAGAGGGTCCCCCTACCTCTCATCTCCCAAGGTTGCCTGTATCCATTCATTCTTCTGGCTCTCAGCTTCACTCTTATTCCCCTGCCCCAATACCTGATCGTGTTCCCCTTTTCCCCTGCCCTTCTCCCATCCAGTTTCTTTCTCCCTCTTCCCTCTGCTTTGGATTAAGATTTTTTTTTTAACAAGTCAAAATACAATTCCTGGGGCCAGGGAGATGAATCCGTGAGCTAAATGCCTGCTGAGAAAGCATGAGGACCTGTGTTCAATCCCCAGTCCCTACGTGAAGAAACGGTGGATAAGGCAACATGTTCCTGTGACACCAAGGCTGGATGCCCAGAGCTCACTGACCAGCCAATCTAGTGGGATCTGTAAGCCTCCAATTCAATGTGGGAACCCAAAAACAATTCTCTAAAATCTCTAAAAATAAAGCAAAGAAGCAGGAGGAGCCATCCACTCCTGGGGATCTGTGAACAGTTAATTAATGTTTGCTGAGAGAAGGAGAGACATTTTCTTTGTCAGGATAGCCATATGTAAGCTACCTTTGCACTTGTAAGTAAATCCTCAAAAGGTTTCCACAAGTGATCCTTATTAAACATATTTTTCACTAAAAATAAATAAGAGAAACATGAAAAAAGAAGGGGGGCCGGTTGGTAAAGGAAGGGGATCAACAGGAGTGAAATGAATACAGAAATAATGGGTGACTGTGATCAAAATACAGTGTATAAATGTATACATGTCAGAGTGTGATCATCATTACATATAGCTAATATATGCTAAATGTAACTTTTTGAAAAATGAAAAATAAGGCAGAGTATATAGTATATAATTGTATAAAACATCAGAGTAAACTTCATCATTATATACAACTACTATATGCTAAAAGAAATTTTTTGAAAAATGAAAAAATAGGGCAGAAAAAACATCTGTCATAGACCTCTGACCTATAGAGACAGACAGACAGACAGACAGACAGACAGACAGACAGACACACACACACACACACACACACACCATGGATACACATATACAATAAAACAATACCAAATGTGAAGAAATTATCCCACAGATAAGATCTAATAAAAATCTGGCTTTAAAAACTTGGGGGCAAATCTGATAGAAAAGAGTATTGGCAAGGTTTGACTGCATTAGAATTTTTCGTCCTTTTTGCTTTCAATGCCCCTGTGTGTGCCTGCCCAAAACATGTTCTGTGCTTTCTTCCCTCCTTAGCTTTGTCTCTTTCAATAGCCTCTGCCTATAATGTTCTTTCAATTGGTCAACTTGCAAAGTTCCAGCCATCCTCTCATCTCAATGTGCTCAATCAGGAAGAGTCTATTATCTTTCACATGCCAATTGGAAATTTTAAAAAGCCAATATGTCACATCTGATTCCAAAGACCTCACTGCTCCATTACCACAGTGCTCATACATGATCCTTATTTTCCAGGTGAGATAAAAAATAAACGGGAGGGACTACAGAGATGGCTCCATTGTTAAGAGCCATCTGCTCTTGCAGATGACCCAGGTTCTATTCTCAGCAACCACATGGTAGTTCACAACCGTCTGTGATAGCAGCCACTTCACATATAAAGCAGACAAGCATACATAGAGATAAAATATTCATGCATATAATACAAAAGTGAATCTTTAAATCAATGGATAGGAGTTGGGTATAACTTTCATTTTACCCATTGGTTCCATCTTTCACATTACAGTTCAATGATTTCAAATATCTAAGCGCTCCAGTGCCAAACATTTCTCTCTGTGTTCTCCAGGGATCACTTTTATCTTTGCTGTGAAACTGAGTCAACCTATCCTCTATTTCAGCTCAGTAACATCCAGCCCTGAACATCCAGGTCATTCTTTTGTCTCCTAGAGCACCCAGCACAACCTCTTCTCTCCATTCAGGCACCTTAAAGCCCTTGACAAATTGAACTGCATTTAATTGGTTCAGTGACTAAAACAGGAAGCAAATGTGGGTGTGGAAGCTCTCACAGCTGCTGACCCAGGCCTCGCCCAGGAAAGAAGTGGAGAGGACTTTGGATCATTCTAAATTAATCGCCCAACTGCACAGGGTGAAGTCAATTTCTCAGGAAGTAAGTTTTCTACAGCAAAGAGTTGGGAAGAGGAGCAAGAGAGACTTACTTGGCAACCGGGCACAGTAAGGTGAGTGAGTGTACATGATCAATTGTTTGTATGGATTGCTGAAGAATGGAGATAAGGGGGTTGTGTCAAATGAGAAGTGGGGAATGTACATGGATGGAAGGTGCTGGAAAGGTGTATTGGATGAGAAACGTTGAAGGGTGTATTGTGCTCATTTTCTTGTGTCTGTTCCAAAAACAGAATGGAAGAAGAAGAGAAACTTTTAAAGGCACACCAACTCACTGGGTAAGGGTTAATGCTGGGACCCACAGGGTGGAAGGATAAAATCAACTCCCACCAGCTATCCTGTGACCTCCAAGTGTGTGACATGGAACACACACAGATACACACATACACATGCAAATAATAAATAAAATGACCCTAGAAAATTGAGCAGGACAATACACACACACACACACACACACACACACGCACACACTACACTGACAATAGACTTCCCTTGAGCACAATGACCTCCATTTTTCTAATATGGACATGACACTGGAGAAGTCAACACTATTCTCACACTCGCTTTCCTTTTCCAAAGTCTACGAGAATTGAACTCGATGTTCCCCAGGAGTCTTTCCACTTGTGGAACTCTGGGATCAGATAATTCCAATGTATGCAAAGCAGTAGGAGAC
Source organism: Arvicanthis niloticus (assembly GCF_011762505.2). Classification (NCBI taxonomy): domain Eukaryota; kingdom Metazoa; phylum Chordata; class Mammalia; order Rodentia; family Muridae; genus Arvicanthis; species Arvicanthis niloticus. Next base: position 119,356,623 of record NC_047658.1, on the reverse strand, counting down.
TTGCAAAGAGGCAAAAGGCATAGCCTGTTTTCCGATAGTGCCTAACCTCTCTGGGCTTTACTTTTTTCATCCATGGGACAGGTTAAAATTGTAAGATAGGCATTTGTAAAGGGTTGGTTGCTTGGCATACTCAACAAGCCGTGTAATGGAAGTTTAACATTGTCTCTAAGATGGGGTTAACAAGTATACAGGGTTAAATTGCTCAGGTAAAAATTATTCTTGGTTATTTTAAAGTGTTTGATGTCCTATGTGTGTGCGTATGTATGCATGTGCTCAAGTGTATGTCTGTGCACATGTATATGAAAACCACAGGTCTATATTGTCTCCCTTACTCTCCAGAGATTCCATCTCTCCGGCCCCACAGGTGCACTTGATAATAAAGACAATAAGGACAATAAAGATAATAGCAATAGACATGTTTTTATTATTATTAATCATTGTTATTATATTTTATTTACTTATTGTGTATGGCCACACAAGTGCCACTAAATGTTCTTGGAGATTAGAGAACAAGTTTTGGGAGTCAGTTCTCTCTTTCCACCATGTGAGTCTCAGGGTCCAAACTCAGCTCACCAGGCAGAAGTGACTTGACCTGCTGAGTCGTCTCACTGACCCTACACTTGGCTTTTTACAAAAGGTGCTGGGAAATCCAAACTCATATCCTAATGTTTGTTGAGCAAGTGGCTACTGACTGAGCTTTCTCCCCAGTCTCTTGAAGTCGTCTTAAAATGTAAACACAAGTATATAAATGATGAGTGATTTGGTTGTATTTATTTATCTTTTTTTTTTTGTCAGCATGAATACAGTTACTTCACCGGGCCCCAGGGCCAATCCTGTTTATGTGGTGGCACCCCACAACAGTTATCCTGTGGCCCCAGGAACCATGCCTCAGGTGCCTTTTTATCCTGGCCATCAGCCTCAAGTTCACGTGATTTCTGGTAATCTGCCTGGTTTGGTGCCAGCTGTGACTGAACTGCCTGCCCAGAGAGTCTTGAAAAAGGGAGAGGTCCTAGGGGTAAGTAAGAGGAGTTTACAGTGTGAGCCACATGCTACGGAGAGAGGAAAGCAGAGGCTTGAGGCAGACTAATAGAACTTCCAAATAAGGGGCCGGGGAACAGGATAGTTCAGGTAGTAAAGTGTTTAGTGCAGTGTCAGCAAGCTGAGTGTCATCTGCAGAACCCACCTTACATAAGCTGTAGAAATGCACACTCGTAATCCCAGAACCAGGAAGTCAAAGACAGGTAGATGTCTGCAGCATTCTGCTCAGTCAGCCTAGCTTATTTGGTGAGTTCCAGGCCAGTGGGAGACCCTGACTCAAAAAAAAAAAAAAAAAAAAAAGTAAAGAACTCCTGGGGAATAATAACCAAGGTAGATGTCGGTCTCATCCTACATGTACACACACACACACACACACACATACACACACACAGGATACACAGTGCCTAAGGAACCACACCCCAAACCTGTGCATGAACATGCACATATATATAAATATGTACTCATGCACATACATACATACATACATACATACATACATATATATGTATGTACGTACATACATACATACATACATACATACAAAAAGAAAGAAAAGAAACTTCAAATAAAGCAGGTGGGGCTGGCTTAGCCAAACCCAGATCTGTTGGAAATCTCTTTAGCTCAAGGAGCCTCAGTATATGGCCTTGTAGTTTCTGATTTGGACATTTAGAAACAAAGAATAATTTTTAAAAGGGGGGGGCCAAAAAGCAGTGTTCTTGAATGCAGAACCTTTTGCCTCTAAGTATTTACTTCCTATAGCTTAGGAAGAAAGAAAGTCCAACAAAGACAAAGTTCCCCAAAGGTGTAACCAAGCCCAGGGTTGTTAAGTCAAAGCAGAAAAAAGGCAAGCAGGCTAGACAATCAGCAGTGCCTGGAAGGCGTAACGGAGCTCCTTTCATTGCATAGCCCAGGAATGACAAGCAGTGATTCTGACTCACACTGTCCATGTTTCAATCCCAACTCATGTTCTAATCTTGCGTGGGGAAGTCTAAAAAGAGGCAATTTGTGCCCACACACACCACACACACACACACACACACACACACACACACACACACACAATGGTTTATTTCCGAGACTTTATCCTCCAAATATACCAATAGACATAAGAAATGTGGTGCCTATAAATTCCTCTGTTCCAGCATGGCTTGTAGAGACTGAAGGATGCAAGCAACTGAACTATCTATTCTAGTTTTGTTTCTGTGGTAAAATACTCTGAGGAAAAGCAACAGGTGGAAGGAAGATGTTGGTTTGGCTTACAGTTCCAGGTTAGCAAGGAAGTTGAAACAGGAATTTGCATCACATTTACAGTCAAAGGCAGAGGGAAACAAATACATATATGCCATCTTCTCACTCTCATCTGACTTTCTTCTATCCTATATAGTTCAGGATTGCTGTCTAGGGGATAGTGGTGCCCACAATGGACTGAGTTTTCCTACATGAATCAGCGATGGAGACAATGCTCCTCAGACATTCCCACAGTCTAACCTAATCTAGACAGTTCCTCATTAATACTGTCTTCCCACGTGATTATAGGTTGTGTCAAGGTGACAGTTAAAAGTAACCAACACACTATACATCAGTTTAACATTGATCAAGAGCTACTGTATTGTCTTACAACAAACAGAATGTTGTGGAAATGGTTGTGCAATGATTGGGTCTTACTCCAAGGTATGATATTAATATACTGTTAGTATGAACTTCAGAAGACAATATATGCTTTTTATACCTGTCTTCAGGAAACACACACACACACACAGCTGTATCTGTATTAGCTTCATATGGCTGCTATAATAAAGTTCCATGAACTGATGGCCAAAGAGCTACAGAAATGCATTGTCTCTCAGTTATAAACAATAGATAACTAAGATCAAAGTCTGTCAAGGTCATACTCCCTCTGAAGTCATGAAGGAATGATCTCTTCCAGATCTTTCTCCCAGTTTCTCTGGTAGTACTTTGGCTTGCTGCAGTACCACTCCAGTTCACAGATGGCTGTTATGTTTTATGTTGGTTTTAGAGGTAGGCCTTGGATTCAGAATCCTGGGTTTTCATGACTTTTTTTTAAAGTGATGACACTGGTAATATTGGATTGTGGATTACCCTATCCTAACACAAATATGAGTCATCTTGACTCATGACATCAGCAATATATCTATAAGGTAATATTCAGAGAGACTAGAACATTAATACATGAATTTGGTAAAGAGTAAAGAAAGATAAAATTGAATCTATGAGATAAAGAAAAGATGCAGGCAAAATAATTACATACAAGGATGCTAACACAAGGCTGTGTGTAATATAAAAAAAAAAAAAAAAAAAAAAAAAAAAAAAAAAAAAAAAAAACAGAGGTCACCTTACCTGTCTAACATCAGTGTTATAACTTTTCCCAGAGACTATAGGAAACCCTTAGAGAATACTTTAAAAGGCAGCTAGTGAGTACGGAAGTGGTTAAGGTAGCAAAGTATTTGCCATGTTAATGTAAGGACCTGAATTCAGATCCCAGGTAACCATGTAAAAGCCAGGTAAAAGCATGAGCCTATAATACCTGTGGAGGCAGAGACAAGAGGATTCTTGGAGATTGCTGGTCATGTTAGTCAATTGGTGAACTCCAGGTTTAGTGAGAGTGCCTGTCTCAGAAAAAAATAAGATGGAGAATGACTGATAAAGACCTCTCTCTCTCTCTCTCTCTCTGCCTCTCTCTCTCTCTCTCTCTCTCTCTCTCTCTCTCACACACACACACACACACACACACACACACACACACACACACACACTTTAATGACCCAAGAACATGCTAAAGTGCAGAGACACCACTTGGTATGTTACCAAGATACATGTTTGAAGAAGAATAGGTTATGCCAAAATGTAAATGCTTGCTTTCTGTGGGGGAGGGAGGTTGACTATAGATAGTTTTAATTTTGTTATTATGTCTCTCACATTATCTTTTACACAGGGAGACTAGATGGGTATTAGAATATAAAAAAAGTACAAAGCAAAAGGCAAAACCAGGGCCCAGAGGCCAAGCTTTCAGCTTTTGGCTTTCCTGACAGGCCATGCAAATCCTGATTGGCCTGGTGCACATCGGCCTGGGCTGCATCATGCTCACCAACCTCTTCGGCCAATATTCAGCTGTCTCCCTCTATGGAGGTTTCCCCTTCTGGGGAGGCATCTGGGTGAGTAGCTCCAGTCTGATGCTCAGGGAAGCCTTGCTAAGCTGTTTGGGAATCTGGAGGTGCTTGCCCAATTGGCTTAGTTGGAGAAGGGGTTGAGATATAACAAAGTGCCATAGGCTGGACATCTCCCAACTGTGGGAATGAGCTATCTCCCAGTTCTGAAGGCCAGATGTCCAAGACCAGCAGGGCAGCTGATAGTCACCACTGAAATCTCTCTTACTTCACAAATAGCCATCTTCCTGTGGTGTCTTCCCTTTGTATTTGTGCCTACCTTATGTCTCAAAATCATTGTTGTTGTTTTAAATTAGCATACAAAGTAATGGGTTTATTACTGCACTTTCAGTCTTTCTTGGTCTTGTTTGCCTTCTCTCTAGCACTCCTATCCCTTGTTCCCCGGCTTCCCTCCCATTTGATCCCTTCCTTCCCTCAGTACCTTCATTGTTTTAGCTTTCTCTCTATTGCTGGAATAAAATACTCTGACAAAACAACAAAGGAATTTGTTTTAGTTTACAATTCCAGGCTACAGCCCTTTATTGCAGAGAAGTCAAGGTGGTGGGAACTTGAAATGGCTAGTCACATCAAAGCCATAGTTGAGAGCAGAGAGAAAAGAGTGTTCACTTTACCTGCTTGCTTGTGCTCAACTCAATTTCTCAACTCAGGAACCCCTGCATAAGGAATGGTACTGCCAACAGTGACTTTTTGCTCCCTATATCAATTAACTTAGTTAAGATGATCCTCCCCCAGACATGTCCACAGGCCAAACACATGTAGATAATCCCTCATTGAGACTGTCTTCCCACATGGTCCAGGTAATGTCAGGTGGACAATTCATTACGCCCCCTTCTGCATTCGTGTCTTGAGTATTCTGCCACTATCATTTGCCATCAACCTTATGATCTCTTTTCAACACACACACACACACACACACACACACACACACACACCACAATCTGCCCATGAGAGAAATCATGTGGTGCTCATATTTTAGATTTTGGGTTACTTCATTTAACATAATTTCTAATCAAGCCATGTTTATTGCTAACCTCCACTTATAAGAATGCTAACAATTGGGCGTAATAGAACTCACCTTTAGTTTCAGCACTCTGGAGGCAGAAGCAGGAGGACCTCTATGAGTTCAAGGCCAGTCTGTTCTGTATAGTGGTCTCCAGGCTAGCCAGGCCTACATAATAAAACCCTGTCTACAGTCACATCCTGAGGTTCTGGGGTTCGGTCTTTGAAAATGTGAAACTGGTGATCACACATCAAGCTATGGCCCTACAAGGCTGAAGCCACCAAAGAGCAAGCTATTTCTTCTAGAACATCAACCCAGAAACATTTCACTCACAAAGAAAACTATACCAGCCAGGCAGTGGTGGCTCGAGTTTAATCCCAGCCCACTGGAGGCAGAGGCAGGCAGATCTCTGTGAGTTTGAGGCCAGCCTAGTCTCCAGAGCCAGTTCCAGGACAATTATGGCAACAAAGAGAAAACCCTAACTTAAAAAAAAAAAACTGAAAGAAAGAAAGAAAGAAAGAAAGAAAGAAAGAAAGAAAGAAAGAAAGAAAGAAAGAAAGAAGAGAGGGAAAGGAGGGAGGGAGAGAGAGAGAGAGAGAACAATACTGAAGCTAAGGTTTCAGGCATTATACAACAGAAACATGAAAGACTGAGCTCCAAAAACATTTTTTCATCAATAGTCAATAGAGCCTGTGGCCCAACAGTGAAAATGTTTAACTCACTATCCATAGATAGACTCAAAGGCCATTTTGGTGAAATATCTAGCATGGTAGTTATGCATTATTTTTCTGAAAAGGTCCATGGCTTTCATTAGATTTTCAAGGTGATCTGTGACTCCACAAAAATCCTAGTTCTTCCTCCATCCTGGTTTATTGCCTTTGGACTCTCTTATCTTTTTCCTGGTACCTACACACACACACACATACACACACACACACACACACACACACACACACACACACACACATCCTGCTCTTCCCCTCTCCAACTTACTTTTTTTTATGTTTTTCCCTCACCTCCCTGTGACTCAAACACAAGGTTTCCCATAAGTATCCAAACTCCAGGATGACCTAAGAAGTCAAACAATGCCAGCCTTTCCCATATAATAATAATAATAAAGTGAACTGACACTCTGTGATTCCACAGCCTCACCAGCCTACAGAACCATAAGAATGTATCCTTCAAAGAATTTGTTCTGACCCATGACTCATCCTCCCAGGCGGCAATTTCCTCAGACTCTGAACTGACCCAGACTTGGAGCTCAACCCCCTCCCATCCCCCTAAGTCTCTACAGATTAGACCTATGTTGAAACATCTCATAATGTCACTCCTACTCACTAATTTACTGTGTCACAATAGATTCCCCTAAGTGTTTGCTAGAACCAAGGAAGTGCCCACGTGTCCTGGGGGCTTTCAGCTCACAACCTTCTTCCCTTTGTCTTCCAGTGTTTTATTGTTGTTGTTGTTGTTGTTTGCTATTGTTCTTTGTCACTTCTTAACTCCATCTCTATCTTTCCGTTTCCTATCAATTACTAATGCCCTCCTCCGTAACAAAGGAGCATCTTCTTTGGCACCTCCAGGGGACTAACAAAAAATAAAATAAAACATGAAAATTCAACCTTTTTCCCTCTCTTCCTTCCTAACACATCGCTATAAGGGAAAAATCTGTGAAATTGAGACTTGTTTCTCCACTGACAGAAAAAAAAAAAACAAAACCCTAGGACATTTTCCTAGGAAGGGAAACAACTGAAATAAGTTCCCATTATAGATAACTATGCATCTGCCCCAAGTGGGAGGACAGAATAAAGGCTAAGTAAGACATTGAGTCAGAAGCCAGGCTACCTGGGTTTGATCTCAAGCTTTGCTACTTGCTTGGTTATCTTGAGTGAATTATTTAAAATCCATAAGCCTCATCCTGCCCCTATTTTTAAATTTACTTTATTCATTTTTAAAATTTTACATATATTACGATCACATTTACCCCCATTATCCTCTTTTATTCCTCTTCCCACCACGCCTGACTCCCCTTTCCCCCCAGTAGTTCGTCTCCTACTTTCATGGTGATTTTTCTTTTGCCCCATTGAATTTAATTATGGCTTCTTGTAGGAGCATGGGTGAGGAGGTACTTGCTGGAGCATGGCACCTTACTAGGGGCTACGTGGCTGAAGAAAATGACATACACACAGATTTTGTCTGTCTTTATAAAGGAAATAACAGTAATACTAGGTGGACTATTACTCAAGGTTTAAGAAAAATACTACTTGTGGAAGGAGGAACGATTACTACTGGGGATGGGATGATGAAAATGTTCTCAACTTGGACTGTACAACTCTGTAAATATACTTAAAATACTAGAATTATGTGCTTTAAATCAGTGAACGATAAGCAAGTGAATACATTTTCCCCGCAACAAAGCTATTTCCTAAAGCACCTCAAGTAGAACCCTGCATCTTAGCTGATGCTTTCTCAGACCACACACACTGGGCAAACAAGATCAAGGGATCCCCCAACCACATTGCCTACAGAGCACCAGTACTGGCAAAAAAAAAAAAAAAAAAAAAAAAAAAAAAACCTCTGCCCTTGTATGATGCTCAGCATCAGAAACCCGTGTTCATTATCTAGGTGATTGAACAGAACCCATTCTGTCATGCAACAGTCAAGAACCAATGCTGAGCAGTGAAATCAACACTCTTTCCCTCTCCCCTCCAGAGCCCTACACCTCATGAATCCTGAGATAAAGCCTGGAAAGCAACAGATGGTGAACATCTGTAAGCAAACAGCAGGAGATGGGCTAACGTCAATTCACTACTGTGAACAAGACAGTCAGTGTGAGGCATACATTTAACAATGATGCCTAAAACTATATAAATGTTCACTTTTCTCATATTAGGAAATAAAGACTTAGACACTCACCAAAGATCACTTAAGTTTCAAACCAAACTTTAAAACCTGTTCTGGTGAATTCTAAAATCCTGATTCTCCCATTCTTGCTCTGTCCCTTAGAAAATTAGCACACACATTCTCTACCATTGTGGATCTGGGGTCTCCATAAGTCACTATGTGTGTGAGAGAATAGATGCCCTCTCAGAACCAGATTCCTAAGGAAGGGTACCCTGATGCCTAACTCTTGGTAAATTCCCAATCTTGTGTACAAGTTTATCATTTCAGGATCTCTCTCAGTGGCGGCAGAAACTCAGACCAATTCACCTTGCCTGGTAAGTCACATTCTGAGGCCGTCTGTCTCAGCTGGAGACCTATACTGTCACAGTGGAGAAAAGGACTGACAAACAATTCTCCTCTTACTCTTGCACCGCTAACACCTAAGGCACTCTCATGCATGCTAACTCTTGCACACAGCCCGTGGGCGCGCACACACACACACACACACACACACACACACACACACCCCTTATATAGGGAAGAGACAAGGTGTCAGAATGGGAAGAAAGACAGAGAGGACTGACTAACTTGCATAAGAGGCCCTCACAGGAGCAGAAACAAAGCTCCGAAGAGCCTAGGACACACTACACCGAACAAGGAACTGAGTATGTCCATAGCTTGTAGGACAATCAGGCTTCCAGCCATTCCTGCAGGGGCCAGTAACACCCCCAGTACCTGCTTCTCTAAGAAATCCAGAATCTGAACTCTGAAGACCAACAAGGACAGAGTTTTTTTTGCGCTTCCCTAGAAATGGACACTGCTTTCTTGATGAGCAGGTTGCCCAGGATAACTGCCTCTTAGTGATCAACTTTCCTACAATTAGATGAGCTCTATTAGAAAATTCCAAGAAAGGGAAGTTTAACATATCTCGACATACCTCTCTGTACATGAAGCACAAAGTGTTTCATACCACTGTGCTATGACTTTCATACATGGTTACAATGGTAAAGACTACGTGCGGTCTACTTTAACACAGTACAAATGGGGAGAGGATGCTTGCTGAACCTGCAGGTATCGGTTCTACTCATCTCCCCTCCCACCCTGACCCTATATGTCTTCTCCAGCTGAATGCCAGTGTGGGCTTGAACATCTTCAGCGCCATCTGTTCTGCAGTGGGCATCATGCTCTTCATCACAGATTTGAGTATCTTAGGAGGTTATTTCTACCCTTCCCAGGAGAGCTTGAATGTGGTGAGTGTCCTTAAACAAAGGTCTCTGCCTTTATTTAACTATGTTCAGACCATGCCAGAAAGGACCTGGCAACCAAGCCTTCCCAGTGAACACTAGAAGAAAAGGAAGTTCTCTTGGGGCCAGGACACAGTTTAAAGTTCTCAACTGTATCCTTTCCTTAGCTTTTACTGCCTTTGTAAGATAGTTAGGTACCTTGTAGCCCTGGGGAAAATGATGATGATGCAGAAATACCAGCTGCCAATTCATGAGCAGCCATCCACCAACTCAGCTTTCCTGCCAGCTGTGTGGACCGGGGTTCAAAAGCCACTTCTTCCCTCCTTAAAAACTCTCTTGTTTATATTTTTAGGTTACTATACAAAGCTTCATCATGACTCATACCTGTCATCCTCTGTCCTCAGTTGTTCCTTTTCCACCTCCTGTCCACCCTTCACCTCCCATTGCTTCCCTTTCTTCCCCCCAAATTACTCCCAGCTTCTACTTGCTTTCTAATTTTTTTTATTTTTAGCAATTTATTTATTTTATTCTGTGTATATAAGTGTTTTGTACACATGTACATTTGTGTATACTACATGTATGCCTGGTTCCCATGAAGGTCAGAAGAGATCCTTGGGTGCCCTGGAACTGGAGTTACAGATAGTTATAAGCCACTACGTGGGTGCTGGGAACTGAACCTAGGCCTTCAGCAAAAGCAGCCAGTAATATCAACCACAAAAGCATCTCTCCAAAGCATCTCTGTCTCTGCCCCCCACCTCCGTTATGACATTTTCCTCCCTTCTCAAGATTCCCCTTCCAGCACTGTGACCTACAAAAATTCTCACACACACACACACACACACACACACACACACACACACACACACATACACACTAAAATCTAGGTTCCACGTATGAGAGAAAGCATGCACCATTTATCTTCCTGAATCCTGCATATTTCTCTTAACATAATGGTTTCCAGTTGCCTCCATTTTCTTGCAAATGTCAGGATGTACACAAGTTCAGGCTCTGCAACAGCCCCTCACAGGGGCAGGCTAAGATTGTCAGACCCTAACAAACTTTTTCTGCAGAGCCAAATAGGCTTTTAGGCTTCTCTGGATATACAATTCCTGCCCCCACCCCATCTCTCTCTCTCTCTCTCTCTCTCTCTCTCTCTCTCTCTCTCTCTCTCTCTCTCACACACACACACACACACACACACACACACACAGCAGGTCTTTAGCATCCACAGAAAACAGAAACTGGATGAGCATGACTAGACAATGGCCGGATCAAGTCCAACAACTGTCACCTGCTCACCTGATCTAGCAACCAGCACCATGGAATAGAAGATGGCGTGCATACAGGATTTCAAATTCTCCTCTTGTACATTGGAAAAATTCAGCTAATTTTTTATTTTAATTTTTAATTAGCATACACTATTAAAAGAAGAAGTGATGACTGAGAAAGGGAGAGAGGTCCAGTTCTGTAGAGACAGGCTCTGCAGCAGGTTCTTGGTTCACTCCAGCCACTGTGGTGGAAATCAGCTCCAGGTCTCAGGGGATAAAGGAGTCTAGGAAGAGTGATTACTTCACAGACAGACAGACAGAAAGACAGCATGGTAGACTTTGAGGATAGTTCAGGCTTACATAACAGAATAGACGGCAGGTCTTATAGGTTTTGGAGGAAAGGAGGAGGCTGTAAGCCACCACATAGGCCTGTGACAAAAGGAGGGAAAAGGGTTGTACATTGCCAGCAAGGGAGAAAGGATTCTTGCTAATGTGGAATTTAGAAGATGTGAGAGAGATGAGGCGCAGAGCCACATTTAGTTTAGGTATAGTAAGGGTCAGGAATATTTTCATTTTGAGCAGTAGACTCTTTGATATCCAGGTGTGTTTTACACTAAACAACACACATCAGTTTGGGCTTCAACACTAATCTTGTACTCATCAGCTACAGTGAAACTGAGCTAAACAGCTTTGCACATGTTCTCTCAACCTGCCTGTGGACCACAGCCTCACCCACCAGACAGAGCTCTCCTCCCCTCCTTCACCTGCCCCCAGCCCCTGTCAGCCTGACCTCCTCAAAACTCTCTTCATCATGGTATCCAGCCTGATCCCTTTGATATGCATGGTCATGTGTATTCGATACACAACCTATTTTACTAAGAAATTACCCCTGAAGAAACCATTTTCAATACTTTGAACCTCCTTCCCAAAAGTGTATTGCAATGAATGATAAAATAACCATTTTCCACCCACACTTTAGTCTCACAAAAACCTGTGAGACATTTGCCCCATAAGGTTCAGGGAGGGAGATGTTGCCAAGGCCACACAGGTCCATTACAGAGTCTCATCAAACTCCTGGCCGAGCAGTGATGCCATCCAGATTTCTTCTGATTCCAGAGAACAGGCATGGCTATTTCTGGTGTACTGCTCATCTTCTGCCTGGTGGAGCTCAGCATTGCAGGTGTGTCCTCCCACTTTGGCTGCCAAGTGACCTGCTGTAACTACAACAATGTGAGTCCTGGGATCTTTGTGGGTAGAAATACACCCAAGTTGATGGGAAATTAACAGGGTCTCTCTGTGGATTTCATTTCAGCTAAAAAGGAGGAAGTGGAAAAATATCTATGGGTCTCAGTGTTTGTCTTTAATAACCCTTTATTACTGGGGTACCTTAGTCTACTTTCTGTTGTTATCACTAGGTTGGGCAACATATAAAATAAAAAGATTTACTTGCCTCTCAGCTCCAGTGGCTGGAGTATCTAAACATCATTGCCCTGGGGGACTTCTGAGTAGTGGCTTCTCTGAGGTATAATATATAAGAGGAAAAAAAAAAAAAAAAAAGAGGGTTCTAGTTTAGAAAGATTCAAGAACGTGAGGTGGCCTTGCTTTGTTACAACATCCTCCTGTGAAAACTAACCCTCTCCCTGAGTCAAGTGTAAATCCATTCATGAAAGTGGTGCACACAGCCTGATGGCCATCCACTAGACTTCACTTCCTACAGGTTCCATCACCTCAGCAGCACCATGCTGAAGTGTAGGCTTCCAGCAGCCAACCTCTAGAGTACTACTCTATCCTTAGTGTAGTGTGTACCTGCTGTCTGCTTTTGTTTTTCAGGCAGGTGTGGTCATTCCAAATGTCTGTGCAACAAACCCAGTAGTCTTCCCAGAATCACAGAACCCAATACCAAGTTATTCTGATGCAGTTCAAGACTCCAGATAAATGAAACTGAAGATTCTAGAAGAATCCTTCACTGAGACTGAGTAACAGCCTCTCCTACCTAGACTCCTATAAGCCAGGTTCTTCCTTTCCTGACAAACATGGGGAAATGTCTTTCTTATGGCCTAAATTGTGGACTCTTGCTTCAACTCACCCTGGAAAATCTTTATTAAAACAAGATGGGAGATTGAAGTGGATTTAAACAAAGATGCCCTACCAGGACACACACATCTGTATGGTGTTAGGCATCTCTACACCAGCTTTGGTGTGTAGACATTCATGTAATCCCTGCCTATGGGAGTTTTGGGGATAGAGAAATAGCTATTTTGTCATCCAAACGTTCCTGTTAGTCATTCAGTCACTGAATAAATACATATTGAGCATCAGAAATGCCCAAGGCCCTATTTATGGCAGATATGAACATGACATAGTTCTTGACCTTATGGATTAGTGAAGTGCTGGCCTCAGGAGGAGGGGGAGAAGGGAAACCTTGTTTTTTGCTAATCCAGGGTAGAATGCAGAGGAAGAAAACACAAAAGAAACACAAAGGTGGATATGATTGATTCTGTCAGTAATGCAACAAGAAATGATAAAGGCAAAGCCTGAGGCTAGCTGAGGAGGCAGCATTTGAGTAGGCTATAAAAGGGCAGTGGGGAGTTCTGGCTTTAATGAGGAAACACAGAATTTGGGAGACCCTAGAGAGGGTCAACCTCTAAAATTGCTGGTACCTTTGTTCAATGATACCATTGAATTTGATAAGCTGAGTTTTAATATATGACTTTTAGGGATATATAAATATTCTGCCTATAAGATAGACTTTGTAAAGTCTGTTGACATGATTTCAGATGTCATGTATAAGAAAGCAACATGTAAGTTAGGGGTTCAGTTTTCAACAAGAAGGGATGGATCAGCAATATTGAAAGATCAGTAGTGGAGCTGTTTTCCCAATAGCATCCCTTCCCCATCTCCATATCCTCTGTACTACAACTCCAGCAGAAGCCTATTGCTCTACTGGAGACCACGCTGGTACTTGGAATCCCAAGTAGGACCACACCCATAGCCCACAACACTCCTTAGAGCCCACCCAGTTTTCCTAATAATATTCCCTCCCCTGCTCTCCATCTAGTCTATAACCTCAGAAGAAATCCAATGCTCTGTGGAAGACCATGCCAGTACCCAGAACCCCATAATCCATATGGGTACCTGGAACCCCAGAGGCCATACTGGTACCCAGAACTTCAGAGACCACACCAGTATACAGAATCCCAGAAAACCTCTGGTCTATCAGTCTCTGTGCCAGTACCTGGAACACCATAGGTCACACTACTTCTCAAAACCCCAGAACCCCAATGCAATGCTGGCACCCAAAATCCCAGAGATCATGCAAGCTATCAAAACCCCAGTGGAGACACCCTACTGGACCTGAAGACTTGCCAGTCACCAGAACCACTGGTGTTTCAGGCAAGACCATAAAGGAAACAAAAACCAAGAGAAAAAAACATCCATCTAATAAAGATAAACTAAGAAATTGGCACCTAAACCTATAATTACCCTAACCCAGATCCCTAGAGGACAGCATAAGAACATAACAGCCAAGACAATGTATGGGACCACTAGAACCCAGCTATCTTACTACAGCAAGCCCTGGATAGCTGAAGCACAAGAATAACCTAAAACCAACTTTATGGAGATGATAGAAGTCTTTAAAGAGGAAATGAATAAATCCCTTAAAGAAATCCAGGAAAATACTAGCAAACAATGGGAGGAAAGAAATAAAACCCTTAAAATAAAGCCAAGGAAGCCAAGAAAATAAACAAACAGGTGAAGGAAATTAATAAAACTGTTCAAGATCTGAAAAAGGAAATAAAAAGCAATACAGAAAACACGAACTGAGAAACCTGGAGATGGAAAATCTAGATAAGCAAACAGGAACTACAGATGCAGCAGCATTAACAGAATACAAGAGATGAAAGAGAGAATCTCAAGCATGAAAGATATGATAGGAGAAATTGATACATCTGTCAAAGAAAATGTTAAATCTAAAAGATTCCTGGCCAAAAACATCCAGGAAACATGGGGAAAAAAAAAAAAAAAAAAAACCTAAGAATAACGGGAGAAGAAGAAAAAGGAGATGGAAGAAGAGAAGGAGGAGGAGAAGGAAAAGGAGGATGGGGAAGAAGAGGAGAAGGAGAAAGGAGATGGGGGAGAAGGAGGAGAAAGAGAAAGATTCCCAGCTCAAAGACCAAAAAAATATTTTTTCAAAATCATAGAAGAAAATTTACCTAACCTTAAGAAAATGAAGGCATAGCATACCCAGACTTATGGGACACAGTGATAGCACTGCTAAGAGGAAAGTTCATAGCACAAAGTGCCTTCATAAAGAAATTAGAAAGATCTTGTACTACTAAGGTAACATCACACCTGAAATCCCAAGAACAAAAAAGAAGTAAACACATCCAAGAAGAGTAGATGGCAGAAAATAATCAAACTCAGGACTGAAATCAGTAGAATAGAAACAAAGAGAACCATGCAAAGAATCAATGAAACAAAAGGCTAGTTCTTTGAGAATATCAACAAAATAGAGAAATCTTTATCCAAACAAACTAAAAGGCAGAGAAAGAATAGTTAAATTAACAAAATCAGGAATGAAAACGGGGACATAACAACAGAATCCAAGGGAATCCAAAGAATCGTTGGGTCGTACTTCAAAGATCTGTACTCCACAAAACTGGAAAATCTAAAAGAAATGTGCAATTTTGTCAATAGATACCACTTGCCAAACAAATCATGATTAGACAAACAATTACAATAGATCTATAACCCCTAAGGAGATAAGAATCAGTCATTAAAATTCTCCCAGCCCAAAAGAAAAAAAAAAAAAAAAAAAAAAAAAAAAAGGGACAAATGGTTGTAGTGCAGAATTCTATCAGTTTCAAAAAAGAGATAACACCATTACTCCTCAAATTATTCTACATCCTAGAAACATAAGAAACATTACCAAATTCATTTTATGTGGCCACAGTCGCCAAACTATACCAAGACTCAACAAAGAAAAAATATTACAGACCAATTTCCTTCAACTCTAATGAAAAACATTCAATAAAATATTTTCAAATCAAAGCCAAGAACACATCAAAAACAAACATCATGATCACATAGGCTTCATCCCAGAGATGTAGGGGTGGTTCAGCATATAAAAATCTGTCAGTGTAATCCATAGAGACAAACTGAAAAGGGAAAAAAATCACATGGTCATCTCATTAGATTCTGAAAAATCTAATTTTGACAAAATCCTGGCCAGAGCTGCCCCCTGAAGTGTTAATGTCAATGGGTCATGCTGCTGTGAGATCATATTGATATGAACAGCCTGTGCTACCCCCCTCCACCGCTCCAAGGCCATAGTAATGTCTATAGTTGGGCTGCCTCCAAGGGCCTTTTCTGAGTATGAGCCAGCTATAGCCTGGGGCAGTGTTTGTAGTCTGTGTTGTTACCAGAAACCATGTAGAAGCTCATGATCTGCACTCTCACTGACTGTAAAGTGCATGGAAGCTACTTTTGCAGTGATATCAATAATCACAAATGCATAGCTCAGAAAGAGGGGCATGGAAGGCTTCTGTAACAACCAATACCCTACCTACAACCCAACTCCAATACCCCCCAAAAAAGGAGCCAAAACAGGAAGCCACTGAAGAGAACCCTTAAAAAGTATACTATGGTGTGCTTACAGACAGGAGCTGTCCTCTGAGAGGCCCAACAAGCAGCTGATTAAAACAGACACAGATACTTACACCCAACCAGTAGACTGAAATCAGGAACCCTGTGGTTGAACTAGTAAAAGGCTGCAGAAGCTGAGGAGGAGGGCAACCCCATAGGAAGACCAGCAGTCTCAACTAACCTGAACCCCTGAGATTCCTCAGAAACTGAGCCACCAACCAGGCAGCATACACATATATAGCAGAGGACTGCCTGGTCTGGCCTCAATGGGAGAAGTCTCAAAGACTCACCTAACTCTAGAGAGACTTGAAGCCCCAGGGATTGGGTAGGCCTGTTGGGGAGAGGAAGGCAACCTCTTGGAGACAGAGGGAGGAGGAATGAGATGAGGAACTGAGAGGGAAGACTGGGAGATGGGCAACAACTGGAAAGTAAGAAAATAAAATAGAAGTAATTTTTTGATAAGGATGTTGAAGTTAGCTCTCCACAATTGATGGCTTTTGCCACGGGTGCACGAGGGCAAAGATTCGGTTCTATTTAAAGACTAGTCCACTGAGAGTTTGACCATGCTCCATTGAGTATACAGATAACACAAAGTGGACCTTGTTTTGTCATTGCTATGTTTTTCTTCGGGGGCAGGGGTCATAAGGTGGGACTAGACATGCAAGAAATTGATGTGATTGGGGTGCATGATGTGAAATTCCCAATCAATAAAAATATTATGTAAAAAGAGGAAAAAGAGAAAATAATAATAAATATTTAGAGTTATTCTAACCAAGCAAGTGAAAGACCTTTTTAAAAAAAACAGTTTTTTACTTAGAACGAGAACAAAAATGCTCAAGGGAGCAAATACGGAAACAAAACATGGGACAGAAACTGAAGGAGGGGCTATCAGGAGACCACTCCACCTCGGTATTCATCCCATGTACAGCCACCTAAGCTAAACACTGTTGTGGATGGCTGGAAGTGCATAATCTGAGGAACATGATATAGCTGTCTCCTTAGAGGTCTGCCAAAGACTAACACACTCAGAGGACGATGCTCACAGTTAACCACTGATATGATCAGGGGTTTCCCAATAGAGAACTTAGAGAGAGGACTGAAGGAGCAGAAAGGGTTCGAGACCCCAGGAGGAAAGCAACAATACCAAAAACCAGAGCCCCCCAGGGTCTAAACCACCAGCCAGGGAACACATAGGGAGGGACCCAAGACTCCAGAGGTATATGTAGGGGAGGATGGCCTTGTCGGGCATAGGTGGAAGAGGAGTTTCTTGGTCCCATTAAAAAATAAACACAGAGTGGGGGGGGGGAACAATCACTAGTTTGAATAATTCTGCTCCTCTAAAGGAAAGAAAGGAGAAGTGAAAGAACAGGATACTCTTTGTCCATTCTTTTCTCATTATAAAATAATAGAGTATTAAGATTAGAAACTCAGTATGCCTTAGAGATCATCTTCACAATATTTTTCAATAATGCGAGTATGAATTATGCTAAAAGAATGCATCCATTCACTGCTTTATTGATACAATCATGAAGTTCTTATGAAGGATAAATTGAACACATGATTTTATGTTTTCTTTCTTCTTATACTTGGATTTGTTACTTTCTCTGTTATAGTCTTTTAAAATTTTACTATCTAAACCAGAATGACATGGAACTCACCATGTACCACAGGCTGGCATTGAATTCATGACCTCCTTGACTCTGTCTCAAAAGGAACAGGATTATGAAAGCCCACTGCCATTTCTGGCCATCTGCAAGTATTTTATAGTTTTCATTTTACTGTTTTAATTTTGGTCAATAAATTCCTTTCCTTAAAAAAAAAAAAAACAAAAAACAAAAAAAACAAAAAACAAAAACAAAAAAAAAAAAAAAACAGTTTTTTCCCAAGATTTATTTATTTTATGTGAGTACACTGTCACTGTCTTCAGATACAACAGAAGAAGGCATCAGATCCCATTACAGATGGTTGTAAGCCATCATGTGGTTGCTGAAATTTGAACTCAGGACCTCTGGAAGAGCAGTCAGTGTTCTTAACTGCTGAGCCATCTCTGCAGTCTGTGAAAGACCTTTATTACAAGAACTTTAAGTCTATAAAGAAAGAAACTGAAGAAGATATCAATATCAAAAGATGGAAAGATTCCCCATGCTCATGGATTGGTATGATTACCATAGTAAAAATGGCCATCTTACAAAAAGCAATCTACAGATTTAATGCAATCCCTGTTGGGGTATGTTGTATGAAGGTATGTCTCTGCATATTCAGTTGTTAATTCTATACCAGCAGAGAGCTAAATACTGGCAGGACATTGATATTGTTAGTTCTATGGCCTACCACCAGTCTGATATTTTGTAAATATTCACTCTTCCCCATCTTCCTAAGGCAATCTAGAATTGTATCTGATTGGCTATTGTAAATATTTGATGGCCAATAGCTGGGCAAGAAGTGGAAGGCAGAACTTCCAGGCAAAGAAAGGAACACTGGGAGAAGAATGAGGCTCAGACATAAACAGAGGGACCAGAGAAGAACAAAGAGGTAGAGTTGGCCACATGGTAGAACACAGTACCAGGATTAGTCAGGTTAGAGTACTCAAGAGATTGCCCAGCAAAAGGCCTAAGTATAAAAGTATTAAAACACCTCTGTGTCATTATTTATATTGCAGGCAGGTCTAAGAAAATCCTGTTGTAAATCCTCATCAGAATTCCAACACAATTCTTTATAGACCTTGAGAGAATGATATTCAACTTCATATGGAAAAACAAAAAAAATTACAAATTGTACAATCTTGTGCAATAAAAGAATTTCCAGAGGAATCACCATCCCTGATCTCAAGCTGTACTACAGAGCTGGAATGATAATAACAGCATTGTGTTGGCATAAAAACAAACAAGTTGATCAATGGAATCAAACTGAAGACCCAGAAGCAAATCCACACACCTATGAACACCTGATTTTTCTCAGAAATAGACAATGGGATAAAGAAAGCATCTTCAACAAATGGTGCTGGTCTAACTGGATGTCTGCATGTAGAAGAATGCAAATCAAACCAAATCTATCATCCTGAACAAAACTCAAGTTCAAGTGGATTAAAGACATCAACATAAAATCAGTACACTGATAGAAGAGAAAATTGAGAATGCCCTTGAATTCATTGGCACAAGGACAACTTTCTGAACAGAACACCAATATTGCAGGCCTAAGATCAACAGTTAATAAACAAAATCTCATGAAACTGAAAAGCTTCTGTAAGGCAAAGGACACTGTTAATAGACAAAATGGCAACCTACAAAATGGAAAAATATTTTCACAAACACCACATCTGAGAGAGGGCTAATATCAAAAATATATAAAGAACTCAAGAAAATGGGCATCAACAAACTAAATAATTCAATTTAAAATTGAAGTGCATATCTAAACAGAGAATTCTCAACAGAGGAATCTCAAATGGCCAAGAAGCACTTAAAGAAATGTTCAATATCTTTACCCATCAGAGAAATGCAAATCAAAACATCTCTTAAATTCAATCTTACACCTGTCATAATATCCAAGATTCAAAACACAAGTGACAGCTTATACTGTGAAGGATGTGGAACAAGGGGAACACTCCTCCATTGACAATGGGAATACAAATTTATACAGCCACTATGGAAGTTAGTATGGCAGTTCCTCAGAAAATTGAGAATCAGTCTACCTCAAAATCCCGTTATACCACTCATGGGCATTTACCAAAGAACACTCCATGCTACCATGAATACACTTGCTCAACTATGTTCATAGCAGCTTTATTCATAGCCAGAAACTTGAAACAACCTAAATGTCCCTCAACTGAAGAATGGATAACAAAAATGTGGTGCATTTACAAAACAAAATATTACTCCTGTTAAAAAAATAATAATAATAACATTATAGAATGTTTGGACAAATAGATCCAACTAGAAAAAAAAATCATCCTGCGTGAGGTAACCCAGACCAGAAGGACCCAGTATGTACTCACTTATAAGTGAATAATAGCCATAAAGTAAAAGATAATCATGCTGCAATACACAGACCCAGAGAGGCTAAATAACAAAGGAAGGCCCAAAGGGGCGGTGCATGAATATCTCTGGGAAGGGAAATAGAATAGATATTATGGATAAGACTTAGGGTGGATGGGGATGGGAACAGGAATGATGGAGTAGGGTAGGAGGAAGGAAGCAAATGCTGGGAGAAATGCCAGGAATTGGGAGGTGGGGAGGTATTTTGAGAATGAGTTAGAAACCTAGTGCAATGGAAACTCAGAAATCTACAAAGAGTACCCTAGTTAAGACTCCTAGTAAAGGGGGATAGGGAGCCTGAACCAGCCATTCCCTATAGCCAGGCAAGACTTCCAGTGGAGGAATTGGAACACCAACCCAGCCACAAAACTTTCAGCCTACAGTTTTTCCTACTTACAAGATGTGTTAGGGTAGAGGTGGTGCAAAAATTGCAAGAGAGGCCAACCATTGGCTGGTCCAGCTTAAGACCCATGCCATGAGAGGAAGCCCATCTATCACCCTGCCTGGAGGGCTAGAAACCAGACCCTGGATAGCTCAGAGACCTAGGGTAGACTCAAACATGACCAGCAAAACCAAATACAACCAAACAAGCAAAAGCCTGGTAAATTATTCCTAATAACATTCTGTTATACTCATAGACAGGAGCCTAGCTTAATCATCATCAGAGAAGCTTCACCCAGTAACTAATAGAAACAGATTCAGAGATCCACAGCCAAACATTAGGCAGAGCTCAAGGAATCCTGTAGAAGAAGGAGAGGAAGGGACAACCAGGGTTAAGGACACCACAGAAAACCCACAGAATCAACTAAGCTAGGCACATATGAGCTCACAGAAACTGAGCTGTCAATCAGGGAGCCTGCATGGGTCCAACTTAGACTCTCTGCTTATATGTTATGGTTGTGTAGCTTGACATTCTTGTGGGATGGGAGCAGGACCTGTCCCTGATTCTTTTGCCAGCCTCTGGGACCCTTTTCCTCCTACTGAGTTGCCTTGTTCAGTCTTAATACCAGAGGAGGTGAGAAGACTTATTGCAACCTAGTATGCCATGTCTGGTTGATATGCCTGGGAGGCCTGCCCTTTTCTGGAGGGAAAGAAGACGTGGAAGGGGGGAAGAAAGTAGAGGGGAGGTGTTAGGAGGGAAGGGGGAAAGGGAAACTTGCAATCTGGTTGTAGTATATAAGAGAAAACTAAACTAATAAAAAAAAATTGCTAGTGGAGGGGGTTACTACAACATCTGCTGGGTAGGAACCCAGCAACCCACAGGACAGCCACAGAGTAAAGAAAACTCTGGCCCAAAATGGCAACAGCACTATGATTGAGAAATAAACCTCTTTTTTTTTTTTTTTTTTTTTTTTGAGGAAAAAAAAAACTATTATCTCAAAGGGCCATGAAAGACTAATTCTTCCAAACACACAACTGTCTAGAGCCAGGTTTTCTTCATATTCATGCACCAAAAACAAACCATTAAAGTAGAACAGGTGGGAGAATGTACATTTCTTCAGTTGAGCCAGACATGAAGGATATGCACAAACCTGATGAGGTTCAGGGTGTACCACCCCAAAATGTGTCATCAGGCACTTGAGAAAATCCATAATGGGGAAAGTCACTCACAAATTCCTTTGCCCATCCCTGGAAAGCCGCTATGGAGAAGCTCCCTCGAAGGCCATGTTCACACCCAGAGGAAGGCATCTGCTGTCAAAGACACGGAGAAGATATTAGGTAAACAGGTCACGCTAAGCTTGTTCATTTATCACCTTAGGTCACTTTTCTAAATCGTTTTTCAGATACTACTTATTTTTATTTTGTGAGCATGGAGGGGTGTTTTGCCCTCATTTATGTGTATGTGCCAATATACATACAGTACCTGTGGGTACAAGAGGACATTAGATCCCCTAGAACTGGACTTATGTCTGCTTATTGCTGGGGACAGCATACCATGACATAGATGGTGCCTGGGTCCCTGAGAAGCAGGAGACACATCCTTCCAGGGGACCCGCCATCAGAAATAAGGAACTGCCCCCAGCAGGCCTGGATGGTGACATCTCAGAAATCCTCTGGTGGTTTGTTTGTTAAAAAAAAAAAAAAAAAAAAAAAAACTGTTCCCATTTTTCCTAACCTTAACCCTGGACAATGGCTGTGCAGATTTCATTTGTGTGTAACTGCTTTTCAGTTGGCCTTCGATGTGCATGATTATTCTCTTATATCTGACTTTCCTATTTCTTTCTCCTGCTGTGGTGAATTCTGTGAAACTAGATGCTCCTAGATGTAATGATTCTTAAACAATCAAACATTTCGGCATAGGGGCACAGCACAGCAGAGTCCTAATGGACTAGGTTCATGCTGTACACTCTCATTTTTTTGATACAGGGTTTCTCTGTGTAGCACTGGCTGTCCTGGAACTCACTGTGTAGACCAGGCTGGCCTCGAACTCAGAAATCCACCTGCCTCTGCCTCCCAAGTGCTGATTAAAGGCGTGAGCTACCACTGCCCGGCTCATTTTTTAAACAATGTAATAACTGCACAATGGTAGTCTCAGATTAATGTTTTACCTACAAAGTTTGAAGAAATCACTACAAAATGAAAGAGAGCTATGTACTGTTAGGGTCCATTACCAGAAAGTGAAGGAATTTACTGGAACTATGAAAATTATTAGTATAAGAGACACAATCATGGGATAAGGGAAAAGTGGAGTAAGGGAACACAAACATGGGATACTTTAGTTCAGAAAGGAAAAACCTATTGAGTCATTGTGTGCAATGTGCAGAAGCAGAAGCTAGCAGGACCGCTGAGTTAAGGGTTAACTTGATTCTTTCTAACCACTGCTTAACACCTTTGCCCACGTGATTTATTACTACAGCTTCACAGGAAACCACATGTAGCTAACCTCAAAGCTTTGAGCTCTGAAGTATACGTCAAAAGTTAAAGTTTAAATGATAAGTTTGTAATTATTATTTTGGCCACAGGCCTGGGAATAGGGAAAGCTTGAAACTTTGAGGAACAATCGTAATGCTTAATTCTTAATTCTTTGTGAGATGTGGTCATTCTTTTAAACTTGACACATCTGGTAATGATTATGCAATGTCTCTCTTTCTACCTGCTTTTTGGAGTAACAATAAAAAACTGAGGCAAGTTAGAGGTATAGGGTGTGTGGAAGTGTGGAGAGCAGAAAGTGCAACACAGGAGAGAGGGGGGGAGAGGAAGAGGGAGAGGGAAAGAGAGAGAAAGCAACTTCAAGCCTTGAGACTTGCCTGTCAGCTTGTACCTAAAAATGTTGCCTGTGTGTTCACTATGCGCCTTCCAGATATCCCTGCTTCCACTTGAGAACCCTGATCCTGTGTTGAGGCTAGACCCGGGCAGGTGATGAGCCACCATGTGGGTGCTAGGAAGATGAGCCAAAGCCTGTATCCACTGAGCATCTCTCCCATCTCCAGAGCTTCAATTTTTTTTTTAATCCAGTTCATGACTATTCACATTTTCAATAAACCAAGTGCAGAAATACCCACATATACTCACATGAGGGAGCAACAGTCACAGAGAAGAGGGTCATGAACCTGAGAGGGAGTGTGGGAGACTTTGAAGGAATTGTAGGGCAGAAGGTAGAAATAATGCAAATGTAGCATTCATGCATGAAAAATAAAGGGACTTTCAAACCGAATACAATGTTCTCCTATGAGGCTTGCAATAATGTCTTTTAATCAAGGTACTTCCAAAATTTTTCTTCTAAGTAAAAGGAAGTGGAGGGGAAGATCATCGTGTATAGATAGGCATACGTTTCTCCTGTTCTGTCTTTTTGTTACATTGGCTTCACTTATGAACCTAGTGTTGGGGGATGCAAAAATATTTCGCCTCCCCCACAACCGCTAAAAACTAATTCTCTTCTTACTAAATTTTTATTTTGGAAAATAGTTTTTTTTCCCACTAAGGATGCTTATCTATGCTGACGTGAAATGTATAGTTTTAATTTAACAACTAACAAATACATCTTAGTCATCTCTGCTTCCATTTACTAAGTGGTAAATATCAACAAATGGAATCCTTGTAAGCTCTTTCAGAGTCTTTCATTGATTTCCTACAAGTGCAAAGATGTCCTGAGTCCCTTGAGTTGAAATACACTTACCTGCTGTGATGTCCCATCTCAGAGCCCTGTGAGGATCCCCAGGACACAAAGAATGGAGCTCCTCCTCACAATGTGCAGTCTTGGTGCTGCAGGCAAACTCAGCAGCTCTAGAGTAAAGGCCATCTGATCACTCATTACACAATCAGCAAGTATCTGCCCACGGAGATGGCAAACAGGTCTCACTCCTAAGTGCTCAAAGGCTAATGAGAAGGAGTAACATGTATGGTAACAGTGGCTCAAGGACGTAAAAGAGATCAAAGGCGATGCTGTAGGCACTCAGGACAGAACACGCAGAGGGAACAAGATTCTGAGATATGCACCCTCTCTGATCCCAGTGTCTAGCCAGAGTGTAGAGAGCGAAAGTGAAGCTAACTGCTGTCCCTGATCATGTGAAGAGCATGGGAAGCAGCTCTGCAGAGGCACCACTGAGTCCTGAGTGGGAAGAAAAGAGAAGTCAGAAGAAATCTACAAGCATGCAAGGAGACCAAGATACCTAAAAGAGAGAGCCAGCACCAGTTTTCTATGTTTACAACCAGGCAAGGGACCAAGATCAATGTTGAGTGACAGCTCTCTTGATCTGCTACCTGTCTTCATTTTTGTGTTTTGTTTTATTTTTAATTTCTCTGAAGAGACACATGACCAAGGCAGCTTATTTTAACTAACTAATTAATTAATTAATTTGGAGGTCCACAGTTTCAGAGAGTTACAGTCTACAAACATCGTAACAGGAAGCATGGCAGCAAGCAGGCAGACATGGCACTAGAGCAGTAGTTAAACGTGTACTTCCTAGGAGGCAGAGAGAGGAGAGAGGGAATAAGAAAGAGAGCATGCACAGTGGGACACACCTCCTCCATCAAAGCTATACCTCCTAATTCTTCCCTTGGTTCTGAAGGCAGAAAGTCTGAGTTCAGGGTGTCAGCAAGGCTCGGTCCTTCTGAGTACTGTAAGGAGACTCTTCTCCAGGCTTCTCCTAGCCTCTGGCTTCTGGTAGTATAATAGTGTACTCTCCTTGTGTTCACATCTGCTAGTTCTTTAACCTACAACCCATGATGAAAACCCAAATGCAGGAGATGCACGCTTGAATGTAATCCTATGTATCCTGCCTGAAGCCACACCCTAGAAAGCCCTGAAGAATATCCACTGATCCATGTACTCATTAATCAATACATAAATCAGCATTCACTTTAAGGCGTTGAAATATCACATCTGCTTATTTCCATTGCCAAGGATGAAGCAGTTGTCTCGGCAACACTGTACTGTATTCCAAGCAAGGAATTTCCCAAGTGGGAAAAAGCTGCTTGGGGTTGTGTTTGCAGTTCTTCCTGTTTGTGAGATAGACCAAGAAATTGCACAGGTTTCTCTCAGACTGGGGGTTTGTTGGTCCACCCCCGCTTAACAAATAATTGTTCTAAAGGGAAAGTGAAACTGATATTTTCAACCTTTATATAAAAACCCAAAGAGAAGACCAGCAAGATGCTGGCAGACAACTAGAGCAGCAAGATGCCTATGGTAAGTACCTCTTGATCTATAAGGGAAAATCTACAGTGGGTGAGCTGACCCATGGAAGGATTCATCCCAGCCTACTGGGGAGAATGAGTACCATCTTCCATTTCTGAAAGCTTGTATTAGTTTGTTATTATTTCTGAGTCTGGTTTGGTTTTTTTTTTTTTTCAGGAAGATAGAGTTCTTGTGAGGTGGGTATCTCCTGTCTGACACCACAGAACTCGTTTCTCAGCCTGGGATATAGACAGGAGACAGTACTAGGTAGACATAAGAAAGACCAGCCAGCTGCTGTAGGAAACCCACACACACACACACCCATGGGAATATCTGGAGAGAACTGAGCAAAAGGCTTAAGCATAGGTTTCTCTGGGCTCCTCCTATGTAAGTTCTTCCTGATTTTCTCCTCTTTGGGGTATCACTTCACTGACTCTTTTTCTCAATGTCAAGAGAGGCCTTAATTCCTTCCCCCTTTAAAATAGCTCTGCCCCGCCCAGCAGACTTTTTCATGATCTAGCTTTCTCTAGATGCTCAGAGCAATGGCAGGAGTTTGTATCTGAGCCAGGAAAAACTACCTTCTGCTGAAGATGAGGCACCCTCTGTATGTAGTTGAAGATGAGGCACCCTCTGTATGTAGTTGAAGATGAGGCACCCTCTGTATGTAGTTGGAGATGAGGCACCCTCTGTATGTAGTTGGAGATGAGGCACCCTCTGTATGTAGTTGGAGATGAGGCACCCTCTGTATGTAGTTGGAGATGAGGCACCCTCTGTATGTAGTTGGAGATGAGGCACCCTCTGTATGTAGTTGGAGATGAGGCACCCTCTGTATGTAGTTGGAATCTTCCTCTGCCCTGGAAAAACATTTGATACAGAACCTGCTCTCTCCGTGTTAGCTTTGCTTTTCCCCGCTTTCCTTTAACCCTCTCACTTTTCTGTCTGTTCTCGTCCATGACCTCACATCCTACTCACTCATACCCAGAGAAACCTCTCTGTTTCACTCCAGACTGCAACTAGTCCAGGCTAGAACACCAGATTCATCTATCAGTCCTTAATGGGCCAACTAAAAACATAAGTAAGAACAAAAGGTAGAAAAGATAAATCCATTGTGACCTCATTGAGAAGCAGAGCAAAGGGGGTCCAGTGACTTGGCCCCACCCAGACCTATGAGTCAGTTCCTAACATGAAGTTTAAATAAAGAGCGAGAGGTATGCAAACCTAAGAATTTCTAAACAGGTTATGACCCTACCCACCTTCACTGTCTCAGCTCCAGACCCTTCTGCAAAATAGTCAGACTGTGGGCAATCTCTTTTTGGATGGTAACAGGCTCCCAGCCTTTTCCAAGCACTTGGGAGGCAGAGACTGCTGACTTCTGAGTTCGAGGCCAGCCTGGTCTACAGAGTGAGTTCCAGGACAGCCAGGGCTACACAGAGAAACCCTGTCTCGAAAAACCAAAAAAAAAAAAAAAAAAAAAAAAAGAAAGAAAGAAAGAGAATAAGAGCTCCCAAAGCCATAGAAATTGCCCATTGTAAAGCCACAGTTCAAACTCAGATATTTCAGATCAGCACTCATGTCCTCTCCATTTGATTTGCTTCCAGATCCCAATGATGATCCTCTTAAGTGGAGCACTCATCTTCTGCCTGGTGACTTCTCACATTACCATTAAATGCTGTAATTTCAATGTGAGTCCTGGGGTTCTCTGGTGGGTAGAAAGATGTCCTCTAAGAGGGTAGGTCTCTAGAAGGGACTTTCTGTTTTTGGCTTCCTGCCCAGAGTAAGGAGGAATCACACAGTGTCTGAGTTCAACAAGTTTGCACATCCTTCTTGCATCTTTATTACTATGCCTCACTGTCCCTGTGCTTCCTAGATATATATATCCAAGGACAACAACATCATGAAAAATTCAAATGGAGAAAGCCACCCACATTCAAAAGAGATCCAGCCTTTCAAGAAGCACAATTAGAGACCAAAATAAGTCCTCTTCCTGCTGGATGTGCACCATCTGCTTCTTCCTTTCCTAAATGCCTGAGGATCTATCTCTCACCGTGAGTGCATTCAGGGGCATAAATGGAGCTCAGAACACACGTGCCTTGTCTGTAATAGGACTCGATTGAACCCAAATATCACAAAATTCTTTAGCTTAGCCCTGCTAGCCTTAACTGAGAAAATAGAAATTTAAGATGGAATCCGTGTATTGTATGGTGTCAACATCCATGGGCAGAGTTTAATAGACATACCATGTGCTTGTTTTTCTGCTTGTGAACTTGTGAGACAGAAAAACAACTACCTAGTCATCCAATTTTTCTCATTATTCATTCACATAATAAATTTGAATTGTGCACTTGATATGTGTGAGGCTCTGTTCATAGAAGAGAGGAGGGGGACAGTGGGTGTTGTGACACAGTCCTTGGCTTCCAGACACTTGTGGCTTCCACAGAGGTACTATATAGGCATTTTCCTCTTACACACAACAGCATGGGGGAGGGAAAGAAGGGACACAGTGATGCATGTGGCTTCTTCTGTCTGGTGTTGGTACAAGTAAGGGATGAAGAAGAGAAAGACCCGAGCTTGTTAAGGAAGCAACATTTCAGTGGGTCATTCAAGGCCGGGAATGGAATCTTCTTTTTAATAAGGAGCCTCACATTTGGAAGGGCTCTAGGGAGAGAAAGGATCCAAAGGAGCAGTTAAAGGCTGTTCTTGTACAGTTTATGAGACAGCAGGACCACTGGAGCAGCACTGAAGCTAAACAACAAAGCTCTAATAAAGTGTGAACTGCAGAACTACCTCCAAGAGAAAGGCAAGTAGCTCCACCAGAAAAGGGTTTGTGGGGCTGCTCTGCTCTGCTCTGCTCTGCTCTGCTCTGCTCTGCTCTGCTCTGCTCTGCTCTGCTCTGCTCTGCTCTGCTCTGCTCTGCTCTGCTCTGTGACAGGGTTCCTCTGTGTCACAGCCCTGGCTGCCTTGGAACTTGCTTTGTAGACCAGGCTGACTTTGAAATCCGAGATCCCACTGCTTCTGCCTCCTGACTTAAAGGTATGTTCTGCCATTCTGGGCTTGACAGTTTAGATTTTTATAGGATGGTTTAAGTTGGGTGGGAGCATGGCTGGAGAACATTAACGGAAAGAAGAACTGCTGTAAACAAAAGAGCTTTCTCAAACAGAAATTTTTAGAGAATGCCTCTGGTCATTAAGATAACAGCATGTAACTGCACTCAGGGAAGCAGGCAGGTTACCACCTCCCCCTCAGCTCCTCCAAAGTCCATTCCCAGTCTTATCAATACTTCTGTAGCAGACCACCTGCTGAAGGCTCCCTTCCCATTCCTACCCTTTCTGAGTGGATCACACTGGTCTTTTTCTCCAAGTTCCCTACCCACCCCCACCTACCAACACCAAGACTCCGGAAACTCATTATTTTATCTCAACTCCCAACTCAGACAGGCAGGTCACTCCAGCCAGCTAAGCAGACAGGCTAACTGCAGAGCTTCACCTCTCCCTCCCCCATCCCTGCAAATCCAATCCCCCAGTCTCATCCCCAGATCTATAGCAGACCATCTGCTCTGGCCCCTCCTCACCTTTGCTCTTATTCCCAGGAGACAAAACAGAATACACTGCTTTCCTTCCTCTGTGGGCCCCATCAGCTCCACACCTCCCAGCCCATACCCATCCCTAAGTATCAATACCTAGCAATACCTAAAAACACATTTTACCTAGAACCCCACTGGTCACACCGATCAGGATTCTAGAACAATGTCCTACCAGAAAATACACAGATACCATACCCTCCTCCTAAGAACCAGAGAGGGAAAAGAAATAGAGGAACAAAGAACTCACCCACAAGGACAAGTATCAGATATCAGCACCTAGAATTACAATCTTCCCAAACCCGCTTGCCTAGATATTAGCATGAAGACACAATCAGTAACAGTCAAGATAATATGGTTCCAGGAGACCCAAGCAACCTTAACACACAAGGCCCTGAGGATTGCAACATAGCTATAACACAAGAAAATTACCATAAAATAGCTTCTATGACTATGCTAGCAGTCCTTAGGGAAGAAATTAATAAGGCCCTGTAAAATCTACAAAAACACAAAAAAACAGAGTCGAAAAATAAATAAGACAGTTCAAGACCTGAAAAGAAAAATAGACTCAATAAAGAAAACCCAAACTGAGGGAAATCTGAAAATGAAAAATGTAGGAACTCAAACAGGAACCTCAGAGGCAAGCCTCACCAACAGAATACAAGAGATGGAAGAGAGACTGTCAGGCACTGAAGACACAATAGAAAATAGATACCCTGATCAAAAAGAAAATTATTTTAAGCTAAAACATCCTGGCACAAACCACCCAGGAAATCTGGGAAAGTATGAAAGGACTAAATCTAAGATTAATAGGAATAGAGGAAGGAGAAGAAACCCAGCTCAAAGGCCAAGAAAATATCTTCAATAAAATCATAGTAGAAAATTTCCCTAACCTAAAGAAGGTAATGTCTATCAAGTACAAGAAGCATACAGAACACCAAATAGATTAGACCACAAAAGAAAGTCCTCTGGATACATAATAATCAAAACACTAAATGTACATAACAGAAAAAAAAAAAAAAGTAAAAGCTGCAGGGGAAAAGATTTAAGTAGCAAATCAAGGCAGATCCACTAGAGTGACACCTGACTTCTCAGTGGACACTCTAAAGTCTGAAGGGGTTAAACAGATGCTCTACAAACTCTAAGAGAATAGACATGCCAGCCCAGACTACTATACCCAGTACAACTATTAATCATAACATTAAAAAAAGAGAGATTCCATGATAAAGCCAAATTTAAGCAAGATCTGTCTACAAATGCAGGCCTAGAAAAGGCACTAAAAGGAAAACATTAATGTAAAGAAGTTAACCACACCCAAAAAAACCCAGGGAATAAACTCTCAGACCAGCACATTGAAAGAGGGGGAAACACACACACATGCACACACACACACACACACACACACATACACACATACACAACAACAACACAGTAACATGAATGAAACACTGCTCACTCTATCTCTCAACATCAGTGGTCTCAATTCCCCAGATAGAAAGACAGAATAACAGAATGGATTTGAGAACGAGATCCACTCTTTTCCTGTGTCCAAGAAACACACCTTAAATCTAAGGAGAGACATCACCTCAGGGTAAAGAGCTAAAGGACTGAGGGTGGCAAAGATGGGAATAGGAGGAATCAAACTGGGGAAGAAGGATGGTGGGAGAGAATACAGGGAGAGAAGACTGGAACTGGAGAGCACTCGGTGGGGATATGGGAACGTAGTGTAATGGAAACTAGTGAAGACTCCTAGTGATGGAGGACAGGAAGCCTGGGTTGTTCATCTTCTGTAACCAGGCCAGGCTTCCACTAATGGGACTGGGACACCAACCCAGCCACAAAACCCTCAACCTACAATCTGTCCTGCCTGCAAGATGTACTGGGCCAATGGTGGCACAGAACTTGTGGGAGTGGCCAAATAATGAATGGTCCAACTTGAGACCCACACCATGAGAGGAAACCCATGCTTAACACTGCCTTTCAGAGCAAACACCTGAAGCAGGACAGCCCAGAGACCTAGGGTAGAACCAAACTCAACTGGCAAAAAAAAATTTAAATTAAATGATTCCTAATGATGTTCTGTATTTATACATTGATGCCTAGCCCAGTTGTCATTATAGAAGCTTCCTCTGGCAGCTGAGAGGAAAAGATGCAGAGACCCAGAACCAAAGGCTCTATGGAGAGAGAGTCCAAGTTGGAGGTTTCCATCGAGCCCCTCCATTTGAAGCTAGGGCAACCCCAAGGAGAGAAGGAATTGTGGGAGTCAGAGGGGTCAAGGACACCAGGAGAGCACGGCCTGCAGAATCAGCTAAGCAGTGTTCATAGAGACTGAAGAAACCATGGAGTTTGTACTAGGTCCCCTGGATATATATGTTATGGCTGATGGCTTTGTGTTTTTCAGGGACTCTTGACAGTAGGAGTAGGGGTGTCTCTCTTTTTGCCTACTCTTGGGACAACTTTCCTCCTACTGGGTTCCCTCACCTAGCCTTGATACAAGAGTTTAAGCTTTGTCTTATTGTATCTTATTGTGCCAAGTTCAACTGATATCCCTAGGAGACCTGCTCATTCATGGGGGAAGTTGGGGGGAAGTGGATTTGAGAGATAGAAGAGAAGTGGAGGGAACTGGGAGGAGTGGAAGGAGGGAACACTGTGGTCAGGATTATTATATGAGAGAAGAATATATTAAAAAATAATTAATAAGATTTCATACCAGCAACTTAACAGCACACCTGAAAGCTATAGAACAAAAAAGAAGCAAACACACCCAAGAGGAGTAGATGGTGGCAAATAGTCAAACTCGGGGCTAAAATTAATAAAATAGAAACAAAGAGAACAATACAAAGAATCCATGAAACAAAGAGTTGGTTCTTTGAGAAAATCAACAAGATAGACAACCCTTAGCCAAAACTAACTAAAAGAGAGAGAGAGAGAGAGAGAGAGAGAGAGAGAGAGAGAGAGAGAGAGAAATACCAAGTTAACATAATCAGAAATAAAAGGGAAGACAACAGACACTATTATTATGTCTTACTTCAAAGAGCTGCACTCCACTAAATTGGAAAGTCTAAACAAAATGAATGGTTTTCCTGATAGATATCACTTACCAAAGTTAAATCAAGATCAGGCAAACAAACCCAAAGAGATAGAAGTAGTCACTAAAAGTCTCCCAGCAAAGCAAGGAGAACACTTAGAAGGGGAAACAAAATAGGCATAAAAGGTAGATGGGGGGAGATAACTGGGTGGGAGAGGGGATGGGGAGGGGAATGATCAGGATCAGGTGTGAGGAGGGCCAGATGGCCATGAGAATGAATGGAAATCTGCAACTGATGGGGGGTGGGGGGGAGGGACAGGGCAGGGAAGAGACAGAGACCTGGGATAGGAGAGGCACCTGAGAATCAGTGGGGGTGTCCTTACCTGTGACTCACAGCATTGGGGATATGGAGCCTGGGGAGGTTGCCTCCTTTGGCCAGACAGGAGCCTGGTGGAGCAATAGGGACACCAACCCACCCACAAAACGTTCAACCCAAACCAGTGGGGCCCATTGATATTCTGGTGACACACCCAGCCCTGGTATTACTTGAGACTCCATCATACAACCAAGAGGAAATAAAGGATACAAAAAGAAGAAATGGACAGCTCAACCCCACGGGTTGGTGAGGACACAGGAGGAAAAGATCATTCTCCCAAAAACAACTGTCAGGACTCTGGTAACTGACCTTTACCCAGCTGCTGTTCTGAGGTCCAAACACTCTCTGAGTTACTCAGACCAAGGTGTGTTATACAGAGACTGGGCAGCCTGGCATAAGATATTTCAGACAGATGCCAGGTTTGCTCAAATAAATTCAAAACAGAGCCCTTATCCAGGAAGGGAGCTAAATGAGAGGCCAACGCCCCAACAAACATGGGGACACTGAGTTCACTGAGATTTGCCCTACCAGGGGAGATATAAACACTTGCTACCTTTTATATATACCTTTTCTGGGTAGGGTCCACCTAGACCCAAACTGTTCAAACAAATAGCTTTAAAAGGTCCTCCAGGAACTAACTGGTCACCTGATTTGGCCTAACAATGGGGTCTGACAATGGCCTGGCTTTCAAAACCAAAAATTCTCAACTATTAGCTAAATCTTTAGACATAGATTTAAAACTTCATTATGCATACAGACCTCAGAATTCTGTGCAGGTAAATAAATAAATAATTTTTTAAATGTTATCTAAGATCATGAATGACCATATGTGGTAGTTCAAATGAAAATGTCCTGCAAGGCTGATATGTTTGAATGCTAAGTCCCAAGTGTTGGAACTGTTTGAGAAGAATTGGGAGACCTGGCTTTGCTGGAGTAGGCATGGCCTTGTTGGAGGAGGTGTGTCACTGGGGTGGACTCTCAGGTTTCAAAAACCAACACCAAGCTCACTTGCTCTTAGACATTCTCTCTCTCCCTCCCTCCCTCCCTCCCTTCCTCCCTTCCTCCCTTCTCTTCCTCTTCCTCTTCCTCCTCCTCCTCTTCCTCTTCCTCTTCCTCCTCTTCCTCCTCTTCCTCTTCCTCCTCTTCCTCCTCTTCTCCTCCTCCTCCTCCTCCTCCTCCTCCTCTTCCTCTTCCTCTTCCTCCTCTTCCTCCTCTTCCTCTTCTTCTTCTTCTTCTTCTTCTTCTTCTTCTTCTTCTTCTTCTTCTTCTTCTTTCTCTCTCTCTCTCTCTCTCTCTCTCTCTCTCTCTCTCTCTCTCTCTCCCTCCCTCTCTCTCTCTCCCTCTCTTGCCTGCTTGCTCCTTGCTGCTTACTGCTTCTGGCTTACTGCTTGCTGCTTGCTGCTTGCTGCTTGCTGCTTGCTGCTTGCTGCTTGCTGCTTGCTGCTTGCTGCTTGCTGCTTGCTGCTTGCTGCTTGCTGCTTGCTGCTTGCTGCTTGCTGCTTGCTGCTTGCTGCTTGCTGCTTGCTGCTCAGGATGTAAAGCTCTCAGCTACTGCTCTAACACAGGAAGCCTGCTTCCTACCATGTTGATCATGCACTCCAAAATGTACAACACCCCCGCCCCCAGTAACTGCTTTCTTTTGAGTTGCCATGTTCGTGGTGTTTCTTTACTGCCCTAGAACACTGACTAGAACCGCATCCATGATAACTAATCCTTGTTTTCAGCTTGACAGGATTTAGAATCACCTAGGAGATGGTCAGGTACTCCTCCAAGAGTATCTGTGACAGTTTCCAGAAAGGATTTAAGTGAGGAAGAAAATAACGTAAATTTGACCCCACAGGTTGGGGGAACTAGATGGAATAAAAGAAGAAAAGGACAAGTAGCAGACTGCCTGCACACACTTCTGCATCCCGAGCCACACAGATGTGAGCACTGGGTGCTACTAAACTGACTTTGGCTAGGCAAACTTAAGAGATTCACCTCAGGCTCAGCCTGTCCATGCTTTAGAGGATCAACAACAGAGTTCAAACACTCATTTCTCTGCTTCCCTGACTAGAGGTAAGAAGCAACTGATACAGGATGAAGTGGGAAGACAAGAAAAACACCCCCGGGGTAGCATATATTTTCTATGATATATTGTCCTTGAGCCATAGAAAAATAAACACACATCTTGTCATTACTGAAATGGGCTCATTTGTCTATTAGTATAATTTCTGATAAGTAATACATTTTGTTCTAAACACTGTTATTCTTTTGGGGATTATAACATCTAATTTTGCTACTAGGACTAGCAAGGCATGAGGATACTAGGAAAGGCAACTGTTAAACTGCTTAACTCTTAAGGTATCTAGTGAGTGCATATGATAGCTGTTTAAGAACTTATGTGTGCACCCTGAACAGTATTTGTATGTTGGAAACCCAGGGAAAATACAAGACAATCTGAACCATATGTTGTTGCCTGTCATCTTCTGACATTTTAACTTAAATATGTGACTTAATTGGTATCGTTCCATCTTTCTGTAGTTCACCAGAGAGTTATACAATGACTGAGATGTTTTGCTAAAATATAGATAGATACATATTTGTTTCCTGTTGTTTATATTTCAGTCTTGTGTCTGCTGAACCTATCATTTGGACAGTCTTGCCATTTGGAACCCTGGTCTGATTATATCCTTTTGTTGTATATGTAGCATAAGCTTGTACATCAATTAGAATAGCTATAATAACTAACACTATTCAATACATTTCTGATGTTATTTTTAGTTGTGTCAATGTTGTAGAGTTATCCTTCTGAGCAAAGCTTCTAAATTTTGCTTCAAATGTTGCACTTCCAGAGGACCCAGGTTTAATTTCCAGCATCTATGTGTCAACTCACAACAGCCTGTAACTCCAGTTCCTGGAAGATCAATGCCTTCTTCTGGCCTCCAAGAATACTGTATGCCCATGGTGCACAGACATACAGTTGGGCAAATGCTTGTACACATAAAATAAAAATAAATAAGTTTCCATAAACAAACTAACAGATAAATAAATAAATGAAGCTTATTCATGTGTTTTTCTATGTGTGCACATGTACACTTCATTTACTTATTTTTCACACATGGGGGCATTTGCCATGGCACATGTGTGAATGCCAAAAGATCACTTTTGAGAGTCAGTTATCTCCCTCAACCATGGAGATCTCAGGGATCAAATTCAAATTGTCAGTCCTTGCTGGGAGTATTTATACCCACAGAGTCATCTCAGGAGAGGCTAAAAATGTCACAAGAAAAAAAACAAACAAACAAACAAACCAATGAGCTAAGTAGCTTTGGTATAAACAGAAAAAGAAAGGAAAAAAACTAGTGAAAAACAACCAGGGTCATTTCCTTTAAATGCTTCTGATAGAGAAAAACGAAACTGAAACTCAGATCCATAAATAGTTTAGAGGTGAACTAAAACTTGTTGCCAGAAACAGCGTCTAAGCAATGTGTTTGCTTTTGCACTCAGGTTCATTCTATAAAAGCGTCCACTGGGAGGATAACACTGAACCTTCTATCTCCTTCAGTTTGCTGTTCTGTGATACAGGTATTACTTCCTACTCAGCTAAACGTCTTAAAATCTTGCTTTATCCTAAAGTTCTAAGGACATAAAAGAGCTGAGCAGAAGATCAGAGGGTGCCAACTGCAGGATGGCTTCTGTGAGTATCTTGATTTATAAGGGAAAGTCTCAGTGGGTTGGCTGACCTTGGGAGGGATTTAGTCCAGTTTGCTGGCCTTAGGAAGAGTGCATGCATGCATCTGATTTGAAAACTTGTATGAAAATTTAGTTACTGTGAAGAGTTAAGATTCTCATGGGAAACAGTGATTTCTTTGCAGGGTAGACATCTTTCTGTGTCCACAGAGCTGGGTTATGGTCAGAGTGGAGGAAGGGAGAGAGGCTGCTGGCTTGAATGGAGCTGGGTCTTGCTCTAAAAGTTGTATTTGCACTTGAACTCTGTGTACCCTGCCATTGAAGCTCTTCCACCTGCACAACCAGCCACAGCCTCTTGTTCATCCGTGCCCCTCTTCACTTCTCAACCCTCTCCTAAAGTTTGCCTCTCCACACAGCATACACACACACCACACATTCCAGTCCTCTCCATACATGTAAGAACACACATGCACACACACACACACACACAACTTTGTCAATTAAGGAGACAATCAAGAAAGTAAGATTTGTTCACCATGGCTACACTGAGAAAAACAAATAAAAATCTTCATTGGCTGCCCACACCACCAAGTTCGCCTTTTCGTTTTAGAGTAAGATTTGGATTTAAGATCCAAGCTTTTAAGGCATTTGCCTTAAGCATATAAGTGACACTTCACCTTTTCAAACCAACCAAAGAGGAAATAAATAATCTTACTATCTTTTTAACTTGTAATCAGCTAGAAGTTTCATTGCATAGCCTAGAATTTATTACTTTGGGACAGAAAGGAATAATTAAACAGCATCAATTAATATCGAGTTTGTTTTTCTCTGCCATCAGTTCATCTTTACCTTGAGTTGGTTGCAAGCAACCTTCAGATTGTTAGCACTTACCGAGAGCCAGTGCAGGTGGATTTCTAGTCTAGCAATGGAAGTCCACTTGCTTGTGTATGCCTCATATAGAGATCTTTCATCATTGCACTGGAAATCTGTTCTCTGTCTTACTTTTCTTCTAGATCCCTATCTAACAGAGCATTGCTAATATCAACTCATCTCAGAAGATAATGACATACAGACATACAGACATCTACATATCTCCAATGGCTTTAAAGTGCAATCCTGGTCTCTTCCTACCAGCTTAGTATCAGGCTTACAGTCCCCTGGTTTCCTCCTCTGCTGAGTTAGTTCAATATAGGAATCATTTTACTGGCTCTTTTTCACCAGTCAAAGGGAAGCCTCACTTTCTCCTCCTAACCCCCTCAAAATTCCACTGTCACAGGTGAGCAGATTGTCTCAGGAACTGGCTTCATCTGGAGGCTCAGAGAAACAGAAGTGTACATCAGGACCAGTAAAACTGAAAATGAGGCACCTTAACTGTAGTTGGAAGTCTTCCCTCCACCAGGAGGCTTTTTCCACAAACCTCTTCTTCCCTAATGATGCTCAGGCCTCCTTTTCCCTCCCTCTCACTTTCCTCTGTGTTCTTATACCAACACAGAGCACTTTCACTGTCTCACCGACTCCGGACCACACCTCTCCAATTGGGCAAATGACTGAAACATTTGCCTGAGCAATGACACCTCTTCCTCAGAGGGTCACTGATCATGAGGGGTAAAATTTTAAAAAAATTTTAAAAAATTCTTTTGCACCCACTCCAGATCCCCTTAAAAACTCCAAGAGGCATTTCCCCCAATTGAACTGAGACACAATGGGGAATTCCCAAAGCCATAGAGGCATGATTAGACTAAGTTGAAAGTCAAATTTGTAAGTGTCCAAACTTGTTTTCATGTCCTCTCTATTTATTCTGTTCCCAGATCCTATTAACACTTACAGGTGGTCTGGCAGGTCTCTTTGTAGGTGCTGTCATAAATCTTATCAAGTTCCTGACCGGCCTTTAAAATGACAATAGGTAAGTGAAGTTTAGAGGGAGTCTGAACAGGGTTTCTCATACCCTGTTCAGAAGTAGAGTCACACAATGTCTAAGCCCTCTGAGCATGACTATCCTCCTGTCACTCAATGTTCCTCCTTGTGTCTGTATTTTTCAGGGATATGGGAGCCCAGAATACATACAAAGAGCATTCAAAGAAATACAAGTGAAATCTACCATGTAATTAAGCAAATCTAAAGAGCATCTTTCACTGGAACCCAAAGAAGTCCTCCACCTTCTGGGCTTTCATAAGCCAAGATCTCCCTTTCCTGACAAATAAGGAAATATTTTACCCATTGCTTGTACCCTGAACCTTATGATTTCATTCAGTTTGATAAATCATAATTTATTGAAAAATAAGAATTTAATGTGTATTTTAACCAAAAGTTCCTCCCAGGACATTTATTGTTTTGTTGTGTGGGCATCTATAAGTCTTTTTTTGTTGTTGTTGTTGTTTTGTTTTTCGAGACAGGGTTTCTCTGTGTAGCCCTGGCTGTCCTGGAAATAACTCTGTAGACCAGGCTGGCCTCGAACTCAGAAATTCGCCTGCCTCTGCCTCCCAAGTGCTGGGATTAAAGGCGTGAGCCACCACTGCCACTGCCTGGCACATCTTAATGAATACATGTATGTATTCCCTTGTCTGAGTTTGTGGGTTGGAAAAACAAATATCTACAACTGTGATTTCCTATAATCATTTATTTATTTAATAACTATGTGGTGTTGAATGCTTATTTAATATGTTAAAAGCTCTTTTCAGGGCAGGAGTTAAGCAAACATCTGAAAAAGACATCATCCTTGATCTCAAAGAATTTGGGGCTTTACATGCAGACACTTCATGTATTAGTTGGATGTTTATCACTATATCACAACCTAGTTGCAAGGAAGAGAAATCTATTTTGCTCACAATTTGAAGATTCAAAAGCACAACGCTTACATTGCCTCAGTTCTGTGGAGGGAGCCTTTTAGCAAAGGGAAGACAATAGTATGGAACCTCTCATGGAGGAAAGCCACAATTTGTCAATCCAGGAACAGAGAAGGCTGGGTAGGACCAGACTTGCTCTTTTCATAACTACCTGTGAGTGTTACAGCTCTGAGGGAACCGGCTTCCCAGGGGGGTGTTTCCCCCACTGAAAGCCTTATAGCTATGAAGAAAAAGGTATCCTTGGAGTTGAGAGCCAAGAAATGCCACAAAGTCACACCATACAACAAACCTCACACAAGAGATTTAGTGAGGAAGACCCAAGATAGCAGCTTCCTCTGCTTGACTGAGAAGTAGCAAAGAACTGAGGAGGAGGCAGATATGCAGGCCTTTCTATAAGGCTTCTTGTGGGGTGGAGCTACTCAGGGTAGCTCTGGATTAGAGAGATTTTGTGGCCTGATGTTAGGCTGGTTTGGGTTGTTTTGTTTTGTTTTTTGTTTTTTGTTTTTTGTTTTTTTTCCTGTAAGGTGAGGTTAAGGTTAGAGAAGTCTAGGGCACAGGGCACCACCAGGGGCTTACACTACCCTTTTGTAAAAACTATCAAAGGAATCACATAGGGGATACTTATTGCAACAAATGACCTAAAGACCTTCCACCAATCCATGTGACTCCAACATTCCACACCTTTCTCCAGGTTAGGGGTACAAGACTAATATTTGAAGGAAAACTTGGCACATCTGTTTTTACGAATAATTTTGTTGTATCACAGCTACAGCCATTGATTTTTCCCTGGCTCTCTTTTTAATGCAACAGCAGAGTCCAATACAGGAGTCCTCATTTCATAACTGTTGCTATGATGAAATGTCTGACAAGAACTACTTAGGTCTTCCTATGCCAATTAGTCTACAGATAATAGTGTACAGGCTATCTTGGCAGGGAATTGCACTTCTCTAGGTATCAGCAATGAAAAGTATTTGGCCTCACCCCTGACAAAGAAGGGGGAAGGGCTGCATTTGACCAGGAATTGAAGCCAACAATTAGCCTGTAGGACCTCATAAAATTGAAAAGCTTCTATGGCCCTGAAGAATCAATCACAGAAGTGAAAGCCCACAGAATGGAAGTCAGACTTTGCCAGCTAAACATTGTGGGGAGCCGACAGAAGGCAGCTATCATCCTTGCAGCCATCTTGAGCCATATACCCTGATAAGAGATTTGATTACAATAGCCTATGACAGCTGAGCACACTCTGATAACATCTTGTTTTAGATACCCATGATCTTCCCTTGGGTGTGTGAGACTTAAAGGTGTGTGACTTAAAGGCATGACTTAGAGGCGTGGTTTAGAAGTGAGACATGAAAGGCAAGAGGCAGACAGAACAGTTGAGTACAACTTGGAGTTGGAATTAGGCAGAGGTATTAGGCACTTAGCACTTGGAAGAAGAAACTTGGAACTTGGAAGCACTAGGGACTAGGAACTAGGGACTAGGAACTCAAGACTTGGGACTTAGACTAAGAAGAGAGACTGAAGAATAAACGGGATTGAATCACACTCTGTCTGGTCTCCATTCTTTGCATCCGTTCTCACTCTCTCTCTTGCTAAACCCTGACCCACAGACCGGAGCAGCCTGGGGCAGTGTGGACTCTAACAATTTAGCCCCCAAGGC
This sequence comes from Arvicanthis niloticus, assembly GCF_011762505.2. Lineage (NCBI taxonomy): Eukaryota > Metazoa > Chordata > Mammalia > Rodentia > Muridae > Arvicanthis > Arvicanthis niloticus. Next base: position 119,315,561 of record NC_047658.1, on the reverse strand, counting down.
GTTTGGCAGTGCTGGGTTCCAACACTGACAGAGCGGTCCCCGACATTTTGATGCCCAACATGGAGCAGCTCAGGCCACAACAAAACATCTGACAGAGGATGAATAACCAGAGAGCATATCAGTAATTTAAAAACTAGAGAGTCAAAAAGAAAAAAATCAACCAGCTCATTAAAAAACAAAAACATGAGCTTAGAATCCGAACAGAAGCCATAAAATGGCTAAGAAATATTTTAAAATTGCTCATCATCCCTAGCAACTAGGGAAATGCAAATCAAAACAACTTTGAAATTTTATCTTATTCCAATCAGAATGCCAAAGATTAGGCTGAGGAGATGGCTCAGCGGTTAAGAGCACTGTCTGCTCTTTCAGAGGTCCTGAGTTCAATTCCCAGCAACCACATGGTGGCTCACAACCATCTGTAATGGGGTCCAATGCCCTCTTCTGGTGTGGCTGAAGAGTGTGCTCATATACATAAAATAAATAAATCTTTTTTAAAAAACAACAGAATGCCAACTATCAACAAGACAACAGAAAATAAATGAATAATAAATAAATACACCAATAAATTAATAAATAAATGTTGGAGAGAAATTTGGAACACAGGAACCCTCATTTACTATTAGTGGGATTACAAACTAGTCTAGTCACTCTGGAAATCAGTGTGGAGAATCCTCAAACCCAAAATAAATAAAGAAATTAATCTACCATATTGTCCAGACATACAGCTCTTTGGCACATGTGCAAAGCAATTTGAGAAAAGGAGGCCATGAATTGGAGAGAGAGCCAGGGAACCGGGAGACATGGGAAAGGTTAGAGAGATGAAAGGGAAGGAGAGGTATTACATATTTGTCTTAATTCCTGTTCTATTGCTAAAAGATGACACCATGACCAAGGCACCTTATAAAGAAATCCTTTAATTGGAAGCTTGCTTACAGTTTCAGAGGCTTAGACCACCATTTGGCGGTGGGGAGCTTGGCAGCAAAGCACATTAGAGCAGTAGCTGAGCTCTCACACTAACCTGTAAGTTGTGAGCAGAGACAGAGAGGCTGGGCCTGATGTGGCTTTTAAAACTTCAAGGCCTACCCCCAGTTAAATGCCTCCTCCAGAGAGGCCACCCAATCCTTCCCAAACAGTTCAACTACCTGGAACAAGCATTCAAACATATGAGCCTTCAGGGGACATTCTAGCTCCAACCACAAGTGATTGTATTTTATTTTCAAAAATGAAACGCCAGGAATGGGGCTCAGCCGTCTGTCTTGAACTAAGCCTTTTGGCTATTATACTGCAACTCAGATTGCAACTCAAGAAAGCACTGCTAAATCCTTTTATCCCATTTTGAGCACTTCTATTATTTAGATACCTCAGAAGGACACCATCAAAGACTTAGTCCTCAGGATGACATTGCCAGCAGATTCAGGAACCTTTAAGATCTAGGCCTTAAGCTAGAGATGGCTCAGTGGTTAGGAGCATTGACTAATCTTCCAGAGGTCCTGAGTTCAATCCTCAGCAACTAATGGTGGCTCACAACCATCTGTAACAGGATCCAGTGCCCTCTTCTGGTGTGAAGTCAGCTACAAGGGTACTCCTATACAATAAATAAATAAATAAATAAATAAATAAATAAATAAATAAATAAACAAATAAATAAATAAATATCTGGGCTTTATAAAAGATCTTTATCTCTTTGGTGGTATGGCCTCAAATAGGGTTTGTGGGCCTTGGTCCCTTCTTTCTCTTTTGCTTCATAGAATCACCACATGTTCTCCACCGTTGTCTTACAGCATGCCCAACAAATGCTGGAGTGAATGTTCTCCCCTAGTCCTGAGCTGGAATCTCCAAAACTATAAGTGAATAATCTTTATCTTTCTATAATTAGTTACCTCTAGTCCTGAGCTGGAATCTCCAAAACTATAAGTGAATAATCTTTATCTTTCTATAATTAGTTACCTCTAGTCCTGAGCTGGAATCTCCAAAACTGTAAGTGAATAATCTTTATCTTTCTATAATTAGTTACCTCTAGTCCTGAGCTGGAATCTCCAAAACTGTAAGTGAATAATCTTTATCTTTCTATAATTAGTTACCTCTAGTCCTGAGCTGGAATCTCCAAAACTGTAAGTGAATAATCTTTATCTTTCTATAATTAGTTACCTCTAGTCCTGAGCTTGAATCTCCAAAACTGTAAGTGAATAATCTTTATCTTTCTATAATTAGTTACCTCTAGTCCTGAGCTGGAATCTCCAAAACTATAAGTGAATAATCTTTATCTTTCTATAATTAGTTACCTCTAGTCCTGAGCTGGAATCTCCAAAACTATAAGTGAATAATCTTTATCTTTCTATAATTAGTTACCTCTAGTCCTGAGCTGGAATCTCCAAAACTATAAGTGAATAATCTTTATCTTTCTATAATTAGTTACCTCTAGTCCTGAGCTTGAATCTCCAAAACTATAAGTGAATAATCTTTATCTTTCTATAATTAGTTACCTCAGGAACTTGGTTGACTAAGACAAACATCTTCTAGTACAATGTTACATGTTACATATATATGTCAGCCCACACCATCCTGTAGCAACTCTACTGAGTTCTTCCTAAGAGTGGACTAAATCAAAAAGAACATCCAGTTAAGACATTTCTCAAGGTATCAAATAAGAGTCTAGTTTTTTGGTTGGTTGGTTGATTTGTTGGTTGGTTGATTTGTTGGTTGGTTGATCTCTTGCTTGCTTGCTTGCTTGCTTGCTTGCTTGCTTGCTTGCTTGCTTGCTTGCTTGCTTGCTTGCTTGGTGGGTTGATTGGTTGGTTGGTTGGTTGGTTGGTTGGTTGGTTGGTTGGTTGGCTGGTTGATTTGTTGGTTGGTTAGTTGGTTGGTTGCTTGGTTGCTTGGTTGATTTGTTGGTTGGTTAGTTGGTTGGTTGGTTGGTTGGTTGGTTAATTTGTTGGTTGCTTGGTTGGTTGGGTGGGTGGGTGTTGTTGTTGGTTACTATCACCTAATAGTTACTAAAAGAGAAAGAAAGAAATGTATCTTTACTGTACTGCATAATGGAAAAAGTGTGTGTAGGGTGAGTGCATTCTCTCTGCCCTTCCATATAAAGCCACAAGAATTCAATCATAAGTGTCCTACCCTAATGACCTAACAATACAATCACCTTTATACTCTGTAGACACTTTTGACACCAGGGGCACAAATCATATTCAAACTTAGTAGAGAGGTCTGAAAATGACCTTTCACCTTTAGACTTGAAGAATTGGAATGTTGGATAAGAGTCAGACACAGCCCATTCATTTCCTATCAATCTCTATTAGACTTAGTCCCTCCACTTTCCTTTTCTCACATGCTATTTTGTCAAGTACATTCTTATGTCTCATAAAGTTCAATCAACAACTGGGAGTTAATAGAGGCTACAAAACTATAGGTGGCAATAAAAGTAGGAGAAGCAAGGTTAAACTTCACTTGGACAAGAGGAAAATAAAATGGTATAAAAGACACTCTTCTGTCTCTCAGAACTGTTAGGTGTATCATACATGATCAAGTAAGCATTAGGACCCAGGTAAAATGTTAAGGCCTAGGTAAAATATTAAGGCCTGAGTAAAATGTTAAAGCCTAGGTAACTATTACCTGGCTAGCCTGCCATTATAAGGAAACTGTGTCACATGTTTCTTCGGTTACTAGAAAACTTTCTAATGCCAAGTTTGATTATATATTCTGTTATGTTTGTGCCCTTGGAAATCAATCACAATAGAAATCAGGAGAATAGTTACCCACAAAAAAACTTGGACCAAAACCAACCACCCAACAGCACTTTCTGTACCTGTGTTTAAGCTTTAATGATATGAGCTGCCTCTGGGATGGATCCCAACATAAGAGAAATATGTGCTCTTTGGAATAATACTTCCATTTTGAGTAGTAGACCTCCCTGGGAACTGACATTTTATTTGACAAAAAAGAGACATGTACATGGGTAACTGACATCCTGGTTGGCAAGTTAAGACATTATTAATGTTAGACAAGTCCCATCCCAAAAAACAAATTAAGACATGAATATTAGACAAGGAAGGTCCTCTGCCACAGTTCTATACCCCCAACCAATGAGAGCAGAATATTTGCTCAACAAAGACATGTTCCTAAGGCAATCCCCCTTCCCTAAATCCTGATTGGTAAAATAACTTTGCACAGATTTTGTGCAGTTTGGGTTTAAAACCCTTGTAGAATCTCGAATCCAGGTCATAGTTCAGTTCCTGAATCTGGGCCATGGCCCTGGTAGACCAATCCTGGGGTGTATGTTCAATAAACTATCACTAAGATTATAAAGGAAGAAACAGAGAAAGAGAGAGAGAGAGAGAGAGAGAGAAGGAAAGAAGGAAAGAAGGAAAGAAAGAAGGGGAAGAGAAGGAAATGGAAGGTGAGGGAAGGGAAGGGAAGGGAAGGGAAGGGAAGGGAAGGGAAGGGAAGGGAAAGGAAAGGAAAGGAAAGGAAAGGAAAGGAAAGGAAAGGAAAGGAAAGGAAAGGAAAGGAAAGGAAAGATACTTATTTGGCTCCAAACTCTGACATTGTTTAAACAAGAACATCTGATAAGAATATCCTGTGTTCATCACAATATAACATCATGAGACAAGAGAGAATGTAAGACACTAGGGTGATACCAATCTCATCCCTTTATATCAAGCCACTTTCTCAAGAGCTTCTCCATTCATGAAATATCTAACACCAAAAGATCAACATTAATCTTTTCACAAAGAGGGCCATGGCCCAGTCGCTCCCTACAGGCCTTACCTCTCAAAGGTCTTACCATCTCTCAATACCATAACATAACAGTAAATGACAATCTTCTAGCACAAAAACTTTTGAGGGAATTCATATCTAAACCATATAGCAATCTCCAATAAGTGCCTGGTCGATGAACTTAGTGTTCTAGAAAACCAAGTAAATAACATTTATTGAGTCTACCATGTTATTTCTGTTCAATGCACTTCTGCCTGTTATTGTTGGCCTTCCTGCTCAGAAGGGAAGGTGTCCTGGGACACAAAAGCCCAGGAACCACACAACTTTGAGGAGAGCAGGTATCTCAACGGAAGGGCATTCTGGGTCACAGGAGTCCAGGAACCACACAACTTCGAGGAGAGTAGGTATCTCAATGGAAGGGCATCCTGAGACACAGGAGTCCAGGAACCACACAGCTCTGAGATGGGACAGTGGCCTAAGAAAAGGACATCCTGAAACATAGGAGTCCAGGAACCACATAGTTCTGAGAGGAAACCTCCTCAGCAGAGGTACTGAAGCTTCCAGAGGAGAGAATTCCCAGCTGAGCTCAGGAGCTCAGGAGCCTAAACCTCCTTCTCTTTGCTTCTTCTCTTCTTCTCTTCATTGCTTCTTGGCTTCTTCTGATGAGAGAGTCAACCAGGCAGCAAATCTCATAAAAGAGATTTATTGGGGTAGGGTCCAGGATGAGGAAGGACATGTCTGCTCCTAGGAGGGATTGGATAGCCAGGAACTGGACAATGGACAGGGCTTATATAGGATTTCTAAGAAGGTAGAGCTTTTCAGGGCAGAAATTTTCAGATTTAGAATTGGTGGCAGTTTAAGTTCTGGGCTTGGGGGAGGTCAGGGATTGGTGAGTTTTCATGCTCAGAGATTGGTGGGTTTCTGTAGGAAGTTCAGGGATTGGTGGGCTTTCTTATTCAGGAATAGGTGGCTTCTGTACAAACTTTTCACCTAAAATTAGCATAATCTTGGGAGGGTTCATCTTGAGGGGCATGAGATGATCTTTGTGAGAGTTACCAAGGCTAGATACACAGTTATGACAATTAGAGGCATGTGGGGGAGGGAGCTGGCTGATGGAGCTCCTTAGGCAGGGGCCTGGCCACTTTCCAGCCTTGAGGGCTTACAAAGTATACAAAGTTTACCCAGGGAGTCCACAGGAGGGAGAGAAAGCCTTCCCTGACACTTAAGTGGCTAGCCAACTCGTTTCCTATTAAACAATACAGAGGAGAATTATCAACTCTTTAAGGACAGGAAATATTTTAAAAATATCAGGGCTCATCATGGTACTAATAGTTTGCCATAGTACACCTGCCAGTTGGCTGTGTGCTCTAGTTTGTTTGTGTTTTGTTACCGAAATAAAATTTTGATGGAAAGCAGCTTGGAGAGAAAATGGTTTATTTAGCTTACAGGTTGTAATCCATCATCAAGGGAAGCCAAAGGCAACTTAGAGAGGAACCAGGGTATGGAAACTCAAACAGAACACAAAGAAACACTGCTGACTAGCCTGTTTCCTCCGGTTTGCTGGGCCACCACATTTTCTTTATTCACTCAGCTGTTGATGAGGACTACCCTAGTTGGCTTAAATTGTCAACCTGACATAGCCTAGACTCATCTGAGATGATAGACTGAATTGAGAAATTGCCTAGATCATACAGACCTGGGAATATATCTGTCTTAGTCAGTGGTCTATTGCTATGAAAAGATACCATGACCATGACAGCTCTTATAGTGATAAACATTTAACTGGGCCTGGCTTAGAGTTTCAGAAGGTTAGCCCATTACTAGCATGGCAGAAAGCATGGTGGGAAACAGCAGCATGCAAGCAGAGACATGGTGCTAGAGAACAAGTGGAGCATTTGAAACCCCAAAACCAACCGCCAGTGACACACTTCCTCCAAAAAGGCCAAACTCACTCCAGCAAGGCTCACCTCCTAATCCTGTCAAGTAGCACCACGCCCTAACGACCAAGCATTCAAATATATGAGACTATGGGGGGTCATCCGTATTCAAACTATCACATTATTTGTGGGAAAAGTGTCTTGATTGTTGTTCATTGATATAAGTGCCCAGCCTACTGTGTACGGTACCATCTCCTTGTAAGATGGTCCTGGGATTTACAAGACATCTAGCTGAGCCTAAGGCCAGACATAAGCAATCAGGCAGCATTTCTCTGTGATTTCTGATGTAACTCACTTGGCTGAGAGTGAGCTCCTTTGCCAGAATTAATACTTCATGGAATAGCAAGCATGCCTGCCTTCAAGTTTGGATTTGAGTTCCTGCTCTGCCTTCCCTTGATGATGGACTGTGACCAGAAGTGTCAGCCAAATAAACAGTTTCCTTCTCTTAAATTGCTTTTATCAGAGTATGTTATCACAACAACAGAAATAAAACTGGAACAAAAATCTAGGCTGATCTTATAACATGGTATTCTAAGTAGTACTACAATAAACATGGATAAAGCATGTTGGTTTGTTTTAAGAAGGCAGTAGATCCCATAGGTGACAACTTCTTTGGGTTTTTAAAATATGATAAAGGAATCCTCTTCCCACCTCAGTGGCTGGCCATGATGGGGCAGGTTAACTAAATATTCTACCCAATAATGTGGGAAGAATAAAGAGACTCTGGAGGCAGCTCTACCAACATGCCAGGGGACCCCAGGATCATAAGAAAAGAAAGATGGGAGAAGAAAGAAGGGCTTACAAAGCACAGGAGGAAACTAACATCCTAAGAAGAAAGGGCTTGCTCCAGTTCTATGACAAGAAAAGGAAAAAAACCTGAGATTGCAGGCATCAGTTCTCAGTGTGGAGTGAACTACTCTGCTGTCCTGCCCTGCCATCCCCAGGGCCCCACACACAGCCACCTAGCCTAATTTGTTGAGTAAAGCTTTGAGGAAATCCAGACAGGGAGTTCTAGTTTCTTAGGGCTGATACTATAAAACATCCCAAACAGAATGGGTGATGAAATGCCCACTCAAAACCCAGCTCTCACCTCAAAGGAAGTAAGAGTTTATTCTGGAGCCAAATGTAAATGACTGTGACCCAGTAATATGGATTCAGATTATTCTAAATAGTGTGTTCAAACAGTTTCATGAAGTTTTTAGAATTACAGAATGAAAGAAAGTCATAAATCAAGGGACTTTAAAGACATGCCAGTAGAAACATTGGGTATGTTGGTAACTGCAAATGAGGAAACTTTTGCCTAAGTCTGTGATGCTATCTGATGACATTCTTAGCTTTGGACTTGGAGGAAATAATGGTTTGTTAATTTATAGTTACTTTCCAGTCCAAAAAGACTTACCTTATAGTCACAATGCATTAAGTAAGATGAGGAAGTAGACAGCAAATCATTATTAAGGAGATTAAAGGTGGCCCACAAGAATTGGTCTCCAGGTGTGCAATAGCTCTGCTCTCCACCACCATCATGGAAGCTCTAATCAGCCAACTGGATATTTTCTTAAACTTCAGTTTATATAGGTTTGCTATCCCACTGAAGTCTGAGCTCAAGGTATTGGCATACTTGGGGCTTTCTGAAAGCTGGAAAGAGGACCTGCTGTGTGCCTCTCTCTTACTTTCTCCTGTTTGTGGCAATACCTGGTGTTTCCTGACTGACAGAAGCCTTATCCACTCCCTGCCTTTATGTTCCTGTGCCAAGTGTTCAGTGTCTGTAGAGAAATAAAGGCCAAAAAATCAAAATCATCAGGGCCTTCACAGGCAGATGAAATGAGCACATGACTGGTCTGAGGTTGAGGGGAAGGTTTTATTGTAGATTTGAGGGAAAGCACACCCAGAGGCATCTGGAAGAGTCCAAAGCAGGGAGAGAAAGTAGGAGACAGAATATGTCAGCAGACTGAACCAGGCTGTGAGAGGAGATGGAGGGAGAGCAGGAGAGAAGAGAGAGGACCAAGAAAGCACATGGCTGAAAAGGCAGGGTCATTCATAGAGGAATCTGAGCTGAGTGGGAGGAGTGTGGACTTGAGGGACAAAGCCCCTGGGCTGGAGAGGTTTAGGGTAGGGAGCTGGGCCAGAAGAGCTGAGAAGCCAGGACTCTGAAACAGAGACTTTACAGGCACTGCTGAGAGAACCTAGAGGCCAGCATGAGTGTTCAAATGCTAACAGTGCCACAGCTAGCCATTTGTCCAAAGTTCCTTTTGGACCTTTCAATAGATTCAACTCAGATGGGGTCTAAGCACTGAGAGGGGCTAAGTGACCTCAGGCTCCCACTCTTAACTGAAAATCTATCTACAGTTGATAACCACTGGCAAAGAAAAAAATCAGTTTTCTCCAGTGGGTATATTAACCACTCTGCAGGGCAGGGTCTGTGCCAGGGAGTAGTTGGCCACCACAAAGGACCTCCATTGTAATTTTGTAACCTTTTTGTCTCATTTGGCTTTGTTGGAGCATTGATTGTTTTGTTGGTCTTTTGCTTGTACATTTTTGTTTCCATTTTGTGGGGATGTGTTTATTTGTTTGTTTGTTTGTTTGTTTTCATTTGTTTGGCTTTTTTTAAGAGAAAGAGAAAAAGAATGTAAAGTTGGATGGGTAGGAGGCTGGGAGGATCTGGGAGGAATTGTGGGACAAAAAACCATGATCAAAACATATTGGGGAGGAATGGGAATTGTTCAGTAAAATAGGGGGAGGGGGACCTAAAGGTCAAAAATTGAAATCAAAGTCCACTACTCTGACAATCAGACCCTAACTGCCTGGAGCCTGCCCAGGCTTGGGATGTCTTATATAAATAATTACAGCCTAACTCCTAAAGACCCCTGGTGCCTCCTCCCAAATGGCTGGTCTTGGGAAAGATGAGTGGTGTTATAAAATTTACTACCTCACAATCTAGTGCACTGCAACCTATGGTCTCTTCCAATGTAAAGCCACATAGGCACCAAGCACATATCTCACCAAGCAAGGTGAGATAACTTCTCTAAACTGCAATAAAAAGAGAGTCATTCCCATACAGGGTACAATTTATTCTCTCTCTCCTCTTCCCACTATCCTCCCTCCCCTTCCCCACTCTTTCTCTCCTTCCCCTCCTTTCCTACCTTTCCCTCCATGCTGCTGAACACAGTGTATATTCTTTATTAAGACATTAAGATCAGTTCTGGTCTGGTGAATGCTCTTACACACACACACAAACACACATACACCATGTTCCATGATATGACATTGATCTATTTTTTATAAGGGTACCACCATTCATGCCAGTTTAGATCCCATCCTGATCAATTCATTTTAACTCACTTCCTTTTTAGAGGGTCCCCATGTCCAAATGCAAGCACACTCTGACAGTCTGCATGTGACACTTTCTCAGAGGCAGACTTTGGAATGCTCCCACAAATCCTATTCTAGACAAGGCCATAAATACTCTGAGGTGCAGATAAATTCAAGGTGAGAGCCTGACATTGTATTCATCGGCTTTCTGTGAAACTTCAAGGAGGACTTTGGAACCTGAAAGAGAAACCAAATATTTCTTCCCTAGTGAGAAAATTTTAAAGCAGCTGCAGAAACTGCCAGAACCTAAAGGAGGAGACAGGCTTGCCAGGACTCAAGGTAAGATTTCTGAGAATTCCTTCACAGAGTCATGACAGAACTTGGGCCCTATCAAGAGGGCTCCAAGACCTGGACAAGCTCTGGAAAGGTCTTTTGGGAGCTGCAGGAATCAGGAGTCCTCTATAGACAGTGCACCGAAGTATGGTGGGAGCTCACAACAACCCAACCCTGGAGACGATTGCTCAGTCCCCTGGCAGGCTGCTGAAGTGTCAGAGCAGGTTCCTGGAGCTATTTCTCCATCTGCCTGAGCAGACTATCAATCACCTCCCTGAAAAACTGGGAGTTCTTGGGAGAAGGCAAAGGATTCTCAATATAAAAAGAAGTGGCACGCCGGGCAGTGGTGGCACACGCCTTTAATCCCAGCACTTGGGAGGCAGAGACAGGCGGATTTCTGAGTTCGAGGACAGCCTGGTCTACAAAGTGAGTTCCAGGACAGCCAGGACTACACAGAGAAACCCTGTCTCGAAAAACAAAAAAAAAAAAAAAAAGAGTGGCACATGCTGTTTTGACACAGGATGTTCCTACAGCAGAGGATAACCTTGAACTTCTGAATCTCCTTGTTTCCCCTCCCTATGCTAGGGACACTAAGCATGTGCTACCACATCCAGTTTATTTGGTGCTGGGGATAGAACCCAGGATTTCACACACAAAAGGCAAGCATTCTACACACCAAGCTACACCCACAGTCCTGCCAGGTGTTTTTCTTACAGACAAGGAAAATGCAAAATGGCTCAGAAAGCAGCTTGGTCTTAAAAGAAGGAAAATCTGGGTTTGTTCTGAAGCTCTATGTTTTTAACCGTTTGGATTCAGGGAGAATGAAGTGAATCCACCAAGTAAAAGCAGGGCAGGGAGTCTTTCTGTGCTACTGGGGTCTCAGACATTGCCAGCTCCAGGTTCATCTAATAGGCACTTTAAAAGACAAACAGTGGGTCAGGAGAGTGAACTGAGATTTTTACCAAGTAATTACCTGCATTGCTGACCTAGAGACCACATTTTAAGATCCACATGACTTAATATTGGAAATAAAATAGCTCAGAGTCTGAGGGATGGTGGGGTTCAGAGAATAACCTTTCTGTAACAGATGGCTGCTAAGAGTGCCTTCACTTCCGATTAGGTAGATCTGGAGGATGTCTTATTTTTCCTATGCTGATGAGGAAGGATGCCTGTGAGGAGGCACCAGCCTCCTTAACACATTAAAGGCATATGTAGAAATATTTCCCATTCAGATGAGAAAAAAAAAAAACTCACCTGTTAATATTCACTTGTGTTTACTGCTTTTGCACATAAATTGTAGATCCTTGCTGGCAGGGTCTAAGCTAACAAAAGCTGAGCTAAGAGTGCCACCCTGTGCTGGAAGTGAGGCCCTAAGGAAGGACTTGGGTGCTTGTTGGAAGGACATATCTATATCTACATTTCAACGGAGCTAGTGCCCTTACACCTGCAGCCCATAAAAGCAGAAACTGTGAAACAGACCCAGAGCTGTCTGACCTCTGGACCCTGATGCTGTCTTGCCTGTGGCTTTCTTATCTTGGTGATCAGTAGTGAATGGTGCCAGTCCAGCAGCCAGCACTGAATCACGTTGACATCAGCCTTTAGGGGCATTTTCCTCACTCTGGCACCTGCTGGCACCATAGAGCACTAGCATGGGTTTATTTTGTATTTGTCATCTAGAGAGGCCAGAAAGCTTCCTGCTTGCATCATGCTAGAATCCAGTTCACATTATTTTGTGTCAAAGCGTTTGACGCCCTGCCAGCAAGGATCTACAATTTATGTGCAAAAGCAGTAAACACAAATGAATATTAACAGGTGACATTTTTTTCCTTCATCTGAATGGGAAATATCTCTACATCTGTCCTTAATATACTAAGGAGTGGGGCTGCCTCCTCTCAGGCATCCCTCCTAATCAGCACAGGAAAAATAAGACATCCTCCAGATAGAATTCAAGTCAGGACCACAGTCACCTTATTCTCTTCCAGCAGCCTCAGACACCTAAGACAGAAATGTAGGCCATCCTCAGAGCTCCCTAGTAGCCCAGAAATAGCAGCTGAGATATAGATGAACAGAAGCTAACACTGTGTTCTCATGGTTCAATTCCCAGCACCCATGTGGCAGCTCACAACCATCTGTAACTCCTGTTCCAGGGAATCTGATGTTCTGGCCTCTTCAGACACTAGGCACACACATGGTTCACAGACATAAATGAAGGCAAAACACCCATACACCTAAAAAATTAAATTAAATAAATTTTAAGATACCTGGTCTTTCGAGAAGTCCCAGATCATTTCAATACTGTATCCTCAGAAAGAACACAGACCCCAAAGAAACAAAGACTTATCTTATGTAGTAGGCTTGCATTTTAGTGAAGACATTGACAGACATAAGGAGTAAGAGGGATTGTTGGGTTGTTGGTGGAAATTGTATCTTGTGTGATTTGTAACAGCTGTGAATCATGAGCAATCAAGAGAATGTATCTGCTGTCACTGTCCCGGGTAATGTCCGTGTCATCCAGCCTACATATGCTGTAGTCTCTGGAACACAGGAACAGCCTTTGGCAAAGACCACCACCTATCCAGCCTCAGCAACAGTGCTCCAGTATAACCCAAAGAGTGTAAACTTCCAGAACCCACATATTGTGGTCCAGAACGCAGCTGCAATGACCGGCCTACAGGCTAGGCCCGCTGGACTACAGTATCCAGCAGGAATGGCTGGTGTGCAGACTCCCCCAGGAGTAATCCAGTATTCATCAGAAACAACAAGCATCCAGATCGTGCCTGGAGACCCTCAGAATCCCCTGAACACTGTCCCCGGAGCAACACAGACCTCAAGCCATCCCCAGTGGAACATGTCCTTTATGTCCTTTCATGAATTTAATCCCAAGAAATTCATAAATGAAGAGGTCAGAACATTAGGGGTGAGTATGGCATCATCTCTCCCACTTTGTAAGTCCATTCCTTCATTGACTATGTAAATTCATGCCTTCGATGGGGACAGGAGGCAAAGGAGGTCACAGCTTCTAATGGCAATCCCTCCCTGTCTTCCTCAGCTCCCCAGTTCATTCCATGTGTTTTGGGGGAGGCTATAAAATTCACCAGCCATCCCTTTCCTAGCTATCAGGGACAAGGATCAGTGGCAATCTCACTAGATAAACCACTGACTCAGGCAAGTGGCCTGTGCTTGCTAGAACCTCAGTCACTGCCTCTCATAAGATCTAGTAAGCTCCTCTGTATCCTAATGCCTCTGAGGTTGCTGATTTCCTCCTCCGCCAAGAATAGTCCTGCCTCTTTTCTGAAACCTCTAATTTCATTTGGCACCTTGAAAAGCTCAACTCCATTCTATTTCTTGAGGCAGAAACAAAATCAGTCCTATGCTCTGTTAGATGCCAGCCAAGTCCTCATCAAATGACTGGCTGGAAGGATGATTGGGTCATAGCAAGCTCTTAGTCTCAGTGCGCCCCCTCACTCAGCATCCAGCACACTCTATGAGGAGATAGAGATCCAGAGGTGACCAAGACATAGTTCTCAAAGACATGGTAGGGGTGGGAATTCACTTCACAGCAGCTATTGTAACTGTATCTTCTGGCAATTACCATGAGACATATACACAGCTTTGGTGCTCAAATCGAGCAAAGGCCCTGCTTCCTTTGAGAGGTTGCAACCCTCCTAGAGGGCAAGGAAAGGTTCAGGAAGAAAACAGACTCATCAAAACCCTGCTATAATAGGAATATGGCTAGCTTATGTTCTACAAGGCTTCATATGTCAGAAGCTTTGCCTCCAGTAGGTAACGTTGGGAGGTTGGGAAGTGCCAGAGAGCCTTTAAGTAGTAGGGCTTAGCTTGAGGTATTCAGGTCATTGGGTATAGTCCTTGTGGAACCTCTTAGTAGTTCTCACAGGAGCAAAAGTGGCCTCCCTCAACCCCTCTGGCTTTCAGACTCATTATATAACCTCTCCTTCTTGCATGTATTCCACAATGATACTATTTTCCACGAAATGACAAAGCCAAGGGAGCCCTCATCAGACCAAGCCTAAACTGACAGTCCCAAAACTGTGAGCTGAATAGACTCTCTTTTTTCTTACCCAAATTACCCATCATTTGGTATTTCATCACAGCAACTGTAAATGGGCTAATACATTCTCCAACCCCTCACTTCTTTTCTATGTTGGTATCCCAAATTTATCAGAGCCACCTCTTAAAGTCTGTAAAACTTATCAGGAATCCAGATGCTGATCCCAAGCACCAAGGACGACTGTGTGGGGGAAGGAAAGCAATGGCTATGGTGCATAGGTATTGGAGTTATGTGTTATGCTTTTTATCCTGTTAACTGATACTGGCAAAGTGACTGTGAATTCAGTGACCAACAATTCAAAAGCATCTGGAGACCCAAGGTAACAAAGAAAACTGCTCTGAATAATCTTACTCTTTTCATTCCTCAGGCCACCCACTGGTGTCCCATGTGGGGCTTTAAAGCACACCTGGAACAGACCCCACCCAGAGATGGTGGTCCAGTCTAGATGTTGATCTAAGTGAACCCCAATCACACTCATACCTCAAGTGGCTCTGGAGCACAGCCAAGGTGACAAAAGAGCAGCTCAGCAGCCTACAGCCTTCACTTTCTCTCTCACCAGATTTCTCTCTGCTCTCCCCACAGGCCATCCAGATCCTCATTGGCCTATTTCATATCTTCTCTGCAGTCAACCCTCAACTCTACAGTAATTCTTCTTTGCTGGGGTTATCAGGGTACCTGATCTGGGGAGGTCTGTCTGTGAGTACAAGGCCATGTGGCCTCCTTTCTAAGTCATTTGAGGGGAACTAGGGAGGAGAAGAGATGAGAATACCCTCAGATCCCACTCCCAGGCATAGAACCCTTATAGCTTAGAAGTCTGCAGATGCTGCTGTGAGCTGAGGAACTCACCTACACCCCTGCCCTGACAACACTGCCTCCTGACTATAAGGAGCTTTTGGCTACAAGTATTCGTTACCATCTTATTACCAGAGCTTTTAGGGTCAGAGCATGGGCTATGCAGCACTCACAAGCCAAGCTCTGCCACCCACCCTTAATAGGCCTACTGTAGAGATGGGTCATAGCAAAACAGAAAACAAAAGGGAAGGCAAGGGAAGGCAAGGGAAGGCAAGGGAAGGCAAGGGAAGGCAAGGGAAGGCAAGGGAAGGCAAGGGAAGGCAAGGGAAGATGATCTGTGCATGGTGACCACAGTGAAAAGAGGAACAAATAAAGAGCCCAGAGACACCTCCCCAAAATCCACCTTAGGGTTTAGGTTTAAGAAGAGGGTAAGGAGTACACATAAATACCCAGTCATGGTCATGGTGTGGTCCTGGCTACAGCTGGCCCATCATCGCCTCAGCTCCAGTCTGCCCTGAAAAATGAGTTGACAAACTGGCAGATCTATGTGAAATCTCCTAGGATGCAAGTCCTTCTTGGCCAGTACCAAGCTTCAGCCTTTCTCTTCCTCCAGCTTAGGATTCCCAGAGTGATTGCAATCCCTTGATGTACATTGTTGTAATATCCTACTATATGTAAGCTGAAGTCCATCGTTCCATGTTATGTCTACTTCCCATTCCTGAAAGCAACTGCAATCTTTTCAGGAATTGATTAATTAAGCAAGTTGCCAGACCATTTGGTGATAGAAAATTGGCTATTACAGGTAAACAACCCTGATCAAGGCCTTCCCCTACTGTGACACCTCACCAGCAGGTGGCAAGCATTTGCCAGCACAGCAGTCTGTACATGAAAGCCAGAGGAATAGGAGAAACAAGGTTCTTTCAGAAGGACAGAGACTATCTCTTGAGGGGTTTAACTAGGTCACTCAGGTACATGTGAAACTCTGCTGGGTCAGTGTCTCTGTACCTGGAAAATCTGAATGAAATTCACAGGCAATAAAGGATAAGTTTAAGAGGAGTTTTATTATAGGAAAAAATTAAAAGCAGAAAGAAAGCAGAACCTTCAAGCCCGGGTAACCAGAAAAAATGAGAGGTACTTCCAACAACAGGAAAAGCTGGGGAAGCTGCCCACCTAGGAGCATCTCATATGGCAGAAACTGGGTGAAGACTGACCTCCTGCCAACTGGGACTGGTTAATCTTGTAGGCTTATTAAGGGGCAGGCTAACTGGGGTCTTGGGATGTTTTTCTTACACAGCCAGGCAGCTGTGTCACTTGAAAGCTCACATGAGTGAGGATTCCTAAAAACCACATCTCCTGAGTTACTTACAAAACTTGCACACTACACTAATGAGTTCCTTCTCCCCACCACCACCACACCAGCTAAGCAGTTGACATTTACACATTTATCTTCTACCTGGTGAAATAACAGTGCCTTCTTATTAATTTTAGTGACTTTCAAATCTGTTAGAATTTCTGCATATCATCTACTAGAAAGACACTATTGTACCATATTTATACCATATTTATTTCATTCTCTTGTCTTAAGTTCTTGGGTTTCAGCTAAGTTTTCATTTTAGTCCCCTAAACTCAATGATCTAGGGGAACTTATTATTTTAAGGTTTCAGATCATCCAGTTCAAAGCTCCCTTCTGACTGTACGAAGGCAGTACACTGAGCCATTTAGAAGTGTTTTATCTCAGTGGTCCTTACAAGAAAGAAATACAGAACTAAGGATATGGCTCAGTGGTCAAGTATTCATCCAACATGAACAAGGACCTGGGTTCGATCCTCAGTAGTACAAAATAAAGTATATAGCAACTACTGTTACTACAGTGAGATGAGATGAAAACAGATTCAACAGTAACTCAGAGAGATCAACTGTGTAAAAACAGGAACCTTGTTAGGACTATCAGGCTGGTCTAGGAGCACAGCAAGATGAATTAGTAGCAAATATGAAATGTCCTCTCTCCAAACCTCAGTACTACGAACACCATGCTACCCTGCCCCTAACTTCCCAGGAAAAGATCATAGTCAAGAATAAGACAGTGTCAGCAGTCAGTGAGTTTGGACAATGGTATGGCCCACCACGCACTTGAAGAGACCTCTAGTAAGATAGTGATAATAATGAGTGACTTAGAGCAGTGGTTCTCAACCTGTGGGTCATGACCCCTTTGAGAATGAATGACCTTTTCATGGGGGTCACCAACGACCATCAAAAAACACACCAAGTTGTACAGTCTACATATAACATACCTTAAGCTTCATAGATATTTACATCACGGTCCATAACTAACAAAATTACAGTTATGAAACACCAATGAAATAATTTTATGATTGGAGGAGGGTCACCACAAAATGAGGAAGTATACTAAAGGATCGCAGAACTATGTAGGTTGAAAGCGACTGGCTTAGGGCATCCTACTTGGCATGAAGTATCTGGGTGCCACAATACTTAGTACTTAAAGTTTTGGACAGTAATGATGTTAAGAGGAAGCACACAGATTTACAATGTCTGAGAAACAGATATTTGAAATTTAATGACATGTTCTTTTTTTTTTTCTATGTCTATATAGTTTGTCATCTCTGGATCCTTGTCAGTCTTGGCTGAAAAGGATGCCAACAGTTGTGTGGTAAGTTATTATACCATTTCTTTGGTGACTTATAAGTCTTACGATTATGTGCCTTCCCACACTTAGACAAGGAGGTCTCACAGTAACCTTGTGGTCTGACACTAGGCTCAGGACATTTACACACTGTGTTTCACCTTATCCTCAAAACTCTATGATGTTTCATTCTCTTATATTATAGAGGAGAAACTGAGGCAGAGTATTCTAGGATAGAGACTTAAGGACCATTCAGCACAACCAAAGTCCAAGTTGAGAGTCTACATTAAGCTAGAAGGTGACTGCTTGGAAAGAAACCCTTCTCACAGAGCAGCCTCCAGTGCATTTTACAGGGAACTCTTATAGACAAAGAACACATAAAACTACATCCTT
This sequence comes from Arvicanthis niloticus, assembly GCF_011762505.2. Classification (NCBI taxonomy): domain Eukaryota; kingdom Metazoa; phylum Chordata; class Mammalia; order Rodentia; family Muridae; genus Arvicanthis; species Arvicanthis niloticus. The sequence continues at coordinate 119,297,371 of NC_047658.1, read as the reverse complement.
GTTGGCAGTTGCAAGGGGAAGTAGAGCAAGAAAGCAGTTTAACAGAAGCCAAAACATGAGTTTCTAGAACATAGTTGGGTGTTTTCCCATAGAATTTTTCCCAGCAGGGGTAGAAAACAGGGTGCAGTTGGGGAGTCAGTTTCAGGGTAAAACCACAGATGCCTCCAGCTGAGACAAGATGGTATGACCTGTCACATTCCCCACTAGTCTTAGAGAATGAATTAAATTGTGGACACATCCTCCTCTAAAGAGGTGTAGTTGCCCCTAAGGACCATTAATTTGACTGAATTAATTCTTCATTTTATATAATTGACCATGCAATTTAAAATGCAAGGCCCTGCTGTTAATCCAATCTGTTTTACAACCCCAATTTTTGCAATGGAAACTTTCTTGTTCTTGGCAACTAGGGAGCCCAGCCACAGGGTATGCAAAGAATTGTAAATTCTGTATTTCTATCTTAAAAGATAAACCTTTACATCTTTTCTTTTTCCAATACAATCAAACACTTGAAGTGGGTATCAATAAGCAATGGTCAAGAAGGAATATGGGTTTCTGATCTGTAGTCACTCAATCACCTCCCCTGTATCTATCTTCCTCATTAGTTCCCAGGTCCAGGCCTGAAAGCAGTAGAAGTTGAACCATGGCCTTCTACTCATACCAAAGACAAGACTCTGAAATACAAAAAAAAAAAAAAAAAAAGACTCAGGAGAACATAAAACAAGGGCCAAGGCCAATAAAACCTTAATTTTAATTTTGCCCTTAAGCTGAAGATAGTCCATTTGGCATCATCATCAGTGGCTTCTGCTTTCTTGATCTGGGTGTTGTGAATCCATGGCATAATGCCAGCTATGTTCACAGCCATAAAAATGGAGGGAATCACTGTGTGGGGTCTTTTCCAAATTGTTTTCAGACCCTTTGGCTATCTGCTTGGCCCAGATAGTATCATTGGGCTTGAACAGGAGGAAACTGAGGTCAGCTGGGTCTTTCTGTTAGTCCAATGAAGAATCTTTATGGAAGCCTGGAGGGCCTGTAGTAACTTGAGAAAGGAATGGTTAAGGAGCTCTGCCAACTGTTGGTCTCTGAGCTGGGGAAGGAGCCGGGGAGGTCTGCCAAACATAAACTCATAGAGGGGAAATCCCTCCCTATAGTCAGTGCAGTGGGCCCAAAGCAAAGCAAAAGAAGGTCTGAGTAACTTGGTCTGAGAAACTCAAAAAGGTTTTGGACATCAGATGAGGATGAAGGTCAGTTACCAGAGTTCTACTGGTTGTTTTGAAGAGAATGATCTTTTCTCTGTGTCCTCTGCCAATTTATATGTTTGAACTGTTCTTTTTTATTATTTTCATCCTCTATTTCCTCTTGTTTGTACCATGGAGTCTCAGGCAACACTGGGTTAAGGTATATCACCAGAAATCACCAGTTCATCAATAGACTCCACTAGTCTTAGGGCCATTTGTCTAGAAGCTAGGTCAGTGGCCTTGTTGCTTCTTGCCTCAATGGAGCCATTTTATTAATGTCCTTGGGAGTAAAGGATAGCAACTAAGCCACATAGCATCTAGGAGAACCAAGATCTTTTTTCTTTGTTTTTAATGTTCTTTCCTCAGTGGTGAGAAGTCCTCTTTCTCTATAAATCTTATGTGGACATGTGTGGTAGTAAAAGCATAGTGACTGTCTCTGTATATAGTAGTGGGCTTTCCTTTTCCCTATCTGAGAGCCTGGATCAGATCAGTCAGTTCTAGTATCTGGGTTGAGTTGTCTGGCTTGGGCCAAAATAGTTCTGATTAAAGTAACTACTGCAATCCCCATAGACCTGGTTTCATCTTTAATTAAGCTACCACCATCTGTGAGAGCACTAAGTCAGAATCTTTCAGGAGGATGTCGCCTCATCATGAACACCTGTGGGTCATCATCAGGAAAAAAAAGTAGCAGGATTGATGGCAATGGGCCTCTCAAACCAGAGTCAAGGGTGGTCTAGTGATAGGACCTGGTACTGATTCACATAAGCATTAGACAGCCAGAGTTCTGGTGCTCCTTGGAGGAAAGCCTCAACTGTGAGGAGTTCTGTGGGGTGCCTAACAAGAGTTAACAGCTTTTTAATTAGACTAGCATTCACCACCATAGCTCTTAGGCAGATGGTCCATCCTGAGGCTACAGAGGTCAATCGTTTGGACAGATATGTCACAAGGAATTTTCACAGCTACAAAGTTTAGGTTACGTGATTTTTGAAGTGCTTTTTGTTTCATGGACTAACAGATGAAAAGGTTCAGAGACATCTGGAAGTGCTAATCCTAGAGCCAGAGTCTGGGCTGTTTTTAAAAACCTAAATGCATGTTATTCAGTCTCAGACAAGATTAGGGGCTCATTACCCTACTCTGTGTTGGTGTTTAGAGGCCTTGAAAATTCTGCAAACTCTGGTATACAGAAGTAGCAATATGTAGGCACACCTTGGAACACTCAAACCTGTCTCTTAGTCTTTGGAGCTGGGATATAAAGTATGACAGCAGTCCTATGTGAGACAGGTTCCTTTGCCTCTCCTCAGATAATAACCAAGATAAATAGACTCTGATGTACAAAATTTGAACTTTCTTAGACAACACTTCATAGCCTATTGTCTGTTACTCTTACAGTAGTCCCTCAGTGGCCTTTTGTACAATATATTTTAGGAGGAGGTCATCTACATATTGTAAAAATATGGTACCAGTAAGCCTCTGTCAGAAAGGCAGGAGATCAGAAGAGATGATTTTATCAAATGGGGTTGGAGAATTTTTAAAACCTTAGGGCAACCTGGCCCAAGTAAGCTGCCCACTGTAATCTCCTTCTGGGTCTGTCTGTTGAAAAGCAAAGATGATTGACTCACCTCTGCCAATGGGAGGCTAAAGAATGCACTGTTCAGGTCCAAGACAGTGAACACCTGTTTCCCTAAAAAAAATCAGTCTCATTAGTGTGTATGGGTTTGTAACTATAGGGTGAATGGTCTTGACCCTCCCATCACTTCCCTTAGATCTTGAACACATATGTAATCAGAGGTCCCAGGTTTCTTCACAGGCAGGAGAGGTATATGCCAGGGTGACTGACAGGGTACTAGGATGCCTGTCTCTCTAAGCCAGGTGATATGGGCTAAAACTTTCCTTTTGCTTACAGGGTCATTGTTTAATCTGGACAGGAGTAGTTGAACTGGTTGATTAAACAATTATAAGGACTTGGTGTTGGGCCAGTCCTGGGAGGTTGGTTTCTGCCCATACCCCTGGGAATCTTTGTTGTAAATCTGAGAGATAGTCTAAAGCTATCTTTTGACTGGGGACAGGACTTTCAGCTAGGAGACATTCTTCTGACAAAGGGAAAGACACCAAAATTTGTTAGGTATCTGTAAGTCTAACTATGTCTCTCCACCAGAGAAGGTGACGGTGTCTTTCAGTCTATGCAAAAGGTCTTGTCTCTCATTTGGTTCTCTGTTGTTAACTATTTCTTGATCTACCTCCAGCAACTGAGACCTACTTATACTTTGACATTTTTCTGACTCTTATAAATTTTTTCTAATATCTGAGAACAACTAAATGATAAAGGCAATCTTTTAATCATTTAAGCTACCTTTAATCTTTCCTTAAATGGCCTAGTAAAATTTAATTAAAGTCTCCTTGGCCAATGTTGGATAGCAGGGAAAATCTGTTCTATCTGGACTGCATTGTCTGGCAACAATCCTCCCACCTATCCCAGAGGCAGGTTTTTTTAGAGAATGGTGAGTTTTGAGTTTTCCAATTATGTGGATCACTGATTGAAAGGGAACATAAATCATGAAAGAGTAGGAAGGGAAACTTTCTCTTTTCCTACAGGGCTCAGCCCAGGGGAACTTTTTCCCTTCTGTGAGGCTGCTTAGAGCAGGTAGGGAAGGTAGCAGAAGGAGATGACAGCTTGGGAAACTATTTCTCCCTCCCTGTTGTGCATTCTGCTTAGATAGCAGGGGCCTCTGCCTGAGAGGCCCCCTCTTCACCTCTACACATGGACTGGAATCAAACAAAGAAAGAAGAAAGAACTCAGGAAGTGGGGCAAGTAGAGGTTTAGTGGGGGCAAGTAGAGGTTTAGAGGTTTGGGGGTTTCACTGAGCAACCTAGCAGAACCAAAAAGATTTGGGTCCCTAACAAAGAGGGTACAGGTCTTAAAGCAAGGGGCATCTCACACCAGATAAAGCCACTGGTCAATATAGGAAAACAGAACTGACAGAAACACATAGACACACAGAGAAACACATAATAAAGACAATCAGGGATGTCCACCACACATTCATATACCTGAACAAACCAGTGGAATCCAGTGATGTCTCACACAGATTCTAGATTATTGGATCAGCAGCCAGGTCCGGCCTTTTCTTTCTATATCCTAATCAGAAGGCTCCTTAACCAGAGTTACCTCCTGAGATAACAAACTAGATGACTTTTTTTTAAAGATGTATTTATTTTATGTATGAATACACTGTAGCTGTCTTCAGACACACCAGAAGAGGGCATCAGATCCCATTACAGATGGTTGTGAGCCACCATGTGGTTGCTGGAAGTCAGACTCAGGACCTCTGGAAGAGCAATCAGTGCTCTTAACCACCGAGCCATCTATCTCTCCAGCCCCTAGATGACTCTTATTGAAGGAAATTTAAGGGTATCAGAAGGTTCTAGACCACTGAAGATCTCTCCTGAAGCCCTAGAATATCTCATACTTCTCATCCAATAGGAGGAAGTCTTTGGCTGCTGTGGTCCACAATCTGTGCTGATACCTGGGGTTGGTCAAACTGGTGAGGGTCTTGAAAGAATCTCACTGGGGCCTCCATATGTTGCCAGGTAGAGACCCAAAGACCACTCAGCATAACCAAAGTACAAGTTAAGAGTCTGCATTAAGTCAGCAGGCAAATGCCTGGAAAGAAACCCTTCTCACAGAGCAGCCTCCAGTGCATTTTACAGGGAGCTCTCAAAGACAAAGAACACAGAAAACTACATCCTGGTTGGCAGTTGCAGGGGAAGTAGAACAAGCAAGCAGTTTAACAGAAGCCAAAATGTGAAGCTATCTGGGCATTTTTACCCATTGGGTGTGCTGTTCCCAGAGGACTTTTCATGATGGGAGTAGAAAAAGCGGGGATGGTAAGATTCAAGGTTAAATTTGACTCCAACTGAGACAAGATGGAGGAAACTTTGCCATGTCACAAGAGAAAGGTCAGGCTTTGCCTCAGATCATACAGTGAGTATGTGACAGAGCTGGGATTTGAGTCCAGAATTTTCTGGTTCCAAAGCTACACTGTAACCTATTGCATTTGCTACTGCTGCGTAATGAATCATGTCTCAAAACAAAACAAACGAGCAAAAAAGCTCTTAGCAATTTGGAAAAGTCATGAAAATGTATTGTACAATAACCTGGGGGTGTTTGGCATTAAGCAAAAAGCCAAGCCTAAGCTAATGGAGATGAGCCTGTATTTCAAACAGTAAGGTTTGTGCTAAAACCTAAGAAGCCTCAGTGTAAACACAGAGCTGCTCCTGGGTCCTCCTTCCCCTTACTTCTACTTGGCTTCTGTCTCTTAAGAAAAGTCATAAATTAAGGGCAGGTTATTCACTAAAGCATTTCCCAATTCCTAATCCCTGGTCTGCAAAGCAAATTTCTGCTACCCAAGTCTACCTTACAAAAGGAGCACCCGAGTTGGGGAAATGGCTCAGTGGTTAAGAGCACTGGCTGCTCTTACAGAGGTCCTGCAACCACATGGTGGCTCACAACCATCTGTGATGGGATCTGATGCCTTTTTCTGGTGTGTCTGAAGACAGCTACAGTGTACTCATATACATAAATCTTTAAATCAACAAAAAAAAAAAAAGGAGCACCCCTTTGTGCAGGATAATTTCCTGCTACTGCTACATTATTTGCAATAGCTCAGTAATTGAAGAGGAGCTACTGTGGAAGGAGTGAAGAGTGGGAAGGAGAATGAAGAGGAGGGGAAAGAGGAGGAGACTGGGAGCCATGGAGGAGGACGAATTGGTCAAGAGCAGTCCTGGGTAACAATTTATATTATAAGGTTAGATATTGGGTAACAACTCTAATTGTGTAGGCATCTTGTTGATTGAGCATTTCCAAATATATAAATCCATTGGATAAACTTTAAGCATTAAGAGTATTTATTCTACTGGGAACAGTGAGCATGGCAGGTATTGTCTGTGGTTCAGCTGAGCTTTGTGGATACAGCATGATGAATTGACAAAGCCATCCCCCATGCTGGTATCTCGTGAGTATCAGGATCAGTGTTTCTAGATCAGAGCCCCAGTGTCAGCTGAGAACCAGCGGGAACATGGCAGCTGCCAGGGATCAAGCTGGACCAGGCGCCATGAACCCAACACCCCTTCAGTTTCCCAACATAAGCTCATATGTACCAACAAACACTGTCCATACCCTCAGGGAAACCCAATGTCCTGGGGGAGCTCTCTCTGGACTCTGTCTTCCTCTGATGTCTGACTTTTGTTGTTGTTGTTCTGGTTTTTAGTTTTTGGTTTTTTGAGACAAGGTTTCTCTGTGCAGTCCTGGCTGTCCTGGCACTCACTCTGTAGACCAGGCTGGCTCAGAGATCTGCCTCCCCAGTGATAGGATTAAAGGCATGACCCACCCAGCTTGGATGACTTCTAATGGAAATCTCTCCTACAATTTCTGTATCTGGCAGCTGCCCCAGACTCAGCCCAAATGTGACATGTTGACCTTTATTTTCTTCCCCAGAAACCCCTCTAAGGAAGCAGCTTGAGTGGAGGCAGGCCATAAATAATTAAAGCTTCTTGACATCTCACTGTGACAAAGGAGAGCCTTCACATTTGAAAATCTTCCCCAGCTAAACTTATCAACCCAAGCTCCAGCCTCCCTCACCCTCAGAGTCCCTGTCTCTCTTACTGTCTATTCTCAGAATGAGCTTGGCATCCCTGCTTCTTTCTTCTGCAGAGCAGAACAGCAACCTCACCTTACCTCCACAGCAGCCTCCCTCAGCTGCTTAGCCAGCTGTCAATATTCTCCCAATGTCTGGTTCCTGCCCTAAGGGAGTTGCCACAATGACCATTTCACTGCCTTCAGAACAAATGAGCTTCCGCTCCAAGCAGCCTGACCCTCTCCTTTCTGCCCTGCTCCTCTTTTATTCTACCTCCCAAATGCTGAACTTTGATCTTTGCTCACTATTCCTCTCCCATTATGTCCTTCAGGTGAACGGCAGCATTGGCATGAATGTCGTCAGTTCCATCCTCTCCTTGACTGGTATCATTATTATCATCATAGATTTGTGTGTTTACAACTCCAGTAACAATTTTCTGTTGGTAAGCATTACAATGGACTGGTCCCAGTGCTTCTTCAGGACCAGGAAAGCTAACACAGTGGTTTCTTGAGCAAGAAGGAATTGCAACAGAATTCCATCCTAACATGGTCCATAAATTACATAACTTCCATCAAAACCCTGCAACTGCTAAAAACTACCACAATGTTTCTATACCACAATGAGGACTTTGAGATTAGGAGGGAAATGGTCTGGGGATAGAGATGTGGCTATTTGTCTCAAGCTGCAACCTGGTCCTCCTTCAGGACTACTCAAGTAGACCAAGGAAACCTGGCAGAGCAGAGGCCCATCTACAGAGGTGAGGAAAGTCCTCAAAGGGAAAGCTTCCCTGTAGGCCCCAGAAGAAGCCTAATCCATCGGACAGAACTTGGCCTTGATAGGACATGGCAGGAAACCAAGCAAGGTTTACCACCTCTAGAGTCCAACCCTAGGCAACAGGATGAACTGATAAAGAGGCAGACTTTGGTTATGAGGAATTAAGATTGACCTTATCTATTAGCCTGAAAAGTGGTTGTTTGACAATAGGCACCTCTGTCATCAAAGTGTCATGCAGAACAAAAGCTTAGGGTTCCAGTAGGCCTGATGCTAAACCCTGGGGTCCCAACCTCTGCTGAAGAGGAGAATTGGAGAGAAAGTACTCCTAGACCCTGCCTCCACAATGCACTGTGGACAGGGCCATAGCCCAGTACACACTGAGCTCAGTCCTGCTCTCAAAGCTCTGATCCAGACAAGACCACAGGGATCATGCAAGCTAAGACAGCCAGGAGCCAGGCAGAGTTGATGGTCTGGCCTCACTGGTAAATCCCCCAACTCACAGTAAGGACCCCTGGCCTCTCATGTAGGTTCATGGTCAGAGTACTTGTTGGGGTTCATCACAATTAGGGATTGTCTCAAAAGCAAACATTAAAACAAGTAGTTTTTTGTGAAGAGAGGAAGTAAATAAGACCTTAAAGCAAGGAATCTGGAGTACTTACACACCAGCCCTACCAGTCATCAGTGGATGACGGATTCCCCAGAAGACTGTTTGAGCTTCCAACTTTGTGGTGCAAACGGCAAAGTGGGCTCCAGAGGCCATAAAAGTCCACAATAAAGAAATTCAATGGCTGACAGGTAGAATTGGGGGTATACTGAGTGTATATTGCAAAGGTACATAAAGGTACCAACAACATCAACACCAATACACCACTCACAAAAGCTGTCTCTAGTCTTCCAGATGAGGCATATGGCAGTTGCTTTAGAACAGCTACAAGTATGGACTGTCATCTAGTCAACCCTTAAAACTGATATATGCTCCCATTCCCTCTCTGCCTATAGAGTTCTATGAAGGCAATCTCTGGTAGTCTCCTCCCCTTCGCACTCCTGGAATTCATCCTCACCTGTGTGGTCTCACATTTTGGATGCCAGGCTGTGTGCTGGACCCATTTTGAGGTGAGTGTTGGGCTCTATTCCAGGAATCAGCACCTGGTCTTGGAAGGTTTAACAAGGAGTGACCAGAGCTTGAGAGAAGTGAGGACTGAGAGGGTGTGTCAAATAAGTTTTGCTGAATAACAAACTACCACCCAAACCTTAAAACAGCAAGCATTTTCTTCAACAGCTCTCAACCTAGGGGTCGCATGTCAGATATCCTGCATATCAGATATTTACATTATGATTCATAACAGTAGCAAAATTACAGCTATAAAGTATAATTTTATGCTTGGGGGTCACTACAGCACGAGGAACTGTATAAAAGGGCCACAGCCTCGGGAAGGTTGAGAACCTCTGATTTACTTGGTTCTTGGTTCAAATATCATCCATTTGTACTGTGATACATGACTACCTCTTCAACTGATGTCATCACTCTTTGATGGAATCACTCTTTCTGCAGCCAGCTGCCAGGTGGGCTTCAGGAAAGCTGGAATCCCAGGTCTCTTAGTGGGATGATTCATTTCTGCTCCTGTGATAGTTCATCCTCCAGTTTGCCAGCTTGTGTTTCTTCACAAGGCATCTGAATTCCCAGAAAAACATGTAATCCCTCACGGGCAAGCACTCTAGCCCTGCTTGTGCCCTACCTGATGATGTCCTATGGCCAAAGTCACTTACATGGCCAAACTTGTGAGCAGAGGACTAGCCCCAGTTATGGGGCAAAAGACTACAGAGTTACCTAAAAAGCATGAACAGGAGAATTTGTAGATTTTTTTCCAATTAAGTTACTAACACTTCCAAAAGAATCAAACCATGTTTATCTCCATCCCAAGATTTCCACGAGTTCATCCAATTCTGTCACCATACTTGAAGTCCAGGGTCCAGTTTCAGATTATGGATCTGCTCAACACTGCAACCTAGAAACTAAAAGCAACTTTGGGACTGAGAATGTAGGCAAAAAAGCTTGGTTGGCTTACAGGAAACCCTGGGTTTGATCTCCAGCCCTGCTTAAACCAGGCATGGTGGGACATGCTTATAATACCAGAACTTGGGAGGAAGAGGCAGGAGAATCAGAAATTTAAGGTCATCTTTGTCTATTTATCAAATTTGAGGCCAACCTGGACAACATTAGATTCTCTCTCAAAAAATATTACAATAATTTTTAAAATTCTATTAATATACCCAACAGAGTCTAGTGAGACAAGAACCAGATAACTCAAATTCACTCTCCCATTCAATAGAGAAAGACTAAGAGACTCAGGACAAATTCTAAAATCCTACGGAGCAGTCTGGAGATACAGCTCAGCGGACCCAGGTTCAGTTCAACTGTAAATAACTCCATTTCCAGGAGATCTGATGCCCTCTTCTGCCCTTGCAAGAACCAGGCACACACACGGTATACAACCATACATACAGACAAAACACCCCTATGCACAGATCTTTCTAATGAAATCCTATGGAGCAATATTACCCACATGGCGGCAGGGAGCACTCCTCGGATAGGAATCAGTTCAGCTTTAAGGAAGGGTCTGCCATTGCTTTCCACTGCTCCCTAGATGTGTCTCCCTAATCCACCATTCCCTGGGGTCTTGACCTCTAGTCTCGTGGCTCTGTCCACAACATTTTTGCTTTTCTCATAAGAAAGAGTCCACCTTTTCCATCTTAAGAAAGATGTGCAATTCTCTAAACATTTTTGTACTTTAAGCAACATAAACTCATATTTAGTAGCCCTTTTGCTAATACAAGTTCCTCAACAATATATGAGGATGTTTTATGTACTAGATTATGGATGTTGCAACTTGACAAAAGCTTCATCTTTAGTTGTGTTCTAGACAGACCTCTCTCTACGTCTACCGACACCTATTTTGAGATCTGACTTCTCTGAGACCAAGCACATAAGAAAAGCCTTTTAGAAACCTTTCAGTATAGCCAAGGGCCTCACTAAAGACTGGAGACATGGTTCAGTCAGTAAACTGCTAGCTGTACAAGTGCAAGGACCTGAGTTAAGATGCCCAGCATTCACATCAAAAGGCAGGTTCTGCAGCATGTGTCTGTAATGCCAGACACATCAGGATCAGGAAAGACAGGGCCCAGATGGGTAAATGGAGCTCACTGGCCAGCCAATCTAACCAATCAATGAGCTCCAGATTCATTGAGAGAACCTGTCTCAAAAAATAAAGTGGAGATCAGCTGAGGAAGACACACAATGACATCCCTGGCCTCCATACACATGTGCACACACATTCACACATATCCCCATGCACTGTGCACACACACAGTCTTACTTAGCATGAGGTTGATTAGACACAATCCTTTCTATGTGGTCTAACTCTTATTTAACATTTGTTGTTAGGCCTAAAATTTACTTTGATTGTCATTTATCCATTGATAACTTGAGAAATGCAACCCCGAGATGTAATGGCTCACATAACAGGTATTTAGCTCATGCTCCTCTAGGTCTTACAGACAGTTCTGACCTGCTGGGATAGCCAAGTCTGTAGTTGTTTGCTGAGATACCCAGTGGTTGGGTGGTCTTGGATAGATGCACACGTGTCTGGCAGTTGGCAAACAGGCTGTGGACAGAAAAAAACTGGGCTACTTATCTCATTACTCATCAGGTCAGGCAGACTGTTTTCTGTTCCAATGAGAAAGACCAAACTACCATAGGTAAAAAGCTTCACAGGTTGCTGCTTATATCCCCATTACTACTGTTGTCTCCTTAGCCAAAGAATGTCATGTGACCAAGTCCAGCATCCATGAGAGAGGGTCTACCGAAGGCATGGAAACAGGAAAGGAAAGAAGTCACAGCCTTTTAAAGTTCACTAGAAATGACACTAATGGGCTTCCTGTCCTTTGTCTTTCAGAACATGACAATCCCAACCATGTTTGGTGGCACCACAGTCAACACGACCACTGTACCTGTCAACACCACCAGCCCAAACAGTGCCACCAACATCCCAGGCCAGCCCACCCTCCCCAGTGATGCTCCCCCTGAACAGTTATACCAAGAAGTAGATCATGCCCAGACATAGTTGACGGGCTAGCTGACAGAATGCCCATTTCAATGACATCCCACAGGAAGAGCTGCTACAACAGTACCTTTGTTTTATGATGAAACACCTGTGACCTTGACCTTGGTATGACCTCTAGGCCAAGATGAACGTCCATTTTTCCACCTCTTCACTCTTAAGCTTCTCTTTGGTTTGTTATTAATTCTGCTTTTTTAATTCATAAGCTTTTTTCCCTTTGACTCTAGGTATAACTTTAACAATCTACATAAAACGTTGCATTTTGTGATTAGTTGCTCCTGTTGTATGATTATTGTTACAAGCCAATTCTAAACTAACAGATAGGCCAACTGTTGGTTTGACCTCTAATTCCCCTCCCCCAACTCTAATCCTGAAAGGCAATTCCCCATACCCATGGAACATGAGGAGAAACACAGAAAGTAAGGGCTGCCTAACCCTGGTGCATGTTCCCAACCCTCCCGGGTGTGTGAGTAAGACCCCAAATGGACACCATATTGCCTGTTGGAACTGCAACAAGCAAGCCACTCAAGCCCCCAAAAAATTGCCATCTGGGTTGGGCAATGGTAGAGATGCAAACTTCACAGGGCAATCAGGAAGGGCCCTCTCAAGGGTGATATTGGGATGAGAGCAACTCCATTAAGTGCCCAGTCCCATGTAATATTTCCCAGCAAAGTGTTACAAATAGAATTGTATGGACAGAATTGACAGATTCAGCCATATCCAAAGAAAAGGCAAGGACAAGGAACACTTAGCAAGAGAGATCTGACCGTTGTGGCCAAATCACAGCTCATGGGCTACGTGAATTTGCAAAGGTTGAGGGAGGCAAGGCTGGGCACTGTGGACACTCCCACATCTCGTTTCTACTGTTCTCATAGTTTGTTGTGTTGAAGTAAAGGCAGTTTTAGAGGAAGATAAGTGAAGACTTCATGTTTCCCGGGCTGGCCTCAAACTCCCAAGCTGAGGAAGGCCTTGAATTCCTGATTCTCCCACCTCCATCCCCTAAGCACTGGCGTGACAGGGATGTGTCACCATGCCTGACTTCCTTCCTATTCTGAAATTTCAGTGTCCTGTAGGAAGCACATCTCTTCTCTCCCCCTGAGGCTTCCAGAATCTTTCAAGAAAGCAGACAGTAAACAGATTAACAGGAGAAAAAGATATTTAAATTTATTAGGTGCCTGTCACAGAATCTCACAAATCCTGGGAAGAGCCAGATGGGTGTGGCTTACACAGAATCCGGTACTGTAAAAAGAAATAGCTGAAGCTTGGAGGGAAGGGATAGCCCTGGGCTGAGAAGGGTGAAGGGAGGGGTGCAAGGTAGACGGAGTCTCATTGCAGGAACAAAGATAGTAATACAAGTTGCAGGCAAGTGGTGTGTGGCAGCCTGTGGGGTCTCCTGTGCCATTAATCCCACTGCTTGAGGAGATGGGGGCACAACTTGTGGCAAGAACAAGGCCTGGTAGAGGGCCTGTCTTTAGATCCTGGAACTTCAAGAGTGCCCTGAGAAACAAGTCATAAGGGAGAGGAGGGTGAGCGACACAGGAGTGCTGAAGGTCAGAGACTCTGACTCACTCATCTCAGAAAAGCCACATCAACAAGCTATGCCTTGGGGGGGGCCTGTTTTTTAAGTCTCAACCAATATTTGTGGTTACTGATATAAGAGATGTTTAGGCTACCCCAAAGATTATCACAGGAGATTTTTGACTTGGAAAAAGAGGCATCAAGAATTAACAAGAGAAGCCAGTTGGCAGAGACTGGAAAGCTCCCTACCAGGGCTAAAGTAAGGCAGAGGCGTACCTCATACAGATGACAAATGAGGAAAAGGTAGGTTCTATGCAGATGACCTATAAAGAGCCCTTTTATTGGAATGTGTGACTTGTGAGCCTCCCAGGTGTCTATCCTTCTTCCAATCTCAGAAAGGCCTTTATCTTCATTAAGAATTGTCTGTTTCTAAGTGACTATCCATGTGTCCCTGGCCCAACTCCTTATTCAGGAACATAAGTCTATAAATCTTATCATGTGCTCTCGAGACTCAAATCTATGCCTGTAACAAAGAGGCTGACTCTGGGACATTGCAGAAAGCATTCATTTTGTTCCCAGTCTGCTATTGCCTGGGCAGGTCTGACCTAGGGTTGGCAGAACCATCACATGCATTTGTGTTCTGTGAAAAGGCTGGTCCCATGGCCTTGCTGACCATAACTGCAAGTGTGGGGCCTCGCCGGCCACAACTGAGTTGTATCGTGTCATCCTGCATCGGGGAAGCCAGGAATGCTCAGTGTAGAGCTCACATTGTGTCCAGCAGGCGAAATCTCTTGTGGCTCCCACTTCCTGTTGGCAGAGGAAGTCACAGGGAAGGCCAGTTTTGAGGAAAACAACTCCGACCCTCTCTGCAGGTGTAAACACACAGAGGACTGGGGACTAAGGCCGTTTTGTTTTGTTTTGTTTACATTCAACCTGCCACACTGATCTATCCCAAGGTTAGCTGAGAGCTGGCCCAGGCCTGTCCCCAGGGTGTTCAGGGTGTCCGAACCTTTAGGTCCTACCTAATCATTGTAGCTTCCCAGTTGCCCCAGAAGCTATTGTGTGAGATCCTGAACCCAGAAACTCACAGGCAAATTTGCCAAGCACTTGAAGGGTATTGTGTATACAAAATACACATATACTAACATGTGTTCACAAGAACATTCGTGGTTACATCCTCAGTCACCTGCCACCCGAAAGCTGTGAACCTCCTAGGCCCCCTGTCTAACTGTGGTCAACCTGCATGGACAGAACACAGACAGCCTACTCAAGCCTCTCAGGGAGTCTCAGTGAGGTGAAGGAGAGGGTGAAAGCCATATGGGTCTGCATCCTAGCTCAGATTCTAGTAGTGGGTGCCCAGCAAATCACTTTCTTCTCTGAGCCTTGGTGTTCCCTTCCAGAGACTGAAGCAAGGGACTGGGGTACTTTGGGGGCTCTTTGGAGGCCAGTGGCCACACAAGTAGCTTCCTCTGGCCCCCACCTCTGGGAGACAGGCCCCCACCTCAGAGCCGGGAAGAACTGAGAACCTACCAGAGGCGCAGCTCCCTAGCAGTGATTTCTAAGCCCCACACGAAAAGCAAGGTTTTCACAGGATGATGTGTGAATGTGGGAGCGCAGAGGCAGAGGGGAGTCAGCAGCCCGCACAGCAGCCTTGGCAAGCCGGTGAGTACCCCCATTGTCCTTCCAGAAAGGCCACCCAGGGAACATAACCGGAGAAGAGGCAGGGGTTTGTGGAGGTCCCCAGGGCGAGAGAGGGAATCACTGAAGGAAACCCACCTGACAGTAAGATTGGGAAGTGGGGTCCCAGGGTCACCGACTCCAGCTGCTGGCTGCTCTCCTCAAAGCCAACTCCAGAGATCACTCGGGTACCTGCCAGGGACCCCAGAGAGACAATCACCCTCCCAAGAAGTAGAGAATCCCTTCCTCCAGAAGCCAGCTCAGGTTAGATGTCCAACCTAGTCAGGTGATTCTATCCATGCACAGGTGTGCTGCCTGTCCCTTCTCTAATGAGAGGAAAAGGACAATGCCAGGGTCACAGCTAGAAAAGTCTTCTCAACAAATGCTGTGTCATTTGCAGATGGAAAGTATTAGTCGAGGAAAGGAATTGGCTGTCCCCACTGTTCAGCTTCAGGGGGCAGGGAGGCAAGGGGTATAGAAGAAAGCCATGGGTTATATGAGGTCCAGCCTGGGGGCAGGAGAAAATGACTGGGAGATCTGCTTCCCCATGGCATGTTTACATCTGGTGGGACAGTTTATATCACTTCTGGGACAGTGGGGAGGGCCTGGGCTGTCCTGGAAAAGCTGAGACTGGAAACAAGATGCCTGGTGCCACAGAGGAGACTTACACAGATGCAAGTTCTTGCCTAGTTTAAGAAACTGCTGCAGACCCAGGATGTTATGTACAGAAAACCCTTAGAAGCCTGAAACACCTCACCCTACTACTAAACAGCCACTTTATGATATTCAGAGAAACTGAGGCTCAGAGAGATTAGGCAATTTGCCCACAAACACTCAGCTACCTCGTCTCACCAGGTAGTAATGTGGATTCTTACTAGGCTGAATGCAGGGTCTGTGACTTAACTACAAGAGCCAAGCTGCCAAGTCCCAGATGTGTTGCCATATATTTCATCCCAGAATCCCCACCCCTTAGAGTCACTCCCTTCCAGCTGCCAACACCTCCCCTCAAAAAGCAACTCCAAGGGGGAAATAAGCAAAGCTGCTCTGGGACCTGGGTGGAAGAGGCTCTCTAGGGATGTCCCTAGACAAGTGCTGGCTGCCCAAGGGTGCTCCAGCTAGCATGCTGTGGCAGCCCGTCACTACAAATGCCTATGCCACTGAGGCTGGCAACAGCTGAGGCCCAGGAGGACTGAAGGCTTCCTCCTTAACAAAGCATGGGGCCAGATGTTGGTAGCTGAGCGTTTAGTCTCTTTCTGGAGTGTTAGGGGCTTTGCTCTGTGAGTATGAGTGAGTGTGTGTGTGTGTGTGTGTGTGTGTGTGTGTGTGTGTGTGTGTGTGTTTTCTGCAAAGTTCTTTTCAATTTGAATTTTGGTCCTTTTTTATAGTGTATAAACCAAATTTTATATTCTATGACACAAATAGCTATTCCTAAGTAAAACTGTTTACATTAATTTGTAAAAATTCACAGCGACTATAGCAAGGTGACACTTAAGCAGTCTGTGGCCTTTCTAATCATCCTCAGGCCAAACAGCAGCAATTTAGTAACTAGCAACTGTTAGCCTGCCTGGTCTTGTACTGTGACATATCTTGACCTGGGGTTGCTCCTCAGCTCAGGTTCAGCAGGTACGAAGGGTGTGTGCTTGCTTTAATTTTTTCCCATGCTGTTTCTTGCTCTCCTCACTGCACACACAGTAGCTGACCAGAGTGCCATCCCCAAGGCTGGGCAGTGGGCATGGAGGAGAAAGAGGATGGGGCCATGTACCTGCTGGGTGCTTTGTGAGTTGGTAGACACTTCTCTAAAGGGGTGTCTCTACGGAGACACAGAATATTGCTGGGATCTCTCTCCCATGTCCCTCTCTATAAAAGAGCTTTCCCCCAACCTGGGGACCCAATCTGCAGACCCAATGAAAAGAGCCACGTGACTTTCTCCAGCCTCTCTGCCATGGCAAAAGATAACCAGAGATATGTTCCCCTCCTCCCTGTACAGTGTCAAACCTACTTTCAAACTTATTTGCAACCATTGGAGGGAGGGTATAAAAAACACCCTAGAGCTTCTCAGCCACCTGCCTTTTGCAAGTCCCTTGACACCCTTGGTGATATCACTCACTTCAGAGTCTAGTCTCAGCTGACAGTTCAGCCTTAACATCTCTGACCAACACATCAGCATTCTGGGCCCATGACCTGCCCCACTCCCCACCCACTCTGCAAAATGACCCACATTGCACCTCCTACCTGGGGCTGCTCTAGAGCCTGTAGGAGAGCTCTTTATAAACTGTAAAGGGCTTTCCATGAAGGACTGTTATTACCACAGCTCATTCAGCAGCTGATAACCAACACAGACACCCTGGATACCATGAGTGTCCAGCCAGCTGTTCCCTTAAGGCAGGATGCAATGGTTTTCCTTCCTTCCATTCCTGTGCATGCATAAGTGTTGGAGATATCCTGGCTAGTTGTTTATAAGAAAGATGGGAGCACAGAGATGGAATCACCTGGAATACCACAGATACATTAGTCACTGGCTTCTGGTGGGGCTGAGGGGACAGGAGAGTGTGAGTCTCAGGATGTATTCCTGCTTGGATTTGCCACCTAGCCCGCCAAGGGTGCAAAGCCTATTTCTGTAGGTGTTTCTCTTCTCCTGAGCATCACGGGGGATCTGTATGTGATCATGTTTCTCACCACCCGCCTGGGAGAGATGCTGTTAATGATGCAAGTGTTCCCTGATGGATGACTTGGGCCCAGTGGGAGCTAGGGTCCTTCTGACCTCAGAAAATGTCCCCAGTACACGTATCATGGTCCTCAGACATGATCTTCCCATATTCATGGTAAAATGACAACTATGAAAGCAAGTGTGTCCTTTTAGCCTAAAATTCTGTCTTTTCTGACTCTGGGGCATTAAACTTTCCTTAGTAATTTTTAAGCAGCCTTACTTGGGGCACTGCAGTGACAGGCTGGGTCAGCTCCCTTTGGCTTTTAATTTGATCACCTGTGAATGCCGAGCCTATCTGAACTATTATTCCAAGGATGAACGTCTAACAATGGGTTCTCCTCACTCTGACAAAACAAGGATGCAGGCCCAGGAATGGATGAATTCTCTAAAGTCAGTAATGTCCTTACTGAAAGTGAGAATTCTGGGATCTATCACAGTTCAGCCACTGAGGTGCTATGTGACTTTGAAGAGGGCATTCACCCTCTCTGGTTTGTTAGCCTGAATTGTTTATATTTCCTGCTCCTTCCTATACTCTTGACTCCTGGAGGACATAGAGTCTTAGTGTTTTACATGTATTTCTCCATTTCCGGAGGATGTAATGGTCAGGAGAAGCTAGAGTATGCTTCAGGAACACATAGCTTAGTGTCTGTGTATGTGTGCATGTGTATGTATATATGCAATGTGCATGTGTGTAAGCCCTGGAGGCAGCAGTGACAGTCAGGTGCAGGCTGGGATACAGACAGGCTTTAGACTTGAGTCTTTCCCCTCAAGTTTACTAGCTGAGTCACCTTAAGCACGTCCCCTCTCTGCTGCAAGCCTCAGTCAGCACACCTAGATGATAAACTATGGAAATTATCAGAAGGTCACCGGGAAGGTAAGAGGCAATGTGTCAGAAGTATCCTGTCCTCAGGAAAAGGTCAGCAAGTGCTGCTAATCCCATAACCTGGAGCAGGGTGAAGCTGGGCCCTGTGAGTGGTTCAGCAAGCTTCTAAGGTCATCGATGATCTAGGACTGCTAACCACACTGCTTAGAAACACGCATGCCACAGTCCTCTGCCGGTATCTAAGAACTGCCTGGTCCATTTTGACTTCTGGTCCTCACTGCCAGCTCTGAGATGAGAGGAGCAGCTATGCTAGCCATAACAAATGCCTGAGGTGATCTACATAGAGAGAGAACAGTTTGCTTCTGGCTCAGTCCAGATTTGGTTGCCTATGTGAGACTGTGTGGAGATAAAACTTGATGGCCAGAGTATGTGGCTAGTAAGCAAAGAAGAAGCCCTATCCCCAAATCCCCTTCAAGGGCCCTCCCCGGCCTCTGGCCCTGTAGGTTCATTATGGCTCATGTGCCTGAAGTCTTGGTCTCAAGCTGGTAACACTATTTGGGAAAATTGAGGAAGCTTTAGAAGATGGAGCCTCTCTATCGAGAGTAGCTCACTGGAGCCAGGGTTTCATAGCCTCACCCTACTTCCTGCCCACTCTGGATGTTTCCTCACTACAGATGTAGTGCAGCCTGCCACCTGACTCCTGCCTGATATGATGGACGCACTCAGTCCCTGGTATGATGGACAGTGTTCCCTTGAGCGCTAAGTCAAAATAAACCCAACTTGCTTTCACATGCTTATTTAGGGTGTTTGGTCAAAGAAATAAAAAGAGTAATGCAATGACTGTCACCTGTCAGTCATATCATCCTGAGTCTATCAGTCATATCAACATGTGGGCCGTTGAAGGACCCAAACTCTAGCCAAAGCCACCATCGCCATATTTACCTTCATTGTACAGAAATATTTGGAAGCTCAACTTATTTTCCTTCTTACTCCAAATCATAGAAATTGGTGTAATTGACATCTAAAACAACAAATAAATTTCAGTAACTATTTACTATGGTTCAGGCAGTGTTCTGAGGTTGGAGTTGGAAAACTCCAGCCTATCAACTGGATCCAGGCCATCTGTCCATGTCAATAAAGCTTTATTGAAACACAGCCCCACCTATTTATGTATTCATTGCCTGGTTCACACTATGAGAGTCATCTCCTACTTAAAACAGAAACTACTTGATCAAAGCCCAAAACCTTTCCTAGCTGAGTCTCTGCAGGGAATGTTGCCGGTGCCAACTTAAGCAGTATTCATGTTTGCTAAAAATCATTTCAGTGTGACGGCCTGGAAACCAGAGCTCCACCATGTGGGAAGTAACAGCACCATTCCTAGACACTTGCTCAGGATATCACATGTTGGCCACCCAGCTTTGGCTGGAAGAAACATTAGAAAGCCCTTAAAGATATCAATTGACTTCTGCCACCTTCTGCATGGGATTGGCATTCAACAACACATTTACCTGAAACATGCTCTTCTTTTGCATGTATGTGTATGCATGGGTGTGTGTGCA
Organism: Arvicanthis niloticus; assembly: GCF_011762505.2. Classification (NCBI taxonomy): domain Eukaryota; kingdom Metazoa; phylum Chordata; class Mammalia; order Rodentia; family Muridae; genus Arvicanthis; species Arvicanthis niloticus. The sequence goes on along the minus strand of NC_047658.1, from coordinate 119,277,327 downwards.
CATGTATGTGCATGTCCACATACGTGCAATTGTATGTGTGTGTCGTGCAGAGTCCTTGCCTCTCTGCTGGGGGTACTCAGGCACATGCATGTATGCAGAGGCCAGAGGTCCACTCCGAATGTCACTCTTCAGGAGACAACTACTTTGTTTTTGAGAGAGAATCTGGAGCTCATTGGTCTGGAGCTCACCAAATAGGCTGGGCTGGCAGACCAGAGAGTCCCAAGTGTCCCCAGCACTAGGCTTACAAGTGTGAGCCACAGCCAGCTTTTTATATGGGTTTCTGGGACTCCGACTCAGGTAGGTCCTCATTCCTCTACAGCAGGCACATTACCTCCTAAGCTGTCTGCCCAGCCTATGAAACATTTATTAATCACCTACAGTGGACAGAAAATGCCCATGCCCACAGATTTCACCCCGCGCCTCTTTTGCCTTCCCTTGGAGGTGCTCCAGCCACTGGAACCCTACTTCTTGCTTTGTGGAGACTCAGCCATGCGTCTCTCAAGGGCAGGTCCAACAGGACCCTTGTTTTTACATTCACCACTATGGATCAGGCTTATCACAGAACAAACGGCACAGAGGACACACAGGTGGCGTGTGTCATTCTCTAGCATAAGGATGCTCATCCACTGAGGTTCCCCAAAGATGCACAGGAAATGGGCCATGTCAAAAGCCTGCTATTCCAGAAACATAGATCAGTACATTTGTGTTGTCCACAGTGCCAGAAGTTATTGGCTAACAATAAATTTACAAACCAAGTCAGTTTCATTTGCTTCAATTTGCCAAATACTCCCGATTTTCCCTTACTAGCTAACTGCTGACTAACATATGTGCTCTTATTCTGACCTTAAGTATTAGTGTTAACTCTCAGATCACACCTTATACACTTCAGTGTGTGTGTGTATGTGGTGTGTGTGTGTGTGTGTGTGTGTGTGTGTGTGTGTGTGTGTGTGTGTGTGTGTGTTGAAGAATAACCTCGAAAGTACAGAGGTCACAGCATAGTTTAAAGAGGCCTTACCAGAGGCAGAGAGCTACTAGAGACACAGAAGGGCACAGCGTCACTGCATTGGTTGGATAAGATACTAAAGACCCCAGTTGGAGAGCTGAAGGCACATGACTGCAGAGCCGAGAGGTGCTGCAGAGATGCAGGACCACAGAGAAGTGTAGGGTTGTTCAGACAAAGACACAGACTGGTAAAATTTCAGGAGACTACATCACTCAGTGGAAACCAAACTGAACTGGAGCCAGACAGTCTGCCTGTTAGTTCCATGACACACACATTGGGTGGTCAGATGCCAGGTCAATGGCATCCCTACTATGGTGCAAGGTGTCTCCTTCATCGGGTCCAGGTGGTACTTTTCATCCTTAGAAGTAAATTGTTTGTGCCCTGTGGGTGGTGCTGGGCAGGTGTTGGAACCTATGTGCACAATGAGACATAGTGTCCTCATGACTCATTGTTTGAACTCACAGGAGGGTCAAATGCTGCCTCTCAAGGGCAGTCACCCAGCCCAAAGCCACTCTTTTACACAATATGGAGTAACTTGAAGCATAGCATAGCCTGGTCCTCACAGGCTGTGTGACCTTCCAGCTGCAATGACTCATGAACACAAACCACAGTCCTACAAGCCACGGGTAAATATACATTTGTGTGCTGGATAGATAGTGTGTTTTAAAATGCTTCAGATGAAGATGCTACAATTCACTGTGTAAATCCTGGCCTTTACCAGGCCTATACTGCGATAGGTTCTAGTGCCCTTCCCCCTATGTTTTTGTCAGAAAAGTGAGGCAGGAGGAGGTGACCATCTTGCCCCTTGTCTCACAGTAACTACATGGGCCAGGGTTCAAATCCCGGCTTCTGTCATAGAGCTGTGACTTGGACTGCTGGGTTCTTCACCACATGTGCAAACCAGCAAGGCAGATGGCTGTTTAATGTCGTGTAATCCACTAGATTAGTAACTGCAGCACCCTGAGTAACAGGTCAATGTTCCCTAGAGTGTTTCCCAGGCCAGCCACACCTAAGGTTTTCATAATCCTTTTTTATCTTGGCTACAATAGTGGGTTATTCCTTGGGTAGTCAAAGAGAGCAGGATGCTGCCCCAGGGTAGTTATGTATCCACAGTCAACAGATGTAGGCCGAGAGGAAGGGAAGAAGAGGCACATGCTACCCGGTCCTTCTCTTTCCATGAATAAAATGGTACTTCAGCTAAGCTCCACCTTGCCAAGCTGTGTGCTCTTGAGCCATCACTCACCCTCTCTAGGGAAAGGAGGATGTTTAAATAGATGCTTCTCGCAAAGGTTGCACTTGGGCTGGGGATGTGGCTCAGCAATGGTGGGCTTGCCTCCTGTGCAGGCTGGGTTCCATACCCAGCGTTGAAAATAAGATTCCCGGGCTGGAGAGATTGCTCAATGGTTAAGAGCAGTGATTGCTCTTCCAAAGGTCCTGAGGTCAATTCCCAGCAACTACATGGTGGCTCACAACCATCTGTAATGGGATCTGATGCCCTCTTCTGGCGTGTCTGAAGAGAGCAATGGTGTACTCATACATTTATCAGCCGACAGCCTTAGGCATATGGGTGATCACTATTACTGCCTTGTTATCTCCTGAGCCTTCGTCCCCCAGGCTCTCGAAACACGATGTCTGCACCCCCTGCCAGCAATGGTGTGTTCGTTGTCATCCCGCCCAGCAACGCCAGCGGCCTCCGCCCGCCTCCAGCCATTCTGCCCACCTCCATGTGCCAGCCTCCAGGGATTATGCAATTCGAAGAGTCACCGCTGGGGGCGCAGGCGCCCAGGGCCACCCAGCCACCTGATCTTAGACCGATGGAGACGTTCTTGACTGGAGAACCCAAAGCTTTAGGGGTAAGGGCAGTTTGTCATATGACTTGAGACAAAATTGCTGGGCAGGCAGCGTAGCGTGCCTCATGCTCAACGGGGAGATGTGGAGGCAGGGGATAAATGTGAGAATTCATTCATGCACTAGACAGACAAGGATTCCCTTCCCCCTTGGAGCTTACCCAATAAATTAGTAAGTGACCAGAACTCCAAAGAGGATTAAGATGATGGATGGGGGACGGCAACGCTAGCAAGGGCAGAAATATCCCTCTGGGGAGACGATACTGAGGCTAGCTCTTACGTGTTAAGGCCAGCCCAGCTAGAGCAGGATGGGCAGAAGGATGGATGAAGGGTAGGATTAGCTATAATGAAGACCTGCAAATGCAAAGGCCCTGAGGCAGAAATGGGTGTAGCTTGTCAAAGGAGATACAAAATACTGACATGGCTGGAATGTAATGAATAAAGGAAGGGCTGACAAGGGATGAGAATGAAATGATAGGCTAGAGCCAACTCCTGTAGAGTTTACAGTCCAGGAAGTGCGGCTTCCAAGCCCTTCTCCCATCGCAAATATAGTGATAAATAGTGGTCTCTAAAAAGGAATAAAATATAGATTAGATAGATGGTATAGATAGATGAAAGATATGAAAGTGGATCATAAATAAATATGATTGGTAGATGACAGATAGGTAGGATGGATAAATAAGAATATAATGGTAAGACAAGTAGATGATAGAATATATAATGGGTGGTGATTGCTAGATAAGATAGATGATAAGTTTCAGTTTTTTAAAATAAGTGATGGATAAATCGGCATGTGAATTGCAAAAAAAAAAAAAAAAAAAAAAAGTTTGAAAAGCAACGCAGCAGAACTCCCCAGAGAGTCCCCACCCTTAGGAAAACCATCCCACTTCTAGGAATGTTTCCATGGGGTGCTGGAAAATAGAAGAGGAGAGGAGGTAAAGATAAGAGGGGGCTGGGAGAGAAGGAGACGGAAAAAACCAAGTGGAAATTTCAGCCAGTGGAAGTAGCTGTAACCCCCAACCCCAGGATGGGCTACAGAAAGACACCAGGAAGTAGCCAAACTCAGCATTTGGTACCAGTGTCCTGAGAGTCAAGGAATCAAGGCTAAGAAAATCAGAAAAGTAAATCAGACTTGTGCTTGACAACCCCCAGTCCTGCCTTAGCCTGGAGCTCCTCTTAGTCTGAGAAGAGCTGGTTCTTCCTTAATTAAAAGTCTGGCCTCAGCCTCCTGATCATTCCTCAGAAGCCGTGGAAAGCCAGGTCTGCAGGCAGCAGAGGGCAGTGTGGAGCTCAGGGACCCAGGTCAATAGCCTGAGCCTTTTCTGCTTCCCACAGACGGTGCAGATCCTGATCGGCCTCATCCACCTTGGCTTCGGCAGTGTCCTGCTCATGGTTCGACGAGGCCATCTGGGGATGCTCTTCATTGAAGGTGGCGTCCCCTTCTGGGGAGGAGCTTGTGTGAGTGCGGGAGGAGCCATCCTCGGCTAGGGAGTGGTCTTGCCCGGGTCACTTTGCCCTGTCCCACTCCCAGAATTTTCCTAGCCACAGCTCATCCTACGTCAGGGTTTTACTCACCCCCCACCAGACTAACGTGGGAGTAATAGTTATCACTCACCAGAAACCTCAGCCTGACCCACCCCCAGCAAACAGGCAGAGTTCTACCAGAAACCAAGGGTGAGGAGCCAGCAGGCCAGTGTTCTAATCACATCCGAGCTACCTGAGTCCTAACCCCACACTCAGCAGAAACCCCTCAGTTTCCTCTGTGGGTTCCAGCCCTGCCTGAGCTGCTCCCTAGGGAGTGTCCCTGCCCTATGTCTATTCTTCTGGCCATACCTCACTGGAAAATCAAATGAGGGCTTCCTTGTCCGCACCAAGGTCCCAAAGAAAGGGAGTTTGCAAGGTGGCGTTGCTGTCTGTACCTCTACCAAAGGTGCCAGTGCCTCTGGTCATGGGGAGTCCCCCAGCTACCTCCAGGAAGCACGGGCTTTCAGACTTAATGGGGTCTTCATTGAAGCTCTGCTGTGTGTGACAGTGGAGTCCCCTCTGAATATCCCAGACTGTTGTGGGAAATAATAAAAAAGAGATTGACAGGCTTCCCGTGCTACTGCCAGCAACTGTCAGCCCTGGCAGGCTGGCTGGTTATGCACTGGCGGCAATAGCCAGCCTGTTCTTATCTCATGGAGACTCTCTGACTCAGAACTCCAAAATCTCTCCTCCACCTGCCAACTCTGATGCCTCCACAGTCCCATGCAGCAATTGCTCACCTCAAGATTAGATATTACAATACCCAGTAACCTGGTAAAAATCAAAACTCTTAAAGCTTATAATTAACCAGTCAGATTTATATATCAATAAATTCTCAATTCACAATATGCCCACACAATAATTTCAAGGACAATTGATAATGGTATAAGCTGCCCACCTAAAATAGACAAGTTACCCTAATCATTCTATCCCTATGTGAAATCATATCTACCTATGGCTATTTAAAGCCACACTGGTTCAGGATCTTCTTTCTGTCTGTCCTCCATCTTGATTCTCCCCCTCTCTCCTGAGACACTCCCTCTCTCTCCAACTCTTAGCTCTGCCTCCCTTTTCCCTGTCCAATCACAGGCCTCCTGCTGCAGTAATATTTTAATGTAATTAGACAGGAAAAATCCTCACACACCCAAGCCCAAGAAGCCCTTAAAAGTGCAGTTCAGAGATGTCAACACTGCTGAAACTTCACAGCTAGAGCTAAATGGCTGGGAACAAGCTCTAAGCCCTGCTTCTTCCAGTGGTCCAAAGTGGGCCCAGGAGGGAGGAACAAGTTGGCAAGCAGGAAACTAAGGTGGGCACTGCCTTGTGAAGAAACAAAGGTAGCACTTGTTTTAAGATCCCTCCTGTTTCAAAGTCTGTCACAAAATGTGTGCCATTCCATGGTAGGAGGGGATAATAAACAAAAGCCTGTGTCAGTCTCTCGAGAGACACCAGGGTCCTGAGGCCTAGGTGGGCATATGAAGCTCCAAATTCAGTCCATATCTTAAAACTTCACAGGGCTGGGGAGAGAGTTCAGTGTGTAATGCACTTGCATGGCAAGAGTGGGGGCTTGAATCCTTACCTCCATCACCCTTGTCAAAAGCCAACCTAGGCTTGGAAACCCAGAGCTGGAGAGACAGAGGCTGGCAGCCCTCCCCGTGACTCATTGGTCAACCACCCTGACACAATCAGTGAGCCCAAGTCCACGTAAGAGGTTGTATCTCAAAAACCAAAGTGGGCAGCTCCTGAGGAGGACTGACACGCAAGGTTGACCTTAGCACAGAGGCACACATGCACAAGTGCACACACACAGGCATGCATGCACAAGTACACACACAGGCATGCATGCACAAGTACACACACAGGCATGCATGCACAAGTACACACACAGGCATGCATGCACAAGTACACACACAGGCATGCATGCACAAGTACATACACAGACATGCATGCACAAGTACACACACAGGCATGCATGCACAAGTACACACACAGGCATGCATGCACAAGTACACACACAGGCATGCATGCACAAGTACACACACAGGCATGCATGCACAAGTACACACACAGGCATGCATGCACAAGTACACACACAGGCATGCATGCACAAGTACACACACAGACATGCATGCACAAGTACACACACAGGCATGCATGCACAAGTACACACACAGGCATGCATGCACAAGTACACACACAGGCATGCATGCACAAGTACACACACAGGCATGCATGCACAAGTACACACACAGACATGCATGCACAAGTACACACACAGGCATGCATGCACAAGTACACACACAGGCATGCATGCACAAGTACACACACAGGCATGCATGCACAAGTACACACACAGGCATGCATGCACAAGTACACACACACAGGCATGCATGCACAAGTACACACACAGGCATGCATGCACAAGTACACACACAGGCATGCATGCACAAGTACACACACAGGCATGCATGCACAAGTACACACACAGGCATGCATGCACAAGTACATACACAGGCATGCATGCACAAGTACACACACAGGCATGCATGCACAAGTACATACACAGACATGCATGCACAAGTACACACACAGGCATGCATGCACAAGTACACACACAGGCATGCATGCACAAGTACACACACACAGGCATGCATGCACAAGTATACACACAGACATGCATGCACAAGTACACACACAGGCATGCATGCACAAGTACACACACAGGCATGCATGCACAAGTACACACACAGGCATGCATGCACAAGTACACACACAGGCATGCATGCACAAGTACACACACAGGCATGCATGCACAAGTACACACACAGGCATGCATGCACAAGTACACACACAGGCATGCATGCACAAGTACACACACAGACATGCATGCACAAGTACACACACAGGCATGCATGCACAAGTACACACACAGGCATGCATGCACAAGTACACACACAGGCATGCATGCACAAGTACACACACAGGCATGCATGCACAAGTACACACACACAGGCATGCATGCACAAGTACACACACAGGCATGCATGCACAAGTACACACACAGGCATGCATGCACAAGTACACACACAGGCATGCATGCACAAGTACACACACAGGCATGCATGCACAAGTACACACACACAGGCATGCATGCACAAGTGTATACACACACAGGCATGCATGCACATGCCCTCACATGCACACGAGAGAAGGATCTCTTTCATTTTGTTCTTGACACACAACTGCTACTTAGTAAATATTTGATGAGTGAATATTTGAAGGAAAGGTGAATACACTATGACACTTTAGCAATATAATGTCAATGAAAATGCACGCCTAGTAAACCATGGCTTGAGATCTCAAGACAGAGGCCTCTTTGTGTGTTTGTTTTCGTGTTTGTTTGTTTGTTTGTTTGTTTGTTTTTTGAGACAGAGTGTCTATCTGTTGCCTGGCTGTCCTGGAACTCACTATGTAAAGCAGATAGGCCTTGAACTCACAGAGTCACTTGCCTCTGCCTCCCAAGTACTAGGATTAAAGCCATGTGCTACCATGCCCAAGGACGGGGCCTCTTACAGAACCACTGAGGCATTTTAGGAATATATCCAAGATGCCTGGCCACGATGCAGACAAGGAAGCTGATGGTCCTCTACTGCTACCTTCTTGATGGAACCTAGGTATGATGTTCCCTGCTCAGTGTCCCGGCCAAAACCCCATTGGACTCTCTCTTCTCCACACAGTTTATCATCTCTGGATCCCTCTCCGTAGCAGCTGAGAGGAACCACACCAGCTGCCTGGTAAGTCTGAATGAACACAGAGAGAGCCAGGGATAGGGACAGAGCCCACTCACCTGGGTGCCACTCAGGACTCCGCTCCCATCTGCTCACTCATTTGGCCCATTCAACAACCGTTCCTTGGGGATTTTCTAAGTGTCCACAGAAGGAATTTAGACATCCACATACAGAAGGAGATGGGAAACTACTTACAAAATGCCACCCAAGGTGGATGGTAAGAGTCTAGAGATAAAGTCCTCACAGACATTCAGAAGAGGCAGATGCAGGAAGGGTCTCCAGGAGAATAGCCATCAAGTTGTCTTAGTGGGTGGGCCTGAGTCTGGGGGAAGACAAGTTGGGGGCGGGGGAGAGACACATGCTGCAAACATGTCCCAGGAAAGCCACTAAGAGGGTTAGGCCTCTTTCCTAGAAACTCCCAAGAGGATGGAAGAAGCAGAGGGGGGCATTAGGGCCTCTTTTGGGGGTCTCAAGGAAGGAAAAGAGAAAGAATAGGAAAAGAAAACCCAGCCTCCTGCAAGGCTCATGGCCCCAGGCCCCTGAGCCAGGAAGGAGGGTGCAGGAGACTGGGCACAGTGAGTGTCCTTTTTCTTTGCCTCTTCTTGTTGCTTCTCTCCTTCTCACAGATGAGAAGCAGTCTGGGAACCAACATTCTCAGTGCCATGGCAGCCTTCGCTGGGACAGCCATTCTTCTCATGGACTTTGGTGTCACTAACTGGGTATGTTGGCAGACATCCCAAGGGATGATAAACCCAGAGAGATGAGGGCTATAGCCAGGACTAGGGAAGACCTCATGAGTATACTGACACCATGACCCTACTCCAGTGTCAGAGCCGGGGGTGGGGGGTGGGAGTGGGGAGGGGGGCTGGGAGGGGATGAGACCCCATAGAATGGAAGGAGTGGGGACCAAGGCTGGAGTCAGGAAGGCTGGATCCAGGTATGCCTCTGCCTCTTGCCTGGGAAAGTTATTCTTGGTCCAGGGGGTCTCTTTACTTTTAAACACTCTGTTTGCCTTGACTGTGGGTTTGGGTTCTCAGGATGTGGGCAGGGGCTACCTTGCTGTGTTGACCATCTTCACCATCCTGGAGTTCTTCATTGCTGTCATTGCCACCCACTTTGGGTGCCAAGCCACTCGTGCCCAAACTAACGCAGTGAGTACTCTTACACCACGTCCAGAGCCCCTGAAGGAGCCTGTTGTCTAGGAAGAGGTTATGCCTGCAGCCCCTCCCACTTCCCCTTTGTGGCTGAGTCGCGATGAGACCCTCAAATTGTGACATGGGACTGTTCACCCCCCGTGGCCACAGGGGGCGCCAACACTATTGGCAGAGCTGGAATGGGAGGACAGGGTTGGGGAGGGCGAGGAGTGCACGTTGCACGGAGGTGTCCACAGATTGCCAACAGATAGACACATTAGAAAAGACAGCATGGCTCAGTGGAAGTTAAGCTCATTTTTTTCAGGGAAAGATAGGAGGCGGGTAGACAAAAAGAGCATGGAAAGAGCAGGAACTGATAGCACAAAGGCTTGCCTGGGCAGGAAAATGCAGCCAGGGGCTGGCGGGTGCCATTTAAGGTTGGAGCAGGAGAATAAACTAGATTCAAGGAGCCCAGTGAATGGCTACTAGTGTGGAAGCAACCAGGGACCAGCGCCATGTTCAGCTATAGAATCCCCGAGTTCAGCAGAGACTGTCCAGAGAGGAAATTGCAGCTTACTAGCCTCTAGGAAAATGAGGTTTTGTCTACTTTGCTAGCTCCGGTGTGTCCACGCCCTAGCTCATAACTGACCCTAGAAATTGTTTGCTTCAATGTCAATTACACGATGCTTTTATGTGAGAGAGCTGCTGTTCTCAGAGTGCCCACAGGGTGGCACTATTGCAACACTCCCCCAAAGACCCCAGAGCCACCCAGAACTTGGGATTTTTTTTTTTTTTTTTTCTCAGTCTGTGATTTTCCTACCCAATGCCTTTGGCACGGATTTCAACATCCCCAGCCCAGCAGTCTCTCCGCCCCCTGCCTATGACAACGTGGCATATATGCCCAAGGAGTCATCGGAGTAGGAGATTGCAACTTCTGCAGGTTGGAGTCCAGGCTTCCCACTGTACCCAGCATCTCTCTACCCTCACCTTGTCTGTTCTGAGGCAGCAGTTGCCCAGTGAGGCTTTCCAAGCCACGCGCACTGTGTCACTGAATGAAGTGTTCCATCCGTTTCTCATTTCCTCCAGTAGTGTCTTTCCAAAAAAGACAAAGCTGGTGGCGTCCAGGGTGTATCCTTAAGCACCTCCCCAGCCCCAGCCCTGTCACCTGGCAGAAACGTCCTGTATGCTCCTCTGCAGTCCTCTGCTCATCATGGGAAATCTCGTCTTCACAGAGGTTTCACGGGTTTGCCTTCAAGATCATTAAGCACAGAGAGCTCAGAATGTTCCAGAATAGACTGATCTTTCAGAGACACAGAGCTCTGGCCCTACCACACAGCAAGGCCTGACCTCCAGGCTCCTAGCTCCTAAGACCAGCTCTGTCCTTTGTTATCTGCTGTTACATTTTTGGGTTTTCATTTTCCCATCTGGAAACTAAAGTGTTAAACTACATGATGTAAGACTAATCCAGCACTTCTTGGCCCCCTGGTGTCCTTGGGTCTAAGCCCAGCATTGTCCCCTCCATCCTGGAACCTCCTTCTCCTTATTTATAATAGGAGATCGGTATTAACTCTGGCCTGCCCACCTACTAGGACAGGAGGCTGCAGAGGAAACTGAACCACTCCATACTTCCCCAACCCTGCCTGAAAAGCAGGAGTGCCCCTGAGAGTAACCATGGGAACAGGCTGGGTTCCCATAGGAATAAGAAGACACCTTCAGCCCAGTGTTCACAGGCCCTGGCATATGGCTTATATGCTCTATACTTTGGAGAAAAATAAACAGCGTGGCTTAGATTTTAGGTTGGTCTCAATGTGGTGACTTTCGCTTTGTAAGCTTGGGGTCTTCTGAGGGCTGCCCATGGTTAATGAGAGGTTCAAGTAAGTACCCCTACTAAGGCAGAATGTGGTAACTTCTTACAGTTAGGGACATCTCCACGCCTTCACTTCCATGATGATCACAGAGCCTACATGCTCAGCATGCATGTAGGAAGCTGGGCAGTGGCCTGCGTCTGTAACCCCAGCACTGGCGAGTCACAGAATGGAAGATCCCATGGGCTTGCATGGTCAACAAATCTATCTGAATCAGTGAGTTCCGGGTTCGCTGAGAGACCCGGGGGTGAAAGTTAAGATGAGCAAGTAACAGAGCAAAGGAAGGCCTGACCTCAACATGTAGCGCTTTTTCTCAAATACAATCAGCGTGTGCACAGAGGATTACTCTAATGAAGTTCCACAAAACACATAACTTATAAACTTGCTTGCCAAGCGCTGACATTAATCATGAGTAGGCTTTAACAAATAGTAATGAATTCAAGTTAGTGACTCCAAGCACGACCAAGGCTGACCATATTTACCCAGGCACCTGCCTTCCGTCTGGTTCGGAGGCCTGTTTTCTAGCCATCTGGATCGTCATTACGTCATTAGCTTTGTGCTTCTCCCAGTGTTCCATGGAGCAATCTCCCATGATTCTCTTTCAGCTTCTTATCTTGATTGAGGACTCAGAATTCACAATAACCACAACCAAGTTTATGCTGTGACAGGAATAAGAGATCTCAAAATACCATCTGGTAACAGGCATTTCTGTTTCAGGACGATGAACAAAGGTTCTGGATAAAAATCTGAGAAAACCAAGTCCAAATAAAGGCAGGCATCTCTTCAATAATTTCTGCTGGAGAATCACAGCTTGCCTACCCTCAGAGTTCTGTCTTTACAGAGGATGCAGCAGTGATCTATTATCAAATGCCCAAGGATTATAACTTTAAAAATAAAGGAGAGATATTTGTTTACCTCACTGTTCTAGAGATTGAAGGTCAAAAGTTCACATATAGTGACAGCCTTCTGGCAGAGTCTAAAGGTGGCACAAAGAATTATTCAGCAAAAGACAGAAAGATTATGCATGCAAGTCCAATTTATCTCTGTTTCTGATAAAGCTACTAGGATTCATTTTGGACCCTCATCTTGATACACTTCTAATCCTAAACACACCCAAGACTACCCCTCAGTTGTCATCAGATTTGAGTTTCTGATCGATGACAAAGAGGGTGGTACTTCAGCAGGAGAATTCATAGGGGGCGCTCTCCCTATTCCCAGGGGCTCTTACTTAGCTCCCTAGCTGGCAATTCCACAATTATTGAGACTATACTTAAATATCAAAGGGGGGTGACGCAAGAAAACAAACTCCTGGCTTTATTCCCACGATGAAGTCAGTTCTGCTCAGAGCAGGTGGGAAGCGTTTTTTTAAGCTGGATTCTTATTTCTTTAAACATCACTAGCTCTGCCTGCTTTTAATCATCACACAAATGAAGTTATATAGTATGTGTTTTTCTTTGTGTCCAACTCCTCTTACTGAATGAAATGTTAGAGATTTATCCATAACATCTTATATTTTCATTTTATTGTTATTTAATACTATAAACATTTTGTTTTATTCTATCACTGTAACTGATTTACCTATTGATGGATAATCAGGTTAATTCCACTTTGGGACATCATCAATAAAACAAACTCTCTTGTGTGTGTGTGTGTGTGTGTGTGTGTGTACACACAAGTAAGGGGACTGGAGAGACAGCTCAGCAGTAGTTAAGAGCACTGGCTGCTCTTCCAGAGGACCAAGGTTTGATTCCTCTCATGCACTCACATGCCACATGGCAGCTCACAATTGTCAGAAACTCCAGCTCAAGGGGATCTGGCACCCTCTTCTGGCCTCTACGGGTACCAGGCATGCACACATGTGGTGCGCAGACATGCATACAAACAAAAATATGCATACATATTAAATGATAAAATCATCTTTTAAAAAAGAAAGAAAAGTAAGATGAAGAATAATTGAGGAACACACCTAACACTGATCTCTGGCTTCAACATGTACATGTGTGCTCACACACACACACACAAGCATACAGCATACGTGCAGGGGTGGAGGGATATACACACACGAATAACCACACACACACATATACATACAAACTTACCTAACTGCATATGCTTTATACACTTTAATATGTGTATTAAATATTAACAATTGAATGTGTATTCTCCGCTTTTAAAAGCTGGAGAAAAGATAAATAGAAAAAGCACAATAGTTATCTAGTTCTGCATGCTACAGACTGGACAGCTTGAAGTACATAATCTCTGTCCCACCATGTCCATGGTCAAGATCCAGACATGCTTTTGATAAGTTCTCCTCTGTGAGTCACATGGGCTGCAAGCTTGGTGGTGGCTGGACTTCAGTCTCAGGGCTTTCTGTTACTTATGGTCACATGACCATACCTTTTAAACCCATATCTTTTCAAGATAAACACTACGTTGCTTACACAGATGACAGTACATCTGTCTTGCTTACCACCAGAGATCAAAGTCAACCAAACACTAAGGATGACCCTGGCTAATTTGAGGAGGGACACAAGGGGGTGGGGCAGGATCATTGTACCTACTGTTATGGATACTTTGACTTTCAAAAACTTAAAAGATTCTTTGAGAGGCCAGAAAGGTGGCTCAGAAGCTAAAGTTACAGCACAACCTGTCAATATCAGGTCAGTCCTCAGCACCCGTGTAAAGGTGGAAAGAGAGAATAAATTTCACAAAGTGCTCTGACCTACACGCAGTCACACACTCACACAGACATACAGACAGACACACATACACACATCAACCACACACATCAATCACACACACAAATAAAAATTTGAAAATTTTAATAATCAAATCATTCAGATGTGCCTCCACCAACATGACAAATGCCTTCATCCGGCCCTGCTCCACAAATTATCTGAAATGTCAACATTGCAACTGTCTCAGCTGTTGAAGGGAGACGTAAGGAAGGACTCAGATTTTCACCTGTCCAGGTTTGGAAGCCAGATGGTTTTGAGTGCTTCTCTGATTAGCTGGGAGTGTGAGCAAGGGGTGGGTCCTGGAAAGAGAGGAATCCAAAGTCTAAAGCCATAAAGATGTTCTGACTTCCACCTCCGCTCCATGCTGTGGCAGCTCTGGATGGTACGGCACAGCCGACGCCTACAGCAGAGGTCCCTGAGCCTGGTGAGTACCCCATCTCCACAGCAGAAACAAACAAGGGAGGGTCATCAGGGCCTCGAATGGGGCTCAGTCTTAACACAAGAGATCAGCCTCCTGTGCCTGTCAGTCAGTAACTGCAAGCTGGAGGTGAATGGCTGAAACTTGACCCACATCCCCCCAGAAGGGAACAGGAACTATTTATCAAGCAATATCGGCAGCAGCTGGAGAACAGATGGTCCATGCTATGGAGTCCTGGGAAGTGGGGTTACTACTGGCCTCTCTCCAGGGAGGAGTCTGCTACCAAGAGCCCAGCCCACTACCAGTTGGTGATCCTGAGAGCTAAGAGGATTGAAACCTCTTCCCTTCTAATCTTGGGACCTTGAGCACATGGAGAGACAGATTTGAAAAGGCAGAGCAGGAAAGAGACTTGGGAAAGTCCACTCTCTGTTTCCCAGATCCTCCCTTTACATCAAGTGCCTAGCCCTGAGACCCCGGGAAAGGTTACTTTACAAACGTCAGGGCTCCTTCTAACCTAACATGACTGAAAATTGAATCTTCTAAGGGTGACTTTGTACCTCTCGGTTCCTGCCTTTCTCTGCCTAACATGCCCATACACACATGTACATATATGTACACATATACACATACACATGTATGTGTAAACACACACTGCCCTCTCTGCTCTCTTGGCTTCTTCTGCACTGTCTGCTTAGGGTCACATTCACATCAAGGTTTTCTCAACCTCCTACCCCAGACCTCCCATGGACAGATCTTACCCATTCCACACATTCCCTGGGACCCAGCTCATTGCTCTGCAGACAGAGTCTTGAAGGGCGGTGTGGGCTCCCAGTTGGCTATCCTCACACACTCCCCTCTCCACAACTGTCCCAGCTATCAGGAGCCCTTAGCTGATTCCTCTCCCTGCTCTGAGCAGGAGTCAGAAGGAAGCAATGAACTTCCCACCCTAGAAGAATGGGACCTGTCTTAGCAGAGAACCAGACAAATGTCAGGTGAGATTCAGGCTGTAGGGCAAGCATCACTGGCTTTTATTACTAAATTCTAACCTCTGCCCCAGCCCAATTAATCCTCACAGCCCACCCTCAGGCAAGCACTAGTGTTCCTGTGTATCTGTAGAAACAGACTTATACACTGAGATGCAGGAGTAGTCCTAGGCCTGGCCTGTCTGCTTGGAAGATTCATGTTCCAGCCCTCTAAAAAGCTGAAGGATCCTCCTAGCTCTCTGTCTCTGCCTCCTACAGCCTAAGGAAACAGGAGATATTTTCAGAAAGTCCGAGGCTGAGTAAAAATCACCAAGACCCTGAGGTTCCTTAAGATACCAGACAGCTGGGTCTGTGGCTCCTCACCTGGCTAAGGAGCCTGGGAAAGGAGGTCAAAAAATCCTCCCTCTGCCCCTCCCATCCTGCCAGTCTCCCTTCACCCCATGGCAGTCTGTCCTGTCCTGGTATAGCTGCCTGTGGCCACAGACCAAGCAGGTTCTCCTAAAATGGGGGCTAGAAATGAAGAAAGGGACAGAGGGCTAGAGAAAGATGAAGCCAAGACAAAGTTCTCTGATCAAGGCTTGAAGTTTAAGGCTCAGCTCTTCAATTTAAAGGGAAAGCCCCACTGAACCCCTTCAGCAGGAAATGGGTGGGGGAACCCATCCTTGGTCACTGCTGGAGATGGGTGGGGGGAACCTATCCTTAGTCACAGTTGGAGATGTCTCAAGGCAAGCTCAGCAGGCAGTTTATTCTCCTAAGTTCCTATAGCAGGCTGTGAGTGCAGCCAAGGTGGGTAACTCCACCTAGGTCCTATTATTTGGTCTATTGTGGTAAACAAGGTCTTTCAGGCCTTCTCAGGGATGGGGGTGGGGAGGGCACATCCTGGAGGTGAGGAGGGCAAGGCAACAGGACACAAGCATTCTATAGGTTCATTACCAACAACAGCTTTAAAAGATGGACTCCTGGAAAAACCTAAGCCCAGAAGAGAAGGTTTGAAGAGGGAGAAAGAGGCACTATTGAAGAGGCTAGTAGCCTGGTGTGGTGGTTTTAGTAAGAATGACCCCAATAGGTTCATATATTTGAATGCTTAGTCACCAGAGAGTGGCACTATTTGAAAGGATTAGAAGGATTAGGAGGTGTGGCCTTGTTGGAGGAGGAGTGTCACTGGGGGTAGGCTTTGAGATTTCAAAAGCCCATTCCAGGTCTAGCCTCTCTCTCTCTCTCTCTCTCTCTCTCTCTCTCTCTCTCTCTCTCTCTCTCTCTTCCTGTGGATCAGGATGTAAAGCTCTCAGCTATTTCACCAGTGCCATGAATGCTGCCATGTTCCCTGCCATGATGATAATGAACTAAATCTCTGAAACTGTTATCTAGCCCCCAATTAAATGCTTTTATTTATAAGTTACCTTGGTCGTGATGTCTCTTCATAGTAATTAAGATAGAAGTTGTCACTAGGCCTGACCATGGTGTTTGCTGAAGAAACTTGAAAGAGTTGGGGAGTTTAAAACAGAAAAGTGATTGAATAACCACTTAAAGTGGTTTAATGGGAACTAATCTGCTTACTAACAGAAGCATGGAAGACAAAGGTGCTGAAAGCAATGTAGATTATGACAACCTGGCTCAAGAGGTTTCAGAAAGGAAGAATATCAGTAGTAAGTGGCCTAGAAACTGTTCTTGTGGTATTTGGCAAAGAAGGTGACTGCCCTTGCCCTAAAATTTTGCCTGGGGCTAAATTGAAGGGTTTTTGGATTAATGGCGTTGGCACCAATGATTTTGAGATAGCCTACTGTTAGCTATGTCATGTGGTTATTAATAGTCACTCTTGTACAGGTTTACAATGTAAAACAATGAGCTTGACACAAAGAAATATAAAACGTAAACTATGAGAAGAAAATGAGCACTAAGCTATGCGGTGTTGGAGTTAAGTCTAGTGCTTAAGTAGATAAAACGTTTAAAGAAAACCCTGATTCTAAATAGAATAATAGAATAGTGACCACAGGACAAGACCCCACCCAGCTAAGCTTCCAACCTGTGAAAAGGAATTAGAGAGAAGCTTAAGCAATGAAGGAAACCAACAACAGAAAGCTCGTGCAAATGCAATTGAGCAAGGGGGCTAAGTTCCCACACCATCAAGCAGCAGAACTTGGCAGCTTTGGCCACGTGATTCTGGTTTTAGAGGGAAGGATACAAGAAGGGGGAGTGTGAAATCTTCCTCCATGGCTCAGAGAAGCCACTGAGGACAAGCATGTGTCAGTGTTGTCTCTACATGGAGGCCCAGTGACCCCATTAAGTGAAGCTATGAAGGTGAAGCTTAGATTTTACTGGAGAGTGCAAAATGAAGACACCAGAGTCAGGAGATACCTGCCAAGGAGAGTTGCAGACTTGTTGTGGAGCCATCTCAAGAGAGAGAAGTATGTTGCAGTCAAAGGTAAAAGGAGTTGGAGATTTTTTGGGTTTTTTTTTGGTTTTTCGAGACAGGGTTTCTCTGTGTAGTCCTGGCTGCTCTGGAAAGGAGTTGGAGATCTTAAGAACACTGTGCCATCAGTGGAGATGCAGAGTTTGGAGTTTGCCCTGCTCATTTCAGTCTCAGTTTGGTCCATTATTTCCTCAGTATGCTCCCTTTACTCCCTTTTGGAAAGGTAATATATATTTTGTGTCATTGTACGCTGGAAGTGTGTGAACTGCATTTTGACTTTTATTTTGTAGGTAGTTACAATTAAGAAATTGCTATAAGTCTCAGAAGAGATCCTGACTTTTAAACAGTGTTAAGACTGAAAGATGATGGGGACTTTTGAAGTAGAAGTCAGACTAAATGAATTTTACATTATGATATGGCTATAATCCTATGTTGGCCAATGTGGTGGTTTGAGTAAGAATCCACCCCCCATAGGCTCATATATTTGAATGTTCAGTCACCAAGGAGTGGCCCTGTTTGAAAGGATTAGAAGGATTAGGAGGTTTGAACTTGATAAAGAAAGATTGTCAGTCGGAGTGGGCTTTGAGGTTTCAAAAGTCCATGCCAGGCCCAGCCATTCTCTCAATCTCTTATTCTCTGTCTCTGTCTCTCTCTCTCTCTCTCTCTCTCTCTCTCTCTCTCTCTCTTTCTGTGTGTGTGTGTGTGTGTGTGTGTGTGTGTGTCTGTCTGTCTGTCTGTCTGTCTGTCTATCAATCAGAATGTAAAGCCCTCAGCTACTTCACCAGTGCCATGCATGGCAGCTTGGTGATTAATCATGATATCTCTTCACATCAATAGAACAGTGACTAAGACACCAGGTTGCAAACTAAGGTCTCAAGTTCATGTCTAGGGAAGTGGGGGATTTCGTTTGGGAGCACTATGTGGAAGTTAGAAGGCTGTGTTTTTCAGAACAGTAACTGATCGTCTAGTTATGTGGCCCTTATCTTGAAGACATGGCTCAATCAGCAGCCTGTGTTTTGAATACCAGTAATGACAACTTCCTGTTGGCCAGGCCCTTATCTTAAGGACGTGACTCTGGAACTAGAGTGAAGGCTGGGGCCAAGCAATGAAAGCTGGAAAAAAAAAAAAAAAAACAGGGCAAGACAGAGTCACCATAGCCAACAGCAAGATAAAGTCACCATTAGCTACAGCAAGACAGAGTCACTGTTGGCAATGGCCTACTGCCATTACACTCTTGATTTTGGAACGTGGCAAGGGACTTTATAACCCACACCCCTTTCCCTCTGTTGTCTAAGGCCTGCCCCTCCATTCCCTCCCCTTTACGTGTATACACAGTTCCTCTTAGCATCATTCTATTCCAAGTTCAAGTTGGAAATAAGCCTTGGGATCAGAGCCCAAGCCCAAGCCCAACTATAAGGCAGCCATGAATGCACCAACAGGTGGAACAGATACCCAAAAAGTTCCGAGAACCAGAGGTTTGGAAGTTTGTCGTTAAACCCAAAGCAGACCCTACAGAATATCAACTGCAGCATATGGCTGGACTCTAAGGAAGAAGATTCTACAGAGAACTAAATGTAGATGTCCTTAGTATCAAAACAGAGCACATCCCTGCAGGAGTCATTTTTTTTTTTTTATTTTTGGGGGGGGTGGTTTCGAGACAGGGTTTCTCTGTGTAGCCCTGGCTGTCCTGGAACTCACTCTGTAGACCAGGCTGGCCTCGAACTCAGAAATCCACCTGCCTCTGCCTCCCAAGTGCTGGGATTACAGGCGTGCGCCACCACTGCCCAGACCCCTGCAGGAGTCCTTAAAGTCTTGAAAAAAGTAAGAAGGTAATGTGCAAGGTTTCCTAAACTTGTTTAACCATGATCCTTTTTAACGTAGATCCATTAAGTTCCATGGGATGTGCTTTGGGAGAGGGTACTCTGTCCTCTTGAGTCCAATTTCTTACTGAATATTTGAACCATTTCCACTGCCACAGCTTACAGAAGCAAGCACCCAGGTGTAGACACCTCCCCATCCCCAGTGGCCAGATGGCCACCACCACTAGACACCCTAAGTCATCTCAGCTCTGTCCCCAAGAAGCTTCATTTGAAGTCATAGCTACATCAAAAAGGCCTGGGAAAAGCTATACAATTGAAGCCAAACACTCCCAGATCAGCTCACAGAAAAAAGCCACACAGCCATTTCTCTGGGTTCAGCTTCTAAATAAAGCCCAAGGAAGAAAGGGCCCACTTATCATTTCTACTAACCAGGAGCTGTCACGGCCAGTTCATGGAGATATCAACTAGGGAGTCCCACCAGCAGTCCAGGCCAAGAACACAGGAGATGGGGTTAGGCCAGCTTACCATGGTTCTACTCCTATTTATTGGCTATGCAACCTCACAACTCAGGGGAGAACCACAACCCAGGGGGAGTAAGGGAGGGCTATTGGAGAGCACCTGTGGAAAGTCCCAGCCCATTATTCAGTTTGTGACAGGGTACAAGGAACAGGCTATTCTCTAAGAGCCTATACGTAATCAGCCAAGTTCCTGGTATCCAGGATGTACAGGCACTGAGAACTCCCAACTCAAACTCTCCTGGTATCCAAGGTGCACAACTTAAACTCTCCTGGTATCCAAGGTGCACGGGCCTCCCAACTCAAACTCTCCTGGTATCCATAGCACTTGGTCACGCTGACCTGAACTCCCAGCTCTGAACTCTTATCTTAAAAGATTTTTAACTCTTTCACTTGGAACAGAGAGAGGACTCATGAGTGTTGGTGCTGTGGACATTGTTAAATACTGACTCACTGGCTCCATGTGTGCTCAGAGAAAGCCCCAGGCAGAAATCTCCTTGCCTTCTCTCACCTGTCCCCTCAAACCCAGGAGACATGGGCATCACTGAAGGGCCATGGTTTTGTTCCCGTCGCCTTCAGTTGTCTCATTCTAAGCCACAATTGGGGACTGTTTGCAAAACGCTCACATGAGCCAGGCCTCCTGACCCCTAGCTCCTGCTTACCTTTTAGGTAGCCAGTGGAAGCTCCCTCTTGTACTGGTTGGCAATGAAGTCCATCTGGCCGTCATTTCCCTGCCTCCCCAGAGAGGCTGAAAACATTGCTAGGCCCTGGACTGTTTAAATCAAAGTCAATGGGCTTCTACTTTCTGAGTCTCCACATGGCTTTGCAGAGGGTCTTTTCTCTGTGTGTGCTTGTTATACGTGTGTGTTTCCAACACCTCTAATAAAAAGCTTTGCTTTACCATCCGAAAACAAATCAAGGTCAAAAGCTACTAGACAAGGCCACCACTGTCCAGGGGGCAGAGGTGACAGCAAGAGTTGCATCCGAGCCTCAGACACAAGCTCAACCCTGACAAGTCCTTCTTCTTGGTCTACAGCCAGGATTCCCTGCCAGAGTCAATGGATAAACAAGCTCCCACAGTGATTCCCAGCAGTGTTACTGGAAAAGTCTCTCGATGGCAGAACCTAGGACCTGCCCAGCCTGCACAGAAAGTGGCCCAGCCCCAGCATCTGGTTCCAGATAGGCGGCTTGAAAAAGCCCTGGAGGGAAGTGGCCTGCTGCAGAAGTTGGGTGTGAGTAGGGAGGTGACACCCAGGGAAGAGGTTAAGGGGAGAGCCTCAAGCTCCGTTACACTCATCCTAGAACTGAAACAAAAGCAACAGGGAGGCTGGTGCTTTGTGGAGTGTGAACAGGGCCCAGGATGCCAGCCATGCAGAGACCGACCAGAACCCATGCCCCCAAGTGGGGTTTTGACATCCTTGCCTGTCCCTCCAGTTAGCCCTGGGGAGGGGGTCCCTCCTTGATGACTAAGACCCCTGAGAAGTAAGGAAAAGAACTCCCACCAGTAGGTCCAGGCACTGGTAGTCTGTAAGGCTAGCCATTTGCCACCTCACCTTAGCTATTTCTGGCTTCCCACCCAGGGCTTTCACATAATCATTGCTTTGGCACACCTGGCCTTTGGTTCTTACCTGGTCTTCAGAGTCAAGAATCTACACTTGGTGGTGGTGAAGTGCTGGTATCCACTCTGGGGAACTCTCTCTGTAAGTAAGAGCCCGAATCAGTGGGTACAGGGGTACACAGGGGGCCCCTGAGAGGCCCTGGCACTGGAGGCTGAGTGCAGCCAAGAGGCACAAAGAGTGAGCCTGTCTGCCTCCATCTTCCTTCTCTGTCTTCCATTCCCTCAATTACACTATCCATAGCTCCTTCCTGAGAGCACCTGTCACTCATGGGCCCTGTGGACCCTCCTTTAATTGACCATGTATGTTAGGTAGAGAGAAGAGCCAGTATGAGCTGGTTCACAAGGCTTCTGAGCACCCAGCCTTTTGTAGCCAAAGCCTTTCATCACTATCAAGCTCTTCCTGCAGCCACACACAACTGTGATCCACAACTCCTGTCCTTCTGGGCCATCAGCCAGAATGAGAGACAATATGGGCACTGTCCTGACCCTGAAAAGTGCCTTCACACTTAGCCCCAGCTCCATTGTATCCTCTTAGGCAAATGTCTTCACTCCCATCCCCAGCTTCCCCTCAGTCCTCCATCCCCACTGCCCAGCTTAGCATTCCTACTACAGTAACAGGTCTTTCTACACATGAGATGACTACCACCCTGTGCTCCCCAGGATGGGCACATAGCAAGGACTCACCATACGTATAGAAGATAGATCAGAAACACCCTAGGCCTCAGAGCCAGAAACAATGTCCTAGTGCAGGAGCAAGGTTGAGGGAGGGTGGTTACTGTGACCTAGCTGTGACCTGCAAAAAGTCTGGAGGTTTGTGTCCTCCACAGGTAAGTACATTGAAGGACAGAGGCTGGAGTTGGCTTGCTCTGTCCAAGTGGTGTTCTCTGCCTTACCTGCCAAAAGGGGGTTGTTTTCTTAGAGAATGAAGGGGACTTTGTGGTCTCAAGGTACCTCAACTTCTCTCCTTTGACCTCCAAACCTGGTCTACAGTTTCTCATTTCAGGGATCTTGACCATAACAGCAGTGACATTCCCTAAGACCTATCTGGTGAGTTGGTACCTTGAGATCCTTCTCTCAAAACTAGGGGGAGGGACAAGGACATCTGTATGCAGGGGTACCCTGAATGCATCTTCAGAATAGAAGACATCTGAGAGGCTCCAGGTGCAGACAACTGACTAGAGTTGACAAGGAAGAAGGGGCGCCCCCACATGGAGCTCCTGCCCTCTCAGGAATGGCTCCAGGAACCTATCCCTGCATCTAGAACAGACCTTGGCTTCTTCATTAATTGCTTTTTCAAGATGCCTGACAGAGAGTGAATTGTAGTTTAAGAGGGTACCATCTACTGTAGTGAGGAAGACTTGGCAGAAGGGGCAGGTGGCTGCTTGCTCACATCTGAGTAGATCAGAAAGCAGAGAGATGGATGCCAGTGCTCATCTGACCCACCCACCAATAGGATGGTGCTACCCACTTTTAGGGTGGGTCCTATCTCATCAGTCAAACCTGTCTAGAATACCTTCACAGACATCCCCAGAGGCGTGGCTTCTAGGTGATTCAAAATCAAGTTAACAATGAAGATTGGGCATAACAAGGAAGATTGGGCTTCCTTCCAAATCTGTCAAATCTTTATTCTTTCACAACTCATGCATATGTATTGCTTACTTTGATCATATCTCTATGATCAAAAATATTATCTATGGATAATATTCCATTTTACCTTCTCTTATGCCTTTCCCCTCCCACAAACCCTTGCTTCCTCCCTCAACACTCAATTCTCCCTCCTTCTTTCTTGTGTTTTTTTTGTTTTGTTTTGTTTTGGGATTTGTGTCCCATTGTGTTTTAATTAGTGTTACCTACATGAGCCTGGGCGGGAGTTACTTACTTGAACAAAGACAACCTATCACTGCCTGTACCACTGAGAAATATGACGCCTACTCCCCTTACAAAACCTAACCGCCTATTGCTCCTTAGAGCAAACCTGGCACGTTTTGACTTCATTCATTACACAGCAATTCAAACCCCTAAACCATCAGCCTGAGGACCACCTGGCTCTGCATCCCTTTCCCGGTCCAAGCACCACTTATTGATAGCCCTCAAGTCCTCACCTTCCCCAACCCACACCCTCTCTTAGCGCTCACTTCTAACCCCATCAACTGTGATATGGAGGAGACATCCCAGACTCTCTCCTCATTGCAGCCCAAAGGTTTTATTCTAGAATATAAATCCTACCATGTCCTTGAGCTTCTTGAGGGGCATAGAAAATGAGCGTTTGACTCAGCAGAGGCAGGAAATCCCAGGCAGAGACCTTTCTGACAGGGAGCCCTGTTTCAAGACTCCAGCAGGATAGATGGAGAGGAAGGAAGACCTTGAGGGATTAAGAGGCAGAACCCTCAGGTTCTTCCTGCCCTTCCCTGTGCAGTCCTCTGGATGTTAGACTCTGAGAGCTTGGGAACCTGATACAGGATGGTCATTGGGGAGTGTGTCGTGATGCATCCTTCTTTAGTATAAGCCTCGTGCACCTGGCCTGGGCTACTGGTCCTTCCAATGTGTCCAATAGAGGATGAGCATGCCAGGGCCCTTCCCAACAATCAGAACCTAGTGTGTGAGTTAGCAGCCTCGAGCTCAAAGATGGGCAGAGCCTCCAGATATGGGTGAGGGTGTCATAAACCAATTTCCTGGAAGGAAGGCCTTGAGTTGGGCATCATCACTAAGCTTTGGCCACCAGCTCTAACATTTTCAACTCTGCTTGCAGAAGAGTCTGTGTGTGACAGCAAACATCATGAGCCTGTTCTGCGCACTGGCTGGCTTCTTCGTCATCGCCAAGGACCTCTTTCTGGAGAGTCCTTTTCCATGGCCAATCTGGAGACCATACCCCACCTCCACAGTGAGTTTCCCTCCCCTCATGAGTCCTCTGAGTCCAAGGAGGGAACAGCCTTGAGCTTGGCTGAGAAGAACCAACCAGTGCTCAGAAAACCTGTTCTGGAACCAGGCACTGCCAATCTATACACATCCCTCTGGAGGCATGGTGGAAGCAACATGGCTGGCCTTCTCATGAGTCAGTCACCATGTCCAGTCCTCCTTTTACACATGGGAAACTTGAGGCCCAGAGGGAGAGAATGTCCTGCCTGGTGCTGAGCAGCCAGTTGACTGCTAGACCACGCCCTAGAAGTGCTGGTTCCACAGCCAAAGCACCTCCTCCTCCCAACAACCTTGCAGCAGACAGGCTGTCCTCTTTGCTACCCTCATTTTATGGGAGGTTCAAAATGGATAAATTAACGGCCAGAGGCCATGCAGTAAGTCCAGGGTACAGTGAAAGCTTAAAGCCTGGTCTGCAACAGCCAGTCCAGTTCCCTTTTACTGCACCATTGCTCCTCTACAACAGGGGCAAACACTGTCACTCTAAGTTAGGCGCCTCTTGGCCAGGTTCCAAAGTGACTCAAGTTGCATATGCATGCGTGCTTCCCTGGTGAATGTAGATCTCTTCCTGGAGATCTTTCTATCAGGGCCCACAGCCATCACGGCCTGGAGAGTGGATGGTCAGTAGCTTTGCCCCAGTGGCTCCCAGCTCACCCCTTCCCCATGCTGCTATAAAACACATTCTCGCTGGGTCTAGGCAAGTCCATCCGCTGAGTAGAGCTGTCCAGATGACCCTTAGGGTCACTTATAGTTCTTCCAGGGACTTGAGAGACTCTCTGGTCCTCGTGCTTCAGGAAACATTCACTTAACCCCCCTATGTGCTCAGCACTAGGCACAGGGCATGATAGAAACTGACCCAATCCCTCAGACCTCCCTACCCTCTGAGGGGAGCAGAAGCCCTGATGTTTCTGCTGAGGATCTGCCTGCCAGTCTCAGGTGAGAGGCAAGATACCCTATCCTTCTTCCTGCCACTCCCTGCAGACCTACATCCAAAGACTAGAGCTGACTCTGTTCTGCCTCAACTTCCTGGAGATCTTCCTGTCGGGACCTACAGCCATCACAGCCTGTAGGATGAAACGCCTGCGTGCAGAGGTGAGGCCTTCCTGTAGACAAACCCTCAGGGCACGGAGACACATTAGGCAGCAGAGAGCTCAGAACAGACAGACAGCAGGCAAGGGTCACAGGCTGGGCACTCAGGAGCTATGGGTCCTCTGTGGAGCCGCGCATTCATCTGCATATAATTGTATAGGTATGAGCCACAATGACACAGATAAACATAGCTTTATTTCAACTTCTTTCGGGCAGGTGTGTACTTGCCACTACACAGTTAAGTAAACCGAGGCCTAGAAAAATCACACCACCTCCTAAAGCTAGAGCACACCAGCCCACGTTGGAATGAACAACTTGCCCACAGTCAACAAGACTCTGGAGCAGAACTAGAACTCAAACCCCACCAACTAAGCCCTGTAGATCTTTCTCAATCAGTGTTAGGAAGACAGTCACACACAGACATCTAGAGGTTCCTTCACCAAGCCTCATGCAGAGCTTAAGACTTCGAAAGTGACCCTGCCAAGACACACTTTATAAAGAGATCATACCATGTACCAGACCAATAAGGACAGTGATTTCTCTATTGCAGGACAAGGATGACACCCCTCTCGTTCCTGACACACCTGTGGAACCTAAAGGCCTGCAACTGGAGCCACCACCATCCTATGAAGATGTGACGCAAGGTAACACACAGCACGAGCAAAGTAAGAGGTGAAGGGGTTCTCATTCCAGCTCCACAGATCTTCAGAAGGAATTCACCATGGCCCCTTCTCCCTGGCTTAGACAAGGGCTAGTTCTCCCTGGGAAAGGAACAAACAGTGATTTTTCTAAAACAGTCTACCAAGGAACATGTGGTGGTCCCCTCCCCTATGCCACCCCAGACCCAGATAACTCAGTGCCTGAGATACCAGCCTCCTCTACTGAATCAGGGTAGACCCAGATGTCCTCCTTGCCCACTTCCAGGGCGGCTCTTAGGTGACCCCTGCACACCCCAGCCTCCCACCCACAGCAGGTGTACAGTGGCCGTCCATGGCTGGAGTGAGATGGCATAGGCTATGTCTAGAGTAGTCATGAATCTGAATCACTGGGTTGCTCCAAACCAGTCAGAGGAACATCAAACCAAAACCACACAAGGTCTCTGTCTCTGGGGCCTCAGTGTCTTCATCTGTAAATGGAGGGGAAGTGGCGGCCATGATACAGGAGGCTCCTGTAAGCTCAGAAACCTGAGATTCGAAAAAGTAGAATTCAAGATCAAATTCTAGCCTGAGAATTCTAGAGCTACTCATGCTGGTGGGAAAGTTGAGGGAAGGCCCTGCCTTCCTTGCTTCCCAACCTTCAGTGATCAGAGATCACTCACCAGTCTGGTCTTATTTGTTAGCCACACTGGATTCCTTCCATTTCTTTAAGTTAATTTGTTCCTTATATTATTATAAGGGGTCTCTGTTTAGCGATAAAAACTTTTGTAACCAAAGTAAGCCCCCAAAGTAACAAACATGGTAAGACTAAATATCACCAGATTCCTGGCCCCTCTGCCATGACCTCACCTGCTGCTCAGGGCTTCTTTGCTCTGCTGCAGTCTCTCTAAGCTACCATGAGATTCCCTAACACACAAGCACACCCTGTCTCTGAGCCATAACCCAGGCTCCTCCTTGACCGGGACCCTCCTCCTCTGATACTGGCAGAGCCTACTCTGAGCCTTTCTTGGGCCACCAGCTCTGGACTGCTGCTGACCTCTGACTCCTTCCATCCAGTTCTGCTTCACACAGGCCCAAGGACCTTGAGAAAGTAGTCTAAGACTGCTCCCCAGTAAGTGCTAGTGTAGCTGCAAGCTGAATTCCTGCCCCACTGAGGATGCACGGGTTGTGGCATGACCCTGGATCTTCAGAAGGAAGAGTTCATGGGGGAGGTGAGGTACATACATTCAAATACCAGCAACGTCAGCCCTCTTAGTTCAAGGGAACCCTGTCCTCCCAGCAGCCTACTTACCACACAACTAAGGGCTTGGCCATCTGGGTCCAGGGAGAGCTCAGTCCTGGCTATTGACTTGGAGGAACTGCCAAGTGTCCCTGCATCTATTTGATTCTAAACATCATTGAATTGTAATGACACAAGTCCATTTAAGAAAGGGGTTATTACTTGCACAATGGAAGGGCATGTAGTTCAGTTGGTAGAGGGTTTTCCCAGCTGGGAAACAATCAAAGTAGATGTCTTCACCCGACTTAGTTTGCAGAAAAGATGTGGATTTGAACTCTGACCTCATTTACATTTCCTTGAACTTGGAATTCTACTTTCTAGCATCATCAAACTCCTATGTTAAGACAATCATGGTGAATCATCTCACTTAACCTCATGCCACAGATGGAGAAACTAAAACTCAGTTGGGTGAGGTAGACTCACTGTTACCCAGAGGGTGGCTTTGATGGACAAAAGGCTGGGTTCCACATCTTACATTATTATTGCTCGAGCCATGGCTCCTCAGCCCTGTCCTACCTGCTTCCTGGGATCCTGAGAGCTGGAAGAGTATCAACTCTTGTGTCTAGCACCCACCTTAGCTTGTAGCCCCCAAACCTACTGTTTCTTCCAGTCTGAGATTCTAACCCCACTGCCAGCCCAGAAACATTAATAGAAACCCCTAAGCATGGGCCTCCTCCCTCAACACTGCAGTGTACTTCAGCACTGAGGCAGGTCATGAAGGCCTAATGGTTATTCCCTTGTTCCACAGATGAACACTGTATCTCTGCAGTACCAAGTTCATCCCCACCTCCCATCGGCTGGATTATGGTGATGACACAGATGTGACTTTCACAAATAAATGCACAACTACTACAAAGAGAAACTGGGGTGTTCTGAGAGTATGCTGGAAACAGAGGGGAGTGGAGTGGAGACGCCAAGAGGCCTCTCCCAGGGAGGTATCAAGGGATGCCTACGGGTCTAACTGTCCAGTATAGGCATAAATGTCTTACAACATACTTTTAATAAGGGTTCAACCTCTCCTCTAGCCCACTACCCAGCAGAGGTAGTAGAAGAGAAAAGTTATTAGGTGGGGGGGGGGGGGGAGTGGGCCTGTTCAGCAATAGTTCTTTGAGGGCAAGATCAATCTTCTTTTTCAGCAATTCAGTCCTGTAGCAAAAACCAAACACTATTCAGCAGCTTCAGATCAGTCCTCTAGGCAGGCAGACACCAGGCATGAACCAGCAGCTACAGTCCAGTCCTTTCAGCAAGCAGCTGTAGTTCAATCCTGAAGAAACTGCCTGGCTCTCTAACCAACCTGAGGTGAGGCCAACGAAGCAACAAGCTGCCGCAGGAACCTCAGGAGCAGTTCTTGGGCGAGTTTCTCTCAATGGTGGCATTATCACAAGTTGAGCTCAACAATGCTATGTAAGGCAAACCAATACATGCATGTCATTAGGAAAGAATAGCAAGGAGCTCGCTATTATGTGGGGTCATATTTATACTCCTTCATCAAGCGTCCTTTCATGTGTTTGCTATATCCAAACATCCTTTCACCTGTGTCTGCTTCAGGAAAGCAGCCTTTCATGTATTTGCTTTAGCAAGACAGCCTTTCTCATGTGTGCCCCAGCAAAACAGCATTTGATGTAACTAACTTTCCAAAGAAACTAGAAATTTCCACTTCAGTCCAGGCTCTGCCTTGTGTGTGTGTGTGTGTGTGTGTGTGTGTGTCTGTGTGTGTGTGTATTGAACATGTATGTGTGTGCATGTTTACATGTGTCAGGGCGTGTTAGGTATGCATGCATTTATGTGCATATGGAGACTATTGATGTCAGAAAGCATCCTAGATCCAATGAAGAGGTCTGAGGTTTACCTTCCATTTTTCTTCCTCCTCGTTCATTGAAGCAGGACCTCTCACTCTAAACCAGAGCTTGCCAGTATGGCTATTCCCTGCTAGCTAGCCTGCACTGGGCATCCCATGTCTCTCTGCCTTCTGAGCCTGTAATTACAGGTGAGCCACCATGCCCACCCAGGGTCTACATAAGTTCCAGGGATCTGAGGTTCTGCTGACTAGTTTTATGTCAACTTAACATAAACTAAAGTCACCTGAGAAAAGGGAACCTAAATTCAGAAGATGCCTCCCTAACATCGTACCAAAGGGTCCCCACTGAG
This sequence comes from Arvicanthis niloticus, assembly GCF_011762505.2. Classification (NCBI taxonomy): domain Eukaryota; kingdom Metazoa; phylum Chordata; class Mammalia; order Rodentia; family Muridae; genus Arvicanthis; species Arvicanthis niloticus. The sequence continues at coordinate 119,247,583 of NC_047658.1, read as the reverse complement.
TAAAGCAATGAATTCATTGGGGTCACTTGCAGAAGTGACTCAAAAGCATCTGCACCATCAATCAGCCTGAGTGTCAGAACTCCTAACAGCTGTGTCCTTGACACTACCTCTTCACCTTGTCTCCACAGCCAAAGAGACACTTCTCTGCTCAGTGGCTATGTGCTGCTTTATAACTCGGGGAGGATCCTGGAGAGTCTCCACACTCTCTAGACTATCTATGCACTGCTTGCCTTCCTCCAGGTAGGAATGTATAAGAAAAATCAACACACCAAGGTCACATAGCAAAAGCCTGTTGTAGTTACACAGAGATAAAGCTGCAGAGGAAGTGGGTAATGAGACCAAAACTTACAGAATTACCTTTGCAAGCTGGAGGGGACTAGTCTTCAAATATCCCCACACTAAGCTTTTTATTTCAGGTCACTAGCTAACATTTATTGAGTCTTACTCTGTGCCCAAGAACCACACTAAGTACTTTTTACCCCTAAAAATGTTTTTGAGCCTGGTAGTGGTGGTGCATGCCTCTAATCCCAGCACTAGGGAGGCAGAGGCAGGTGGGTCGCTGTGAGTTTCAGTTCAGCCCAGTCCATAAAGCAAATTTCAGGACAGCCAGGGCTATTACACAGAGAAACCATGTCTTAAAAACAAAGTTTATAGCTGAGAAAATTCAGGCAGATGGATGTTAAGTCATCCTTCATATTCACATGGTTTGAATAAGAAATGTCCCCCGTAGGCTCAGCATCTGAACACTTGGTCCCCAGATGGTGATGGGGGTGCTGCTTGGAGAGGTTATGGGGAGATGCAGCCTTACTAGGGAGGTACATCACTGGGGCTGGGCTTTGAAAATAAAAGGTCTCCCCCACATCTAGTTCTGGCTCTGCTTCATGCTCTGGTTAAGGATGTGAGCTCTTGGCTTCCTGTTCCTGCCACCATGTCCACTGCCATGCCTCCTTCATTTCCATCATGAACCCTAATCCCTCTGGAACCATAAACCATCATAAAGCCTTTCTTCTGTAAGCTGCCATGGTCAGTGTTTTACCACAGCAACCAAAAAGTAACAAATACAGCCACCCGCAAGAGAGTGCGAGGACCAGAAATTCCACTCAGTCACAGGCCTGAGCCTGAACTCAGGAGCATTCTGCCATCTTATAATCTGCAGGTTTATAGGCTCAGGAAGGTCAGAAAGTCAAGGGCCTCATGAAGGTACTCCCCACGGTTAAAAGCGATATACAAGCACTGAGGAGAAGCCAGTCTACCTTGGATCTACCCGAAAGTAGGACACTGAGCCCCACTGGTGCATCTTTTATGAGTTGTCAATCATGCTGGTTCATGTATGTTGAAGGCAGCTGAGCAGGGACCTCAGCATCCCCGCTTGGTCCTCAAGGATGTTTGGGAAAAGGGTTGTGGATGCAGATAAAGATGGAACTCTGTGAGGAGCACACGATGAAACCCAGGGTGCCAGAAACAGGGTGTGGAGCTTCATCTGACCCATGACCACTTCTGAAATACAAGTGAGCGGCTCTACAGGGAAGCTCTGGAGAGTGCAAGGGTGAGCACAAGAGGCTGGACATGATAGTGCATATGTCTGACCCCAGCACTTGGGAGGTGGAGGCAGGCAGATGTCTGTGAGTTTGAGGTCTACATAGGGAGTTCTAGCCTAGCCAAGGCTATATAGTGAAACCCTATCTAAACAAACAAACAAAAAAAATTAAGCACAAAATTTCCAGGACTGGATTCCTGGAGTCTTGGGAAGGTAGAACAGAAGAGATATATAAGAACCAGATGTATAAGATGTACGTGTATGTGAACTGTGCATGCAGGTGCTGGGAACAGAACCTGGGTCCTCTACAAGAGCACCAAGTGTTCTCAACCACCAAGCCAACTCCCCAGCCACTTGAGAAGCCCATTAAAACAGCCAAATTAAAAGGCAGAACAAAGAGATTTATTCAACGTGGCCACATTGGGAAGAGGAACAAAAATCCATTGACAGCCCTCTCCCCCAGTTCATCTCCAGGACAGGGATACACACATCTAAGCAGTCAGTCAAGGTGTGAGCCTGTCCACCTCTGACACATCTGTGTCTGGGTGATCTGAAAAGTTATTAGAAATGTGTGCACACACACACACACACACAAAAAAAAAAAAAAAAAAAAAAAGACAGGCATAGAGGCAGGGGCAGGCTGGTCTTTGTGAATTTAAGGCCAACCTGGACTACAGAGTAAATTCCAGGACACATGGTGAGACACTCCCTATCTTTAAGGGGGGAGGGGGGAAATCAAACTTTAAAGTGTGAAATCTCATTTTTAGGAGCCAAGTACCCTCCCCCCTTTCTGGAGTCTTTTCCTTCTCCCAGCCTGAGATTCCCAGGGAAACCCCACTTCCTGGAGTTGAATGGTCAGCTGGAGGACTTCACATTATCCTCATTTCTGCCAGGCTGGTTGTCCTTGGTGTGGGCTGTTAGCTCCTCAGAGCAGCTGAGGGAGGAGCGAGACTGTAGCTGGAAGGGTCTAGGTTCTAACAGAGAATAGCCAGCCACACATCTCGCCACTCCTCTGAGCAAAGGACAGGCCCTCATAACAGACACAGATTCCAGATTCCAATATTGAGAATTCCTATGCTCGGGTGAGGCCTGGGCTCCTGGATGGTGCTTTAGGGTTCAGTGTGTGTGTGTGTGTGTGTGTGTGTGTGTGTGTGTGTGTGTGTGTGTGTGTGTGTTATGGAAATTTTTGACTGGATCCATAGGATGAAAAATCTGGAGACATTCTGCCTAAATGTTATGTTACCTGCACCACTTGCTGGCTCATCAGTCAAATCAAGGACAAGCCCAGGGCCTGGCACATGAGGAGTCTTGCCTGTCCAATCTTGCCCTCCACTGCTCACTCTCAGGCAGGTTGAGTGACTTGCCCAGGGAGGCACAGCTACTGATCTAATAGTATTTGCTCAGCCCGGGAAGGACCCAAGGCACAGGAGAATGAATTTCTGAATTTGATTTGGGCAGTTTCTCTGACCTGTAGTTACTTTTAATTCCTGACACTAGGTGGCACTCTAAGTCCAGATTCACACTGATTATTCAGTAAGTAGCCTTAGAGCCCTGTAAAATAGACGCTAACAGGTGAGGGAGGCTTTGGCTTTTTTGTGTGAATGTAGCATGTCTGTAAGTTACAGCTAGTAAACCCCTTAGTCATCAAACTGGACTTCTTAAGAAGATTCTTTGTGTTGTTGGTGTTGGCTCTGATTAGAGGTAAGTGTTTCTCTTACAGTCACCTATGAAATTCACACAGCAAGTGCACAAAATACCCAGAAATCAAGAAGGCAGGAGTGCTACCCAGTGCTCCAGTGTTTGCTCAAGAGAATGACTGCTGCCTCCTCCAAGGCCTGTCCAGGGAACAGTGGCTTTGACTCCCCAGGAGCTTGAAAGAAAATGCTATCTCGGCCCCTTCCCAAAGTACTGAGACTTTGCATTTTGACAAGAGCTACAAGCTGCTTGGTCAGGTTTAAAGAACACTTAAGTGCCTCAAAATCTTTAGCAATCATCTTCTAGAATCCTTGCAAGCCTTACAGACCTCTGAGGAGAGAGAGAAACTGCAGGTTCCAGGGACTTGAGGGGAGTTAGAGGAACCAAAGGCAGGCTCCACGAGATGACAACTTCTTGTTCATTGAAGAGAAGTGGTGGGAAGGCACAGGGGCAGGGATGTAAGCAGGGCCAATGCAGGAGAGGGAAGGACTCAGGGTCCTATACACAATACCCAAGCCAGCATCCCCTTAATAGGCTTCCAGCCTTATACCTCTTCCATCCCAAAGGAATAAAGCTGTTACTGTCCCTTTCTGGGGTATCTGATCTTTCCCAGATGGTCAATTAAATTTTTTTATTGAAAAAAATCTTTTTCCATTCAATATATTCTGATCATATTTTTCTCCTCTCCCAGTTGCTCCCAGATCCTTCCCACTTCCCTACCCATCCAACCCTGTGTTCTTCCTCTCCTCTCTCTCTCTCTCTCTCTCTCTCTCTCTCTCTCTCTCTCTCTCTCTCAACACACACACACACACACACACACTACAAAAACAGAAATCAAAAGAGGCAAAACAAAACAACAATACAAAAAAAAAAAAAAAAATCTCAGCCAGGCAGTGGTGGCTCATGCTACCCAGATGAGAGGTTGCTGGGCTTGCAGGCATGCACCACCACACCCAGATGAGAGGCACTTTTAAAGATCTGCAACTTCTGGCTTATTTAGAAAGAACAGAGCCATCCTAGGCTACAGTGGGAATTTACTCAAGCTTTAGATAAAGTGCACAAAAGCAGAGAGGTGTGGGTAAAAATCACATGTGTTTTAGAAGCAGAGCTCTAGATTCAAACCCTCGATGGACCACTGACCAGCTTCTGTCCCTGCACCTCTGAAAAACAAGATTACCTGGAGACTCAGACAAGACCTGCAAGCACCACCCAGTGCTAGCTATCCTGGACAGAATCTTGATGGCTTAAACTTGGCAAAACTTAAACATTTTTATGACTTTCTAGTTTCCTGCAGTAAAATGCACTATCAACATTGCTAACCATCCTGTTAGCAGCATGCCTTTTAACCTGCAGATAAATGGTGTTAGCGGTGGAAACAAGCTGTCTGTTTCTATGACACTCCTTCGGTAGAGTGAGTCAGAGCATATGAGATGCAGAGTTATGATCACAAGACAAACAGTCAGTTCTTGATGTAAGTAAACAATAGGATGGTGGTGAGCTCAGGCCATACCCAGTGACCCCGAGAGTCCCACATGTAGCCCTGTTCCTAGGGTAAGGTAGACATTTGGAGGCTCTATGGAAACAGAAAAAATAGTTTGTTGACTCAGAGAGACTCCGTTCACTCACCTGAGGTTGGATGTGCTATCTGGCTGAGATCTGGGCTCGTCTGAGCTACTGCAATAAGAGAACTGAGATTCCCCACCGCTAAACCAGGGACCAGTTTAATCTGTGGTTCAGGGAAGGGACCTCATACTCTGCTTTGGGATGCACTTTCTTGGTCATCAAGTGAATATCTCCAAAGGCTGGGGGTATGGCTCAGTGTTATAACCCTTATTGACCGTATGTGAAACCCTGGGTACCATACTCAGAATTACAAAAAGACAGCATCTGCAAGGGTTGTTGTGGAGATGAGGCCACTACACTGACAGAGCCTGACCACCACTGAAGTGGATATCACACTGTGAGGAAAACAGAGCTGTTAAGCCAGATGTGGAGGAAATGAGGTTAGGTTAGCAAACAGAAGGGGAGGAGGGAAGTGACTTGTTCTGAAACTGTCAATGACCAGATCCAGAGAATTGAGTGTGTCCAATGCTGGGACGATTTTTACGCATCTTTCTGATGAGCTCTCCTTTTACACACAACATGTACACAATCTGTCAGTGTCCCATGTCCAGCCCCACGCACTTCTGGTGGTGGCTCCCACCCATCCCACCCAATGAGGTGATGGGGCAGGACCTCAAGCTGAGGAGTCTGAGTTAAAGTCACATTTGAGTAGACGTTCAGCAAACCTTATGGCCTCTCCGAGATGCTATTACCTCCCCTGTTTATTGGTGAAACTCATTCCTGCTCAAAGGACCTCAAGGCTGTCAGATTTGTGTTCTCCAGGGGAACCCCCAAAGTGATATAAGTTCCTTCGAGACAGAGACCATGACTTCCTGTTCCCCTGGTTGTTTCTAGTATTGGGCACAGGGGAATTCTTGTTCTTGGTGAATGACAGGGTGTTACTGAACACAACCTCTGCACTGTGTGGAAGGCAAAGAAGGCAGACTCTTCAGGGGTTCCTTCATACCTTTCTCTAGTACACTGATCCTTGGGGTATGGTCTGTGGACCCAGCACCAGCACCAGCACCAGCACCTGAGAGTTTGCTAGAAACCCAAGCCCATGGCCCCATACCAAACATACTGAATCCTAACATCTAAGGCTTGGACTCACCTTGAGTCTGACTGATTCTTACTGAAGCTGAAGAAACATTGTCAGATACAGTAGGGAGAGAATGGGATGGATATAAAATGTCCACCTTCTTAGAGTCCCTTCTTCCACGTGCTCAGGTCACTTCTGACCCCTTCTCTGACCTGTGCAGGTCGGGGAGCACGCTATAAAGATTTCCCACACACACCCATACACATACAAGCTTCCCTACCCTCTTGCAGGCCAAGGGATGGCAGCAGTGCCCCTTTCTTGTTTCAGGAAAACCTGCAGATGCTTTGAGAAGATCTGGAGGTAAGCTCTGTTCTCCACTCTGAGAAGCAGGTACCAGAGAGCTTTGGAGTAACTCTTCCCTAACCCAGCAGCTTCCCAGATCCCTGGGAAGTAAGTACCACAAGTGAATGGTCCTGTGCTTCTCCTCCCACTCAGGCCCTCCATCCCCATCTCATGGATCAGCGCGATGGAGCTGAGATGAGCGCTCCCCTGTCTTGTTCCATGTACTCTGTGGAACCAATTCACAGCATACCCCTGAAAATAGCTGTGCACACTTGCCAAACAGGAGGTGGATTAGGGGTTACCCCAAAACAACTCAACTGAGGTCCTGTACTAGCTGGGCATGAGGGCTCATATCTGTAGCATCCACTCAGGATGAGGATGAGATAGGTGGATTGCCAGGAGTTCCAGGCTAACCAAGATGGCTTCAGAGAAGGGGGAGAAGGAAGGAGAAAAATAGAGAAGGTGAAAGCAGGAACAGGAAGAAAGGAGAGGTAAGGGAAGGGGAGAGGAGGAAAACTTACAATATCTAAAATAACACCAGGAGACAGCTGGAGCTCCATGGACTTTTTCTGCTGAAGGCCCACATGGTGGCTTACTGCCAGGAAGAGTATGGAAGAGCTGGTCACACTACTGGGAACTGTGAAATAGGAAGATGATGAATCCATGGTGCTGAGTGCAGTCAGCTCTTGGGGAGGGGGAAGGAGGCCTTCAGAGAACTAGGGGACAGTTGGAGAGATGGGAGATTTCTGCCTGACTAAAAGAGGATTCTAGAAAAGCTGTAGGAAACCTGTCTTTGAATATGTAAGCAACCGTGAGTAGCAGAGAGGAGCCTGCTGCCAGGTATGTACTGTGCAGCTCCAGTTTACTCTATACAACCCCAGGAGGCAGTTATGCTGTTCTTGTGGCTCATTTTATTAATAAAGAAATTGAAGCACAGAGAGGCTTGGGTACTGGTAACACACAGCAAATAAGTAGAGGTGAGAGTCATGCCTGGCCAATCTGACTCAGACGTCTCAGCTTTTCATAGTAAATCTCCTGTTTGCCAGAAGGTAACCAAGAAAGGATAAAGCAGGTGGCCAAAGCCAGGCAGTGAGTGACACTGTAAGCCAGGATTAGTCACAGAGCTGAAAGGTTTAGTTGCCTGGCAACTGCCCCTCCTGCAGACATTCCTGTCCCTGACTGCCCCGTCTGTGCACTGGAGGGCCTGAGTTTCACACATGCCATGAAGTGCTGACTGGGCAAGGCCTAGTGTATTTATGTAACCTAAGATCTGCTGACTGAAGGAAACCAGGGCCTACAAATGGACCCATGATATGGATCAGATACTCTCCTAGGCTTCAATCACTCACCCCATTAGGGCAGCCCGGTTTAGTTTTTAAATCCCCAACACTAACTATAACACTTGTTGCCTACCAGGGGTCTCCTGGAGTTCCTTTAGTCCCCTGGAATACCAAGCCAGGAGGATGATTGTCAACCCTAATACAATGGTCTGCATCGACAGATGCACACAGAGGTGCACAGACACACACAGATGGGCACATGTGATTTATACAAGCAAGAGCACACAGTGATATTCATGCTTGAGTCAAGAAACAAGGACAGTCAGACAGGTACTTTGCCCTGGCAGAGGTAAATATCCACAGATAAGACACAGAGAGAGAGAGAGAGAGAGAGAGAGAGAGAGAGAGAGAGAGAGAGAGAGGCAGGCAATGCGAGTTTGAAAGACAGGCCCAGACAGACAAACACAAATAGACAGACCTTTATTAGTCCCACTCATCTCACGGTTCTGCCAGGAAAACTCGAGGTCCTGGAGATCTTTTGATAGCTAACAAAGGCCAACTGTTAAAATGAGGATCTATATGCAAATAATGTTTACAAAGTGCCCCCCCTCCCCTAGCCTCAACTGTAAGTGAACGGAACAGTAAGCCAGGGAAAAGCCTGAGGGCGCATGAATTACCAGATTACCTTCACAAGAGCCTGGGGCTGAACCCTGCTGAGGTCTCAAAAGCCCCTTCTTATCCTCCTACTTGATAGAACTGAGGAAGAAAGCTACTTTGAAAATTTCAAGAGCCTCCCCTGACCCCTGCATACGATGATAAAAGCAGGCTGGGCTCAAGTGGAACCTTGCACAGGTATTAGTGGCACCTCAAAAGTCTTCTATCCAAAATCGATCTCTCTCACACATACACCACCCTGGAAGGGACACAAAATTAGACCTGAGTTATTTTAGGCAGACTTGGGATGTGCTCTGATCAACACGTTGGAGTGATTCCTCCAGACAGAGGTAAGAGTCAGGAAGGGGACTGGGGGGTCTGAGGCAACCTGGAGCAGGAGTGGAGGCAGATAATCTCCTCCAGAGCCTGGGACACCCCACACTGTGGCTTTGAGCATTGGATCAGTCAAGCAGGGGCAGGAATTTAAGTAACCAAACAGAACCTTTAAGAACTGAGAGGCTGAAAGAACTGGGAGAATTGGTACCTAACTACAACTCCCTGCAGCGCCTCTTACATCAGGAACGTGAGGGCTCTGAGCCCACACCAGGGAGGCAGGAACTAACATATAATTACACCAGGGTGCAACTGTTTCTAGTGACATGGAGAAGCTGTGCTATTCTCTACCCCTAAGGATAGACTCAGGTTGACTCCATCAGTATGCATCTGAGACTATGTGTGACAGTGTCTAGGGGGTGTGTTCAAGAATTGTGCATCCACTTTCTACCCTGCAGGAATTTTTCTCAGGGTCTTCATCTTCCCTGCCTCACCCTGGGTCAGCATGTAACCATCCAGGCAGAAATAAAAGTATTCTAAAGAGACACTTGTGTCTCTCAACCTATCAGACAATCTATCAGACAGTGAACTCCAAAGAAATGGAGATTTCCCCAGAATTCTCATGCTGGGAGAAGAAAAAGGTACCAGCAAGAGGGGAAACTTGTCTCCTGAAAAGAGTTTTCAAGAGTTCTAAAAGCTTGTCAGACCACCTTACAGGATGAGACTAAAACCTAGATAATAATGGGCCAATGGTGGGCGGAGCCATACCTTGATAAGGACTGCTTAAATGTACTTAGTATCCATGACCCTCTATCTAAATTTTTTTTTTATCTAACTTTAGAACTCTGAGGTCGAATTTAGGTGACTCACAGAATCTCTTTACTCCTCTTCCCAGTACGACCACATTGAATAAATCTTTTTCTAAAGCTTTCCAATTTTAATTTGGCTCTTTCAATTGGCTTATTGAGGATGAGGTAGCCAGACCTGACTTCGGGTACAGGTTGTGACCCCCAACAATGACAACAAGCAGTCCAGGTTTTCTGGGCCACAGACCTGACACTTCGCTGATTAACTGAAACTGCTGAAAGAAGAGAACCATCTACTGCATACCCGGGCATAGAGAGAGGCGGCAAGGATGGGAACGTTTACGACAACTCAAAAGTTAAAGATTTCCCACTCATGCAGACCCCCAGGACCTCCTCCTTTGTTACACAGCGCAAAGCCACTATGTTACAAAGATAAAACAAAAGAAAAAAAGCACGAGGTTTGCGGGCCCAGCTATTTATTCCAGAGTTAACACGCTCATTCGGCTCTGCCTACAGATTCCCTCCGCCTTTTTGCCATTCTCTTCTCTCAGGGGGGAAAAAAAAAAAGGCATACCCCACCCCATCTCCGCTTCTCTTTCTCCTAGAACTCACGGTTTGCAAAAACCGCATCGTGGAAACCCAGCAACCAGACTCAGCACGCATGCGTCTACTAAACCCAGCCCCCGGGGCAGACGTCCTCCTTTCCACCCATCACTCTACCGCAAGTGCGTTTCCTGCCCGGTGCGGAAATGGACGAGTCTGACGTCATATGAAGGCGCCGACGGTTCCGAAGGCTACACGTGAGCCATGGATACGCCGCTGAGGCGCAGCCGGCGGCTGGAAGGGCTTAAACCTCTGTCTTTAGAGAACTTTCCTGACCCCGAAGTCTCTCGGGCGAAACGGGCTCTTGTAGATTTCAAGTTGAACCCAGAAGAAACAGGAGAGCTCAAGTCTCCGAGAGTTCCACCACTGGGCCTTGCGTCTCCCCGACCTCAGCCGGAGACTAGCCCCGAATCACCCTCTCCTACACAGGATGCAAGCTTTGAGTCCCCACAGAGGCAGCCAGAGCCACACCCTGAGCCCCTTCAACCTCATCAAGATCTGGGCCCGAAGTCACCTGCAGGACAGACAGAGTCGAATCCGGAATCTCCGCAACGAGAGCAGTCATCCAAATTATCTCCCGCACAGGGAGAACTGGACTCTGAGGCGGCCCACGCTAAGGAGGAGGTGATCCCAAGATCCCCCGAGCCTTGCCCAGGCCAGCAAGCACCGGGTCCCGAGCCCTCTCAACCAGCACAGGAGCTGACATTCCAGGCACCTAACTCCTCAGAGCTCCAGTTGGAGCCGAGCAAGCTGCCTCTGGCTGAAGAGACAGTGACAGTAAGTCTCAACCTAAAGAAGCGAGTTATATCTTCTCCCCAGGCCCCAGCAGCCAAGAAATTGAAGGAGAAGGAGGAGCTTCCTATAATTCCAAAGGGGAAGCCCAAATCCGGGCGTGTGTGGAAAGACCGCTCCAAGAAGAGGTAAAGTGGGGGTAGCATGGGCGATGTGTTGGGTTGGGTTCTCCGTGCATTTGGACCTTGCCTTCGCCTGAATGCTATCCCAGGGTTGGAAAGAGCTCGCCCAAGTGAAATTAACAAACAGGATCATAATGTCAAAATGCCCTAAGGTTGGGGAGGGAGATCCTCAACAGGCATTTCTTTATTGTCTCTGCCTTAGGCGATGTTCTTTTGAACTTCCTCCCCATCCATTTTTTATTGTGAGGCGGGGTCTCACTGTGTAGCACTGGCTGTCCTGAAATTCACAGAGATATGCCTGCTTCTGCCTCCCTAGTGCTGGGTTTAAAGGCATGTGCCACCTTTACCTTGTCTGCCACATCTAGTGAGGGAGGCAGAGCTAGCTATTGTTTTTGATAAAATGTATCATGGGACACTGGTTATATGACACTTCCTTAGGGATGGCCAAAGTCTTTCATAGCCAGCAGCACATGTAATCACATTTGATCTTTATCTGCCTTTTGGAGCAGGTGTTACTAGTATTGATGTCGTACATCTGAGGGAACTAAGGCTCTAGGAGGCTAATTGAGACACGGATGGGAGCATAGATATGATTGCAAAGCCTGTGAGGGGAAGGAACCCATTAACATGCTTTGTTTGACCAACTTCACTTGGGTCACAGTCTTCTCAAGACAGGAGGTCTTCCTTGTCCTTTCTGTGCTGGGACATGGAAGTGCTCAGTTTATATTTTTCAGTAAAGGAATGAGGAAGCTCCTATGGAAAAGGCATTGTTTAGGCAGCAGGGAAAGAGAAGTAGGGTTCAGTTGAAATTTCAGCTACTGGCCAGAGACAAGAACTCATAAACTGTAAGGGAACAGGGCATTAGAGTATTTAAGAAAATGACATTGACAAAGGGTGGACTGTGCCAGGCTTTGTGCAGGCTCTTTACAGAAGTCATTTTGTTAGATTCTTAAACCCTAAGTGTTGGGTTTAAGACCCCAAAATATAAAACATTACCTTTAATTAAAACCATTAAACAGAAGAAAGTGAAACTTCAAGAGAAAGGCACCAGTCAGAGAAACTTTGAAGCTGCTCCTTTCCCCTGTCCCAGCAAGTCCCAGTAGCCAGGCCACTGATGGCCACAGGTAACCAGCTGAACAGGCCCTTCGCTATTCCCCTCTGCACTGTTATCTGCACACAGAAGGGTGCTATGGCTGAGAGAGGCTTCCTTGCCCAGGGTCACATAGGCCATGAGTAACGGGCTCAGGACCAGACATCCAGGCCTGTCTTCATCTCCAGTAACTAGTGCTAAACATCAACTCTGCCTTGTGCTGTAGCCACCAGCCACGTGTGACTATTTACATTAGCTTTATAAAATGAAATATTGTGTGAGTTTTCTTAATAGGGACCACAAACCAAGTGCATTTTTTTACGTGGCGGTTCCCTTCCAGGACAGAAGAGGTGTAGATCATTTCCATGATGGAACATTGTTGTCACTGATACTCTAAAAAGACATAGCATCATGTCTTATGGCTCTGGCTTCTCCAGGCTTTTATCATCCTGTCCCTTCAGGATTCTCAAATCTCAGTTTTTAAGAGTAGAAAGGAAGTCCACAGGCACCCACTGTTTTTAGGAAGCTGTATCTTGAGCAAGCATGGAGACTTGGCAGGAGAGAGGCATGCTGGTATCAGAAGCTAACCATACAGTAGGAAGGGGACAGAACCAGGCTGCCTATGAATAAGCCTGGTGCCAACTTCCAGACTCATGTGTGCCAGACTCCTAAGAAGGGAGCAGACAGCTCAGAAACGCACTATTGACCTTTGTCTGGTCAGCAACAGACTGCCCAGCGTGCCTTCAGAGACAGGGTTGCCTCAAGATAGCCTGTAACAGGCAGGTAAATAGGAACTCCTACAGGAGTCAAGGTTGTAGTGTGGGGAGCAGAAGGGCCACTGTGAATGGATCTGCTGAGGAGCCTTAGGGTTCTGGGGATAAGATGGGGGAAAGAACAGGTCTGTGGAACGCCCAGCAGACTCGGCAGGTAATGGGGGAGAGACCAGACATGGAGGCTTGTCTTTATTTTATTTTTACTTTTTATCACAGAAAAGGAAAGAGCTGAGTTTTATGAGTGCTATCACCAGTTTCAACAGTTTTCAGCATTTCCTGGCCCAGCTTCATCTTTTGTTCCTTGTCCCTGCACTTACCCCTCCTAGAATGTTTCAGCACCCCTTAGAGTGTTCCTGTAGATGTCATCTCCATTCTTGTATGACTCTAAGAACATTTGACTCTCCAGAAAAGCCAGACTTAACAGAAATCCCCAAATCCCACTTTCCACCTTCACATCCCCCAAACTAGAGAATAATCTGAATTTGTTACAGAAAGGCCTTGTTACTGTTGTTTGGATGTAAACTCATACCCCTCTAGGGAATGAGCACCTCAGCCCCAGAAGTATTCACTTACAGGTCACCATGTTTGGTGGCAGCAAAACTTCACAGCTGAGGCTGTATGAGTACAGAAAGCAGCAAGTCCCGATCTACACTCAGGAATGCGAGGACTCTTGGAGTCTTGGTTAGTTAGTTCTTCTGTAGAATGGAAACAGGCCTACATGCTTAGCAGCCTGTTCCATCCTAAGTTTCTGTAGAAAACTGAATGCCAGGTAGGCAGGAGAGGACAAGAAGCAGACCCAGAGCCCAGTGAGTGCAGGGTGTGAAGGTAGCACCACAGAGGTCCCCTAAGTGCCTCCTCTTCTGCTAAGATTCTCCCAGATGGTTCAGGACAAACCCCTGCGTACCTCCTGGCAGCGGAAGATGAAGGAGCGACAGGAGAGGAAGCTGGCTAAAGACTTCGCTCGGCACCTGGAGGAGGAGAAACAGAGGCGCCGGCAGGTAAGGGACCATCCCTCCAAGTCTGGATCCCAGAGGCCAAATACATATCTGCTGCAACAGATACTGGGAATATGACAGACACAGGAGTATGACTTAGAGCCCATGGGCATGAGGGCCCCAGGGTTAAGAAGACTAGTCTAGGGCCATGATAGGATTCCTACTCAATCAATCATCCAGCTAAGCCTGTGCTCATGGACATGCAGGAGACCTGGAAGTAGAGTGAGAAGCCTGAGATAAAGACCAGCAAGTCATCTTGGTGGCAGGGTCATTTGGTGTGATGGGGTCAGGCTCCTCTCTGGGACCTGCTTATGATGAGGGAAAAGCTTGCCTCAGATTCGTTGCTGCCATTCTAGAAGAGACTCCCACACACCATCCTGGGGGTGGTCCCTACACTTTCCTTCCAATTTACCTCCCTTTCCCCCATCTCAGAACCAAAAATGTCTTCATTAGAAGTTCATGCCGGAGCCGGGTGGTAGTGGCGCATGCCTTTTATCCCAGCACTTGGGAGGCAGAGGCAGGCGGATTTCTGAGTTCGAGGCCAGCCTGGTCTACAGCATGAGTTCCAGGACAGCCAGGGCTACACAGAGAAACCCTGTCTCAAAAAAACCAAAAAAAAAAAAAAAAAAAGTTCATGCCCATGAGCTAGGAACTTGACTAACATGCACAACAGAGCCTTGTGCTCAATCACCAGCACCACAAAGGCTTGTTCCTAATACTGTTAGCCTCCAGGAAGTCTTGGAAAGAGTCCCAGTTTTACTTCAGCAGCCAGTACTGAGTAAGCAAGGTCATGCTGAGTTGGTTAGCAGGATTGTCCTCAGGACCGAGTTCAGCTGTCACTGCTAGTCTAGTGAGCCCAGGGTACAGAAGGAGCACTGATTCAAATGTCTTGTCTCAGATCTGTGGTCCCAGCTTGACCACTGAGAGGGACAGACCAATCACTGAGGCACCCCTCCACCTAGATTTGAGCCACTCCAGACCTAGCTGGCACTGAGGCCTCGTCTTTGTTCTTGTACAGCCTTGACTCCCGCTTGGCCACAACAGTTGCCAACTCGTGAGCAACTAGAGAGGTGCATCCTCCCAGCCTTCCTCCTAATACATAAGATCACAGGTCACTTCCTCCCCAAGGGCCCAGGCCACCCCCATGACCCCAAGTTGTCAAAGCCACGAAAGACCTGACCACATAGCAGTCAGTTGGAGCCACCATCCATGCCCTAGCCCTGCTAGTACAGTGGCAGCATAGCCAGGAAGCCTTGGACTTGCCATCCCCAGAACAGGCTCTGAGTGTCCCTGGAGAGCTGGTACTATCCCAGGCCTTAGTCACACACTTATTTCTTAAGTCAGTCTGCTGAGGTAGATCCTGTGGTCAACTTTACTGTAGAGGTGAGGAAGTGAAGGTATAGACTCAGCCACAGCCCCTAATTAGAAAGTAGAAGAATGAAGACTCAAGCTGGACCAGGTTCCTCCAGAGCCTTTTGACAGCTCATCCTATCCAGCCCTTCCTAGGGCCAGTTGTGGAGCCCAGCTATAACCTGGCCTTGTGTTCTCATTCTGAGACACCTGAGCCTGAGCAGAAGAAAACCTGGGACCAGCCCAACCTTCTCCCTGCCAGCTAGTGCTTGGGATAGTACAAGGGGCCATTCTGTCTGTGTGTGACTTCTAAATGGGAAGGCACCTGCATCTTGGCCCATTCAGTCATTCTGTGGAAGCCCCTGCCCTCAGGTGTCTTATCTGTTTACCTACCTTCTTTCTGATTTGGAACTGGGTACTCTTGGTGTGCTGGGCCTCAGTTCCAGGCCCACAATACAGACATTGCATCCCTGTTCTTCCCCAAGAAGTGCCTAGGCTGCTGGGCGGTGGTGACACACGCCTTTAATCCCAGCACTTGGGAGGCAGAGGCAAGTGGATTTCTGAGTTCGAGGCCAGCCTGGTCTACAGAATGAGTTCCAGGACAGCCAGGACTACACAGAGAAACCCTGTCTCGAAAAACCAAAAAAAAAAAAAAAAAAAAAAAAGTGCCTAGGCCTCTACTCTCTCCTCTAGGAGCAACCTGGATGCCAAGCAGGCTTCTCCTCCTAGGATTGTGTCAGTTCCCACTCACCAGGGCTCTGAGATACTAGGGCCATCTCAGCTCCTAGCCTGGGATTCCCTTTCTGTGTGTTTCAGGAGAAAAAAGAGCGTCGGGCTGAAAACCTGAGACGTCGTCTAGAAAATGAACGCAAGGCTGAGATAGTCCAAGTGGTGAGTACCCACCAAAGGGTGCAGGCCATGGCAAGGTGAAAGAGGGTTTTAAGGTACTTGGGGTCCCTGCCTTACATGGTCCATTGTCCTGCTGCAGTTCTAGGCCCCTGCTCCCCTTTTCCCCAAGACAGGCACAGGGTTCTCATCCACACTGATGCCTTCTATTTCCCCCTTCTTCAGATCCGAAACCCTGCCAAGCTCAAGAAAGCAAAGAAGAAGCATTTGCGCTCCATCGAGAAGAGAGACACCCTGGCCTTGCTCCAGAAACAGCCACCCCAGAGGCCTGTAGCCAAGGTCTGAGCTCAGGACAGTCCAGAGGCCTCAACAAACCAAGAGTCACAGCAAACAAGGCACCCGGAGCAAGCACACCCACTGTGTCACATTAAGACAGAGACTAGCCCAGAGGGAACTGAAGACTGCTGGGACTCGAGATTTACCTGTCCCCATCTTCTTTCCCATCTTTTCCAAAGTGCCTTATGATCATGAACTGTTGCTGGGTGGTAGCAGCAAAGCACATCTGTGCATTAATCCCAATGCTCAGGAGACAGAGACAGGCGGATCTCAGAGTTTGAGACCAGCCTTGTCTATAGAGTACAGGATAGCCAGGGCTACACACAGAAATCCTATCTAAAAAACCAAAACAACAAAAAAGGCCTTGGAACTATGAATTCTTATTCCCCAGTGAGCTGGTAATTCCCTTTCTTTGGGTCTTGAGTCTTACCCATGCCTGGAGGCCTGCTATCACAAGTCAACACCTCCATTTTTTCAGTGACACCTTGGCCACTTGTGCATTCTGCTGATTTGGTCATCTCAATCAACTGAAGGCAGCCCTTCCCTAGTTTGGCACTGGAAGATGAAAGTGTGGAGTTGCAGAGAGCTGGGTTTCTCTCCAGCACCCCTTTCCCACACTGGACTATAGAAGCCTTGGGGCCTGAGCCATGCCCACTTGCTTTGCTCTACTGCACAGGTGTTTATTGGTATCTGCATAAGTACGGCTCTGGGCTCCCAGAAATACAGAAGTCTCTGTCCCACTGGGCTTTCAGTATCATAATAAACCATTAAAATACATGGTGTGACAGGTACATTGAGTAAAGCAGGAGAGACTTGGTGACACTTTACTTTCCAGTTTTAGAAGAACCTGCTGCAGGCTTGGGGCCTGCTTGACAGAACTAACAACCAGCCTGGCCTTAAATGGTTCAGGAGATCCTGAGAATACCCCATCCCTGTTGCATATCTACCAGTTTCTGACATCAGCTCCCCTTCCCCTAGAAGGTAAAGATGAGTCAGCCAGCTGCCCTGCAGTCTACGGTGGGAGAACATGAGATGTGTGGTGAAGGTCCATGACTGATACAAGGTGCCCCTCCCACCTGTAGGCTGGAAGCGATGACTGCCAGGCCCGTTCCCTGTGAGGCAGCTAATAAGGGTAGGTGGTTCTCTCTGATAGAATTGATCCAGAGATACTGAAGGCCAGAGTGCATGCAGCCTCTGGCAGCAGCAACAGCCCTAAAACCAGACTGAAGATCCTGAGTGGGAGCTGAAGCACCAACATGGCTAACAAGCCGACTAGCAAGGTGTGGTTAAAGCATTTGTCTCTAGCCAAATGAGGGATTCAGAGTGAAGGTAGTTGGCTGCAAACTGTTTCTCAACCCTTCCTCCCGCTGACCCCCATAAACTATTGCTAATTGGCCATCTCCCTTTGCCCCATTCACAAAGCAGGGCCTTATGAGATGCAGGCTGTGAGCTTTACCTGTGTGATTACCAATTGCCTTGGGCCAGCTGCCAGGAAGGTAATAGAAATACAAAATCTTACCCAACCCTCATCAGTTACCCTAGCAAGATCCTTAGGCAATTAGGTACTTTTGTTGTTAAATGTGTGGAAACCTGGAGGCCAGCAGTCAGGAACCAGGTAACTCCTCTAAAGGCTACTTTTGCATCCTGCTGCTCCCAGCTCCAGGAAGGGCTGCTTCAGTTCACCTTACTCCTGGAGATTGAGTCGTCCAGGGCACTTTTACAAACTGGTTTTCTGGACACTACCCAGGAAGCTACAACCTGGGCCTTGCACTAACTGTACATTTTCAACTGTGTATCAGAGAGGTTCGGATGTGTTGGCATGCCATCAGGGCTGTGCCGGTCTAATCCAAAGTACAGCTCAATGAGCCCCGCTTTTCCTGAGACTGCTTTTGGACCCTCTGTGGGAGCTCTGCACTGCCACGCCTCATCCAGCGGATCAAGCGCGCAGGACGCAGTTGGGGAAGTCGGTCAGCCAGCAGGAGAGTAGAGGCTGGGGTGGCAGTGGAGGAGGCGCGGCGACGGCGGCAGCGGTTGCCAGACCCACCACTCAGATCGCTGTCCTCCAACAGCACGCTTTCAAGCACCGCGCGTAGCGAGCTCCGCAGCTTGTGCAACATGTCAGGACAAGTGAGCACATAGAGCAGTGGGTTGACCACGCTGTTGAAGAAGGCCAGGCTGGTGACAAAAGGCAACCCACGTGACGCGAGCTGCCGTAGCGTGCTGACAGAATGGGCACGAGCCTCCAGCAGACTGAAGATGTGGTAGGGCCCCCAGCACAGCACGAAGGCCACCACGATGGCCGCCACCAGGCGCACGAAGCGGCCTGTCCTCTGGTGACCACGGTGGTGCAGTTGCAGGCTCACGGCCACGTGGCTCAAGGCTATGATGGTCAGAGGTACCACGAAAGCCAGCAGGAACTTGCTGACCGCCAGGGCCTTCTGGCGGTAGTCGCACGTGGTGTCGCGGTCAGGCCCTGGATTCAAGAGCAGCATGTTGTAATAGCACATGATGCGGCCATCAAGCCGCGGGATGGTGTCCCTGAACAAGAAATACGGTATTGTGTTGAGCACCGCCAGAGCCCAGAGCATCAGGCAGACTCTGTGCGCGGCTGCCACCGTGCGGTGGTTCTGTGCCCACACTGGCCTCAACACCTGCAGGCAGCGATCCAGGCTGATGGCGCTGAGCAGGAAGCCGCTGGCAAACATGTTGAGAAAGAAGACCGAGGAGTGTAGCTTGCAGAAGGTGGTGCCCAGCTCCCACGAGTGGCCCACTGCCAGAAAGTAGGTGAAGAAAGGCAGGGAGGCGGCAGCTAATAAGTCGGACAGCGCCAGGTGCAGCACCCAGGTAGTGACCACCGTCTGGCGCATGCGATAGCCCACCACAAACAGGATGAGTCCGTTTTCCACCAGGCCCAGGAGCGAAGCCAGCCCGTGCAACAGCACCGACACGTGGTCAATATAGCGGAGGCTGGAGTTGCTGTGGTTTGGAAGCTGGACCATCTCCTCCAAGAGTGGACAGAGCGGCTTCAGTGTGACGTTGGCCATGGCAAGGTGGAAGAAAGGAGGGCTGAGCCTGGCACCCAGGAACCAGAAGCCTGCAGCCTGGGCAAGAGATGAACCTATCTCAGAGTTGCTAGTATAATAGGGTGGACACTGGGAATCTGTGAGGATGAGCAAGACAAAGGAGTAGTAGTACAGTTTTGGGCAAGCCAAGTGTAGTCTTCCTGAGCCTAACAGTCTCTAGTTTGTGGGGCTACTGGAACAAAATGAGGACAAATTTAAAAGGGCAGGGGGTAGATGGGGAAAATATAAGTGTGTGCTATGCAAGCATGAGGAGCTGAGTTTGATCCCAGCACCCAGGTATAAAATAGGGAGGGGATGGTCCATGTGCTTGTAATCTCAGCGCTGGAGAGATAGACAGGTGGCTCCCAGGGGCTCACTGACCAGCTAGCCTAAACTACTCAGTGAAACACAGGTCCCAGAGACCTTAACTTTAAAAGACGAGGTAGGGGACTAGAGAGATGGCTCCACAGCAAAGTATATACTGCTTTTTCAGGGGACTAGTGTTTGGCTTCCAGTACCCATATGGGGCAGCTCCCAGTTGCCTATATAACTCAGTTCCAGTGGATCCAATCTCTCTGGCTTCTACAGACAGTTGCATTCACATGCGTACCCACAAACACACACACTTTAAAATAAAATCTTTTTAATGTGGACAGATCCTAAGCAACATCACTCAAGGTTGTCATCTGATTTATACACACACATACATATACCTGCATACACATGTACACAATTTAAAATAATAAAAATAAGTCATTTTTTAAGGTGCTTCTAAGGTTGATTTTTGGCTTACACACACACATACACACAAGGGAACTGATATAAAACAGGCACTGTATCAATACTATTGCAATTACTATTAAGCATTCATCCAAGATCACAAAGGTCAGGCCAGGCAATACTCATTTTCCCAGTCTCCAAAACACAGAAGTAGACGGGAGGGCTGTACCACCCAGTCCCACAAGGCCTTACCTCTCCGCAGTTCCTCCTAGAGAGCAGTAATCAGCCTCAGAAGTAACTGCTGATTGGTTGATATCTGGGGAGCTGACCCTTCTTCTGATAGGAGAGGAAGATAAGATAAGAGGGACAAGTGTGAGACCTGGCTGGAGGAACTATCACACAGGAACCCACGGAAGGCAATGACAGTCCTACCTATCCCAGGAAACCCATACCCATTTACTCGCCCACACACTGGGTCAACACGCACATTAAGCAACAACTAAGGCGCTCTGGAAAAGACAGGTTCTCTGCATGCTCGAAGCCCCGTGGAGAATCCCAGGGCCCTGTATCGAAGCTGGGGCCAAAGAGAGCTAAGGGAATCATATTGTATACTCCCTGCATCAGAGAGGAAATGAAAGCAGGGTGTAGGGACTCGAGCTGTACCAGGCACCCACAATCCTCCAGGTACTGTGGTAGATCCTGTAATAGATATTCTTTCTCTTGGCTCTGGAAGAAATGTGCCAGTACTCTCTCCATCCCATTGTACAGATGAGAAAACTGAGACACAACTGTTTAAGTGCTTGTTGAGCCACCCAACACAGTCATGTGGAAGAGGGGTTGTTCAGTCCTCAGGCTGCTATCTATCTAGCTCCAAAAGTGGGATGATAGAAGAAAAGAAGGAAATAGGTTGCCAGAGACCTCAGAACTCCTCTTTCAAACTCCATTGGCCAGAATGGAAACATCTACTCCCTTCCAGAAACCACTGATCTTAATAGTGTGGAGCTCTGGGACACCAACCTGGAATATCCCTGACAGAATACCTCTTGGAGCTAGGCCAAAGGGAGCAGGCACGTCTGACCTCTGTGATCTCTATGAATTCTTACTGATCCTACTTTTTAAGCTTCAGCGTCTGCAGAGCAGTTATACTCACATTAATCCAATGAGAATAGCTTTTCAGAAGAGGAAACTGAGGTTCAGAGAGGCACAAAAGCTGGGCCAGTGCTGCGGAGGGAAACTGAGGTTTTCCTCTCAGCAGGCAGATGTGAGTTATTCTCTTTCTGCCTTGAGACATCCCTTCAGCTACATTGTCAGTGTCATAGGATGCTCAGAAGACAGCGTTGCTGCACTGTTTGGAACCACCCATTCTGACCCCTCAGGCTGCATGAAGACAGCTTCAAGACCCAGGATCTTGGGCCACCCAAGGAGCTAGGATCCTGTTACAGTGGGAACCCCAGCTTTTCAACACCCTGAGCTCGAACCCAACTTCCAGCTGGGTTAATTTGTCAGTTTCTCTAAGCTCACAGAGTGATCATGTCCCCTCTCCTGAGATAGCATGGTGGCCATGATTAAACGGCTCACACATTGGGTCTACTATCTAGCTAGCACCCAGGAAAACACCGTTCTTCCTTCTGGGCATCAGACCCCACCAGGCTCCTAAGCTTATCTCCTTGTCATCCTAGTTAGGAGTAGCCCTCTGTCTAGTCCTGAGCACACCAAGGTTGCCCAGCCCCTGGAAGGCTGCCTCCTTACCGAGCCACACAGTGGGCACAGTGAGCACAGGGTTGAGCCGGGGAAGCTGGCAGCTTCTGAAAGCAGCGGGACTGAGCACCAGGCGAGTGGCAGGAGGGGAGTGAGCTCAAGGAGGAAATAGCTGTCAGCCCTGAGGGCATGGGCGGGGACACTATGTTCAGAGTCTTTCATCTCCATCCAGGCCACCAGCCCCTGGTCCACCCCTTCTCTTTATGGAGAAGCCTCTGTAACCCAGAGGACAGTGTTAAGTCCTTTACTGCTAATCCCCGGACACCACGATTCTCCAAGGGGAAGCAGTCCAGCCCTTCTGAGGCAGCATGGGCCCTTGTCCCCGGAGAACTAGAGGAATCAGGGAGGGGCCGTGGGAAGAGCACAGAGACCCTTGGCCAGGAGGTCAGTCACTTTTCCTTACTGGGTGCTGCAGCGATGACCAGGAACAAAGTCTTCTCACAGCAAGTGGTAAGGATGAAATGGGGCAGGTCATGGGAGCGTCTGGAACATAGTAAATGTTCACAAAGGCCACTTCTTTCCCATCCACAGAAAGTGGGAAACGTAGGTAGCTGCTTTACAATAAGGAAAATAGACCTCAAGGCCTGGGGAGGAGAAGGTCGAGTCTTAGAAGTTTGCATTTTAGCCGGGCATGGTGCTGAACACCTTTAGTCCCAGCACTAGGCATGCAGAGGCAGGTGGACCTCTGTGAGTTCAAGACCAGACTGGTCTACAAAATAAGTTACAGGATAACAAGGACTGTTAGACAGAGAAACCCTGTCTTGAAAACCACCAACCACAAAAGGTTTACATTTTCTTATTGTCTGACTTGTGTAAGTGTGAATGTACACATAGATAATATGCATGCATGTGGAGGCCAGAAGACACCTCAACTGTTGTTCTTCAGGGGTCATCCACCTTGGGGTGCATGTATGTATGTGTAATATATGTGTGTGCACATGCATGCATGGTGGTATACATGTGTTGTGTTTGTGTATGGAGACCAGAGGTCAACATCAGGTGTCTTCCTCAGTCATGGTCCCCCTTATCTTTTTTTTCCGGGTTTTATTTATTATATTTTATGCATACGGGGATTTTGCCTGCATGTGTGTCTGTGCAACATGTGTATGCAGTGCCTTTGGAGGCCAGAAGAGGACATAGGACCCACTGGAGCTGGAGGTACAGACGATTGTGAATTGTGATGTGGGTGCTAGAGATTGAATCCCAATCCTCTGGAAGACCAATCAGGGCTCTTTAACTACTGAGCCATCTCTCCATCGTGTGTGTGTGTGTGTGTGTGTGTGTGTGTGTGTGTGTAATATGTTATATAAAATATATTTATATAAATATAAAAATAAATAGCATCAGTGCTATGCCAGCATGAGTGTTCCTCACAGTGCTTCAAGACACAGGTCAGCAAGGGCCATGGTTGTCTAGACCCTCAGCCACACAAAAAGTCTCCCTTCCCCTGATTCATGATGCTTGCAGCTCTTCCTAAAAGTCCATAGTCCTATACATTCTTGGGATAACACTCATCCATACCTGAATCTAGACTGTGCCTATAGGCTCATGGTTTGGTTTCCAGCCGGTTGTGCAGTTTTGTGAGGCTGTGGAACCTCACAGGCAGAAGGAGGACAGTAGGGTGAGACTCTAAGGCTAGACCCACCCCTTAGTTCCTAGCTCATGCTTTGATTTCTTCTTCAACATGATGTGAATAGCCTCCCCCACACATTCCAGTGCTGTGAATGTAAACTCTGCCACCCATTTCCTGCCATGCTGGGCTGAAACTCTCTAACATCGTGGACCACAATGAACCTTTCTCCCCTCAAGCAGTTATGTCAGGTATTTTGGTCACAGCAGCACAAACATAACTAGTACGTTGCCCAACCCATGTAAGCATGGGCAAGGCCATAAGGCAGTATGGTGCGGTGGTTAGGCCAGGACCTTTGTCTCTGCCATTCTCTAGCTATGTGACCTTGGGTGAATAACTCCACAGCAGTAAAATGTGACTCTTAAAAGGTTTTCTGGGTGCTGGAGAGATACCTCAGCCTCTGAGTCTGCTTCCTATTAGTCATAGGAGAAGGCTTAGAACCTTCTCCTCCAGTTCTAAGGAATCCAACACTCTCTTCTGGACTCCACAGGCAACTGTACATATATACATACACACACACACTCAAACACACACTCAAACACACACTCACACAACTAAAACTTAGGTGGGATGGGAGGGTTGAATGGAGGGAAAGCACCCTCATAGAGGCAAAGGGGAAGGAGGAGAGGGAGGTTGGGGGGGGGGGCGCTTGTGGATGGGTAACCGGGAAGTAGGATATCATTTTAGATGTAAACAAATAGAATTATTAATTAAAAAATGAACCTTCACAAGCTCTTCCTTCTGTTCAGTCTCAGCCTTAACGGAGGTTGGTATGCAGCCTACTGACTGAACTAAGAAAGAGTTCCTTCTTTCCCTAATAGACTTATCTCAGCATCAAGGCAGGAGGCCTGTACAGACTTCCCTCCAGCTCTCAGCCCACCCCTGAGTCCTCCCCGGCATGCCTTTGTGCAGTGAACATCCTGCACAGCTTCCATGGCAACCATGTGAAGGGGCTCTCATTCAGATAAAATCCTTTCTCTTCTGCCTTTTCTCAGTTCTGATTCTGTCATCACTGTCATGTCCCAGCCCTCCCTGAGGATCTCTTATTGCTAAATAAAAAGTTTCAAAGCCTTAGTAAAGTTACAATAACAAACCAAAGAAAGGGTTCCCTGGAGTGAGGCATTCTATGAAGTGAAGGGCTCGCACCCTCTTTCCCTTGTCCCTGAGGGGCTTGTGGGATCCTGGATGATCACATGGGGTGAAAAGCAGCTTCTACAGGCATCTACAGAGCCAAGCTCCTCTGTTGATGAGGTGACAGAGGTGTGAGAAAAGATGTCAGCAGGATGTGGCTCATGTCTCAGGATCTGACTCAGCACTGCCCACTTTAAGAGGAAGAGTATCTGAAGGGTGCCAGAGCAATGGGGGTCCTGGGGAGCAGGGTCACTGGTTAGGAGTGACAGGCAGAAACCATAACTGGTCAGTAGTCCTATTTAGCCTTAAAGTAGGAGGAGAGAGGCCAGTCAAAAGGAGATCAGGAGGCCATCAAAGCTGTCAGCCCTCCCTAAGATCAAATGTGAATGACTGACTGGGGCCTTTGGAAGGTGCTAACATAGCATCGACCAAAGCTTCCCTGGGCTGGGGAGAAGACCCACTCTGTAAAGTGTTTTGTCATGCAAGCATGAGGACCTGAGTTTGGATTCCCATAATCCACATGACCAGTCAGACACAGCAGCACACACTTGTAAGCCCAGTGCTGGAGAAGTGGAGACAGACAGGTCCCTGGAGATCACTGGCTTGCCAGCCTAACCAAATTGGTGAGCCCCAAGTTCATTTGAGAGGCCCCATCTCAGAAGACAAATATGGTATGTATTGGCTTATATGTGGATATTAGCTGTTATGTCAATGCTAACCAAGATAAAACCCCTAGAACCACAGAGGATAGGTATAGAGTAGGGGACTAGAGGGAAGTGATAGCTTTTATTAGAAAAAGAATAGATGGTTATGGATGGATGTGGGAAGCAGGAATGGGAGGATCAAATGCAGAGGGAGAGAAAATGGGGGGTTGGGGAGAGAATATGGGGAGAGACAGCTAAAATTAAGGGCCATCTGAGGGAGTAGTATGAAATCTAATACAGTAGAAACTTCCTAATATATACACATATGATGGTAATCTAAATGAAAATGCCAAATAATGGGGGAGATAATTTCACCTGACCATCACTTGTCACCAAATGAAGTTTCCAGTACCAGGATTGGGTTACATCTAACTGAGTTGGTAGCCAAGGGAGCCCCAAACAACCCAGGCTGTTACCTAGAATTATAGATCATGATTCAAAACCTGCCAGCAAGGCCCCACTATTGAAGACACCTACACAACTCACTGAGCATGGAGAAGTCAAGCTGGTGCCCATACGGAGCCTTCACCCATGTACCAGCATCTCTGGTACTTCTACTCTGCATGCTATCAAAAGAAAAACATACACATCGTCCCAGCCACACATTCTTTATTTACAGTGGTGTGCTGCCTGTGTAACAGCGGCACAAAGCTTGGGGAGTAACCAACCACTAACTGATTTCAGACTCACTCCACAAAATGAAGCCCATACCTGACACTGCTTCGGTGACCAAGAACCTGAGACTAGATAGTCTAGGGATATGAGGCAAGACCAAATACTACTGTTCTAAAATGGCAGTGTGGCAATAAAAGAACTCCTAATAACATTTCATCTATTCTTATAGATCAGTGTCTTGTTCAGCCACCATCAGAGAAGCTTCTTCCTGCAACAGATGGGAACAAATACAGAGACCCACAGCCAGACACTACACAGAGAGGGAGAGACCTAGGAACACTCCGCCATGAATGAATGTCACCACCAAATACTTCCCCTCAGAGCTCAGGGAACCTGGAAGAAGAGGAGGCAGAAAGAGTGTAAGAGGCAAAAAGTGTGGAGAACATCAGGAGAACAGGCCCTCTAAGTCAACTTAGCAAAACTCATATGGACTCACAGAGACTGAAGCAGCAAGCATGGGACATGCGTGAGTCTGGACCAGGTCCTCAGTGTATATATTATAGCTTCCAGTTTAGTGTTTTTATGGGATTCCAGAATGTGTAAATGAATAGGTCTCTGATTCTTTTTCAAATTTATTTATTTTATGTATATGGATGTTTTGTCTGCATGTCCATCTATCTACACACCAGAAGAAGTCATCTGATCCCATGAGGTCTCTGATTCTTGTGTCTTCTCTTGGGCTCGTTTCCTTCTGTTGGTTTGCCTTGTCCAACTTTGATGTGATAGACTTTGTTTTCTCTTATTATAT